>NW_028234408.1:3956111-3961111 GCF_977035675.1 Penaeus japonicus | reverse complement strand
ATCGCAACGACCAAATGGTTTCTGAAGAGCAACGGTGCACAAGGGACCACAACTGTGATCATCCGTATGGCATGCCGAGAATGGTGTTTATAATTCGTCAACAATTGCAGTGAGTTTTGTCAATTAATGAATCGGGCGGTAGAGAAACGTGAGGGGAAGGGGAGAAGACAAAATAGAGATGGGGGGAGGACGGAGGGGAGAGGAGGAGGGAGAGGGGAGGGGAAAGAGGAGGGGGGAAGGGGAGAGGGGAGAGAAGAGAGGGGAGAAGAGGAGGGGGAGGGGAGAGAAGAGAGGGGAGAGGAGGAGGAGGAGGAGGAGGAGGAGGAGGAGGAGAAGGGAGAGGTGGAGTGGGAGGAGGAAGAGGAGGAAGAGTAGAAAGAGGGGGAAGGGGAGGGGAGAGGAGGAAGAAGGGAGAGGAGGAAGAAGGGAGAGGAGGAAGAAGGGAGAGGAGGAGAAGGAGGAGGGGAGAGAAGAGGAGAGAGAGAAATAGAGAAATTGAGAGAGAGAGAGAGAGAGAGAGAGAGAGAGAGAGAGAGAGAGAGAGAGAGAGAGAGAGAGAGAGAGAGAGAGAGAGAGAGAGAGAAAGAAAGCAAGAAAGAAAGAGAGAAAACGAGAGAAAAAAAGAAAGAGAGAAAACAAGAAAGCAAGAGAAAAAACACAAGAAAGCTAGAGAGAAAACAAGAAAGAAAGAAAGAAAACGAGAGAGCGCAAGAAAAAAAAAAGAGAGAAAAAAAAAAAATAGACACAGAGAACCCATAGCCCTCCAGCCTCACTTGCGGCCTTCCTTCCCACTTGGCAGCACACCAGAGAACCCGCCACAAGGACTCGACAGTAGGCTCCTGTTGGTAGCCTTCGTCAGTAGATCGACGTGGCATATAATAGTCATCATTATATGTACAATAAAGATATGACTATGGAGATACTGGATGCTATAGTGTTCATTATCGAGATATATGTTGCGTCTCTCATCATTGAGAATTCAGGTGGTATTGTTCCCACGCCTATAATGTTTTTGTTATCATTATGGGCGTGAAATATCGTATTTATCATCATCGAGATATCATATATAATGGTGATCATAATTGGACACTATCACTCTACACTGTGTTGTTTACTTCATTGGTTGGAAAAGGAGAGAGGGAGAGAGAGAGAGTGAGAGAGAGAGAGAGAGAGAGAGAGAGAGAGAGAGAGAGAGAGAGAGAGAGAGAGAGAGAGAGAGAGAGAGAGAGAGAGACCGAGGGCGCTGAGAGAGAGAGAGGAGAAGAGAGAGAGAGAGAGAGATGAAGAGGGAGAGAGAGGAAGGAAGACTCGAAGGAGAGAGAGAGAGAGCGAAAGAGAGACGAGGCAGAAAGATGAGAAATAGAGAGAGAGAGAGCGAAATATGAGAGAGAGAGAGACGTGAGAGTGAGCGCAGAGAGAGAGGAGAGAGAGAGAGAGTGAGAAAAAAGAGAGATGAGAGAGAGAAATAGAGAGAGAGGAGAGAATAGAGAGAGAGAGAGAGAGAGAGAGAAGAGAAAAGAGAAAGAGAAGATAAAAGAGAAAGTGAAGAGAAAGTGAGGAAAGAGGAAAGAGAAAGAGAGAAGAAAAGAGAAAAAAAGGGAAAAAAAAAAACCTTATTTTATTATACTTCTTTCACGCGGTTTTTATGGAAAAAAAAAAAAAAAAAAATAAAAAAAAAAAAAAAAAAAAAAAAAAAATAAAAAAAAAAAAAACGATATTTTGTTTACTCCCTTGCCTCGATTGTTGGTGGAAAATGGCATTTGCAGGGATTATTTGCAGCAGCTGTCGTCGTGATGCGTGTCCGTTTCGTTGGTGTTTAGGATCGTGTGTGATGGCAGATCTATTGATGTTGATGCGAAGAGGAAAGTCTGGGTAGTGGTGGATGATGATGATGATGATTGATGATGATGATGATGATGATGATTGATGATGATAATGATGATAGTGATAATGCTGATGATGGTGGTGGTGTTGATGATGATGGTGGTGGTGATGATGATGGTGTTGGTGTTGATGGTGATGATGATAATAATGACGATGAATGAGAAAATGATGAGAGTGATGTAGGTGAATATGACGATGGTGATAGTGACGGTTATAACAATAATGCCAATGATAATGATCAAATCAATCGTGGGATTAAAAAAAAAGATGTTGACATGGAGACAGAAGAGTAATGACGAAGTTGAAAATGAAGAAGAAGAAGAGGAAGAAGAAGAAGAAGAAAAAAATTGAAAGAAAGTCAACAATTGCTCCACCCCCCACCCCCCGCCCCATCCTCCACCCACCCAATTCCTAACCACTTCTCCCCCCCCCCCTATTCCACCCACCCAATATTCCTATCCACTTCTCCCCTCCTCCTCCCCTTCCTCCCCTCTCCACAGCCACTCTGAAGAGTGATAACAACTTGTTGAGAGTCGATAACAACCTTCAACTTCTAAAACAGAGCTCTATTCCTAAATAAGCGGGAGTGTAATATCATTACCGGGAAGAAGGGTACTATCATTGCACAGAACAAGGGGAGGAGGGGAACGTGCAGAGAGAGAGGTGAGAGAGGTGAGCGGAGAGAGGTTGAGCGATGTGGCAGAGAGAGGAGAGTGGGAGCGCGATTGCGAGAGAGAGAGAGCGATGAGGGCGAGGGGGGAGGACAGATGAGAGAGGGAGAGAGGAGCGGAGGGCGGGAGGCAGCGAGGAGAGATAGAGAGGGAGAGAGAGAGACAGAGAGAGAGGTGGGAGAGGTGACAAAAGAGGATAATAAAAAAAACAAAAAAGGGAGGGAGGGAGGGAGGGAAGGGAGAGTAGAACAGTGCGGAGAGGAGAGGAGAGGGAGGGAGGAGGAGTGATAAGAGAGAGCGGAGAGAGGTGAGAGCGGGAGAGAGGAAGAGGAGGGCGAGTGAAGGAGGGAAGGCGGGAGGGAGAGAGAGTTGAAGAGCGCGAGGTAGAGATGAGAGAGGTATGAGGACGGCCGGAGGAAGGGGAGGAGGCGAGAGGTTGAGAGAGAGGTGAGGAGACGAGAGCGGAGGAGCGGAAGGAGAGGTGAGAGAGAGAAGAGGAGAGAGGTGGAGGGAGAGAGAGAGGGAGGAGGAGAGAACGAGAAGATGAGAAAGAGAGAGAGCGATGAAGAAGAGAAGAGAGAAGAGTAGAGAAGGGAGAGAGGAGGAGAGAGAGAGAGAGAGAGAGAGGGAGAGAGAGTGAGAGAGAGAAGAGCGGGAGAGGAGAGAGAGGAGAGGAGAGGAGAGGAGAGAGAGTGAGTGAGTGAGAGGAGCGAGCGAGAGAGAGCGGATGAGGAGGAGCAGGAGAGAGGAGGAGAGAGAGAGAGAGAGAACGAAAGAGAGAAGAGGAGAGAGAGAGAGCGAAGAGACGCGAATGAGGATGAGAGGAGAGAGAGAGAGAGAGAGAGAAAAGAGAGACCCCCCCCCCCCCCCCCCCCCCCCCCCCCCCCCCCCCCCCCCCCAGAGACGAAAAGAAACTGATTCCCCCTCCCTCCACCCATCCCCCTTCCTCCCCCATTCCTCCACCCGTCCCCCTCCCTCCCTCTCACCTCTCACCTCTCACCTCACTTCTGGCCTCTTCTTCCCCTCACTTTTCCTCATTCTCATAGTCCTCATCCGCTCTCAGACAAGTTCCACACGCGTTTCCTTCCGCCCTTTTGTCTTGTGTTACTCCCAGTGATTAGCCGGGCGGGAGAAACCGCGGGCGGAAGGGAGCTAAAGCAGTTTCGAGACTTTTTTTGGTTTTGTATTTTTTTTTCTCTTTTCTGTTTTCTCTGTCTGTCTGTCTGTCTGTCTCTTTCTCTCTCTTTCTCTTTCTCTTTCTCTTTCTCTGTCTCTGCCTCTGTCTCTCTCTCTCTCACTCTCTCTCTCTCTCTGTCTCTGTCTCTTTCTCTTTCTGTCTTTCTGTCTCTCTTGATCGTTTTTTTCTATTTATTTTCTTTTGTTTAGTAATCAACTTGATACTGGTTTATCTTGTTTTAGGCAATAAAGATTTTTTTTTTTAATGAATAAAGAGATAAATTGATAAGAAAATATAATAATCATGATGATTAATGATAATAATGATGATATTATTGTTCTTGTTGTTAAAGATGACCGACGATTTATGAAGATGATGATGATGATGAAGAAAATGACAATGATAATGATGAAGATGAAGAAAAAGACGATGAAGATGTAGAAAATGATGATAATAATAATGGAAATGAAGAAAAACGACAATGATAAATCTGAACATAAATATGATAACAACCACGAGGATGACGATGAGGAAAAATGACAAAGATGATGGAAGACAATGAAAAAAAACAAAAAAAATGGAAAAGACAATACAAAAAAATAAGAAAAAAGGAAAAAAGGAAACACCACCACCATTAATAAGGACGGAACATAAAATCATCAGGAAGCCCCCCGGAGGAATATAATCACCTTTAAGAAGAATTTTAGAGTCTCCGGGAATTTTGGGTTCTTTGTCTCTGCGCCGGAAATATCGGTTTGGTTGGGATTTGGGCCTTCAGGGCGCGTAGGCCCCTTTCTTTCGCTCTCTCTCTTGCTCTCGCTCACGCTCTCTCTCTCTCACGCTTTCGCTCTCCCTCTCGCTCTCTCTCTACTCTCACCCCCATCTCCCTCTCCCTCTCCTTCTCTCTCTTTCTTCTCTCTCTCTCGCTCTCATTCTCTCTCTCTCTCTCTCTCTCGTTCTTCCTCTTCCATCTCTCATCCTCCTGCTACTCCTCTTCTCTCTCTCTCATCACTCTCTCTCCTTTGGACCCTCTCTCTCTCTCTCTCTCTCTCTCCCTCTCTCTCTCTCTCTCTCTCTCTCTCTCTCTCTCTCTCTCTCTCTCTCTCTCTCTCTCTCTCTCTCTCTCTCGCTCTCTCTCTCTCCTTCTTTAATCCTTTCTCTCTATCTCTATCACCCCCTCTCCCTCGCCCTCTCCCTCTCCCTCTCCCTCTCCCTCTCTCTCTCTCTCCTTCTCTTTCTCTCTCCCTCTGTTTTCTCCCTTTCTCAGC
>NW_028234408.1:3946111-3951111 GCF_977035675.1 Penaeus japonicus | reverse complement strand
AATGAAAGAAAACGATTATTAATCGACCCCAAGAACGGAAGTACAGACAGACACGAAAGAGAACATAAGAGAATATCAAGAACATCACAAGAACACTTAAGAACACGACGAAAAAAAAACACTAAAAAAGAAATTGACCACATCTATAATAGTCCAAAAAACACAAGACCACAGAACACCCAAAATTAAACCAAATCCCAACCCCAAGAACACAACAGAACACCAAATCCCAACCCCAACAACACCCCAGAACACCAAATCCCAACCTCAAAAACACCCCAAAAACACCAAATCCCAACCTCAAAAACACCCCAAGAACACCACAGAACACCAATTCCCAACCCCAAGAACACCAAACCCCATTTCCCAACCCCAAGAACACCCCGAGAACACCAAATCCCGACCCCAACAACCCCCAGAACACCAATTCCCAACCCCAAGAACACCCCAACAACCCCAAGAACACAAAATCCCAACCCCAAGAACACCAAACCCCATTTCCCAACCCCAAGAACACCCCGAGAACACCAAATCCCGACCCCGCGCACAACAAAACCCCCCCCCAGAACACCAATTCCCAACCCCAAGAACACCCCAACAACCCCAAGAACACAAAATCCCAACCCCAAGAACACCAAACCCCATTTCCCAACCCCAAGAACACCCCGAGAACACCAAATCCCGACCCCAACAACCCCCAGAACACCAATTCCCAACCCCAAGAACACCCCAACAACCCCAAGAACACAAAATCCCAACCCCACACCACAAGATACCACAAAACCAAACCCCATTTCCCAACCCCAAGAACACCCCGAGAACACCAAATCCCGACCCCAACAACCCCCAGAACACCAATTCCCAACCCCAAGAACACCCCAACAACCCCAAGAACACAAAATCCCAACCCCAAGAACACCAAAACCCAAATCCCAACCCCAAGAACACCAAATCCCAACCCCAACAACACCCCAGAACACAAAATCCCAACCCCAACAACCCCAAGAACACCAAATCCCAAATCCCTAGAACACCACAGAAAACCAATTTCCAACCCTAAGAACACCCCAAGAACCCCAAACCCCAAGCCCAAGACCACGAGAGAGCACAATCAGCCCCGAGCGAAGCCCTCCTTTCCGAAACAGCCCCTTTGCCTGGCCAGAAACGAGCGGCCTCGACTCGCTCATCCGCGGATACTTCTGCCTACGAGTTCCGCCGCCGGATGAGCGAAGTTTCTGATAGCTTGCTGCACTGCATCTCTCTTTCTCTCGTCCTTTTGCTTCTTTGTCTCCTTTTTTTCTTTCTTTCTCTGGTTCTCCTTTCTTCCTTATTTCTTTCTCTGGTTTTCCTTTCCTTTCTTCTTTCTTTCTTTCCTTTACTGCCCCTTTCTCTCTCATTCTTGATATTCTCTCTCTCTTTCTTTCTCTCTCGCTCTTGTTATTCTTTCTTTCTTTCTCTCTTTCTCTCTCTCTCTCTCTCTCTCTCTCTCTCTCTCTCTCTCTCTCTCTCTCTCTCTCTCTCTCTCTCTCTCTCTCTCTTCCTTCCCTTCCTCATCACATTCTATAAGCAAACCTTTCTTCCGTTCTTCCTCTTCCTCCTTTCTGATGACCCCCACCCCCCTTCCCCCTTCCCCCTCTCCCCTTATTTCCTCTTCTCATTTTCGATCGTAATCTCAAAGTGCTTCTCTCTCGCTCCGTGTTGCTACCTGCCCTTTCCCGTTGCGTTCACCTCTGTGCAGGTGAATGACCTTGCACTCTCGTTAATCTCTGGGTCCTTCTTTCCCCTCCTGCCTTTCTCTTTCTCTTTCTCTTTCTTCGTCTCTCTCTCTGTCTTTATCTCTCTCTCTCTCTCTCTCTCTCTCTCTCTCTTCGTCTCTGTCTTTATCTATTTCTTTCTCTGTTCCTCTGTTTCTCTCTCTCTCTCTCTCTCTCTCTCTCTCTCTCTCTCTCTCTCTCTCTCTCTCTTCTCTTTCTTCTCTCTCTTTCTCTCTCTCTCTTCGTCTCTGTCTTTATCTATTTCTTTCTCTGTTCCTCTGTTTCTCTCTCTCTCTCTCTCTCTCTCTCTCTCTCTCTCTCTCTCTCTCTCTCTCTCTCTCTCTCTCTCTCTCTCTCTCTCTCTCTCTCTCTTCGTCTCTGTCTTTATCTATTTCTTTCTCTGTTCCTCTGTTTCTCTCTCTCTCTCTCTCTCTCTCTCTCTCTCTCTCTCTCTCTCTCTCTCTCTCTCTCTCTCTCTCTCTCTCTCTCTTCGTCTCTCTCTCTGTCTTTGTCTATTTCTTTCTCTGTTTTTTTTCTCTCTCTCTGTCTTTATCTATTTCTTTCTCTGTTCCTCTCTCTCTCTCTCTCTCTCTCTCTCTCTCTCTCTCTCTCTCTCTCTCTCTCTCTCTCTCATCCCTCTAACTGTAATCTTGTAATAACCATTTGTATTTATATATTATGTCTACTGTAATTGTTATTATGTCCATCGAATATTATTTGTACATGTATGCTTTTGGTCTCGCATTATATATAATGCAACCATCAATGTCATTTTTATCATTCACGTCATTCTAGTTGCTACATAAATAGTCTACCACATACACATGTATACATAAATACTCGTATACTCGTTGGTTCATCTATCCGTTTACTCCTCTCTTACTGTCAACGCCAGACATACCAGTGTTATTTTGTCTTTCCCTTTGCAAGAGATGTGTACTTGATGCAACACATTCCTCATCACATTCCACATGTCACGTGCCACAAGATGACACGTGACTGACAAATATTCTCAGACAAATCACATATTGTGGTGCTGAGTCTCCTCTCGGGGAGCAGAGGAGCAACACCTCGCTCCTCGATTTTTTTTTTTTTTACACTAATCCCCTCCTCCTCCCTCCCTCCACCTCCCTTATCCTCTACGCCTCCATCTCCTTACTTGATCTCGCTCCCTTCTCGATTCTTTTTTTTACACTATCCCCACATCCCCCCCTCCCTCCCTCCCTCCCCCTCCCTCCCTCCATCTCCCTTATCCTCTTCGCCTCCATCTCCTTATTTGATCTCGTTCCCTTTCACTTCCCTTCTTCACCTGCCTTACTTACCCTTACTTGATCTCCTATAAATCCTTCGCTTCCTCTCTCTTTCTGTGTTTTTTTTTCTCTATCTCATTATCTCCTTACCTACTTTCCTCCCCCTCTTTCTCCCCGACTTCCCAACCTTTTCTCCCTCTCCCTCCTCCTTTCTGAGTCTGTCTGTCTGTCTGTCTGTCTGTCTGTCTGTCTGTCTGTCTGGTCCCGAGATCGAGAGACTGGCTTTGATTCCCCGCCATAAGCCTTCGTAGGGTGACGTTTCCACAAAGGACTTGCCCCCCCAACCCCCCTTCTATCTCTCTCTCTCTCTGTTTCTTTCTCTCTCTGTAAAAAAAATATTCGATGGAGATAATAACATGTAAATACAAAATATATAAAAAACAAATGGTTAAATCTCTCTCTCTTTCTCTTTCTCTTTCTCTCTCTCTCTCTCTCTCTCTTTCTCTTTCGCTCTCTCTCTCTTTCTCTTTCTCTCTTTGTCTGCTCTCTCTCTCTCTCTTTTTCTTTCTCTTTCCCTTTCGCTCTTTCTCTCTCTCTCTCTTTCTCTCTCTCTCTCTCTCTCTCTCTCTCTCTCTCTCTCTCTCTCTCTCTCTCTCTCTCTCTCTCTCTCTCTCTCTCTCTCTCCCTCTCTCTCTCTCTCTCTCACCCCTCCACCCCGATCGCGTCAAAGAGAAAAGAGGGGGGGGCGGAAAAAGCTCCTCCTACGTGTAGTATTATTATCCTTAATCCTCTCCTTCCTCCATCCACCTTTTCTCCCTTCTCCCTCCGTTCTTCCCCTCCATCGCTCTCCCACATTCCCTCCCTCCCTCCCTCTCAGCTCTCCCTCTCTTATTTCTCTCTCTTGATATTTACTTTCCTTCCTCTATGTACTCTTTTTTTATATCTTCTCTTTCCTTTCCATTTTCTTTCTCCCTCTCCCTCTTCTTCTTCTTCTTCTTCTTCTTCTTTTTCTTTTCTTACTCTCACTCTACTTCTTCTTTTCTTCTTCTTCTTCCTATCTTTGCTCGTCCTTCGTTCCTTCCTCGCCTTCTTCTTGAACACCTGTTGCTACTTCTCTCTCTCTCTCACTCTCGCGCTCTCTCTCTCTCTAAACTTATTACCACTTGTTGCTCTCGCTTGACACGATCCTGACTGTCTGCGGGGATTTGCCACTTCTCCTTCTCCCTCTCCTTTTTGTTCTTCTTCGTCTTGCTCCTCTTCTTCTTCTTTCTTCTCCTCCTCTTTCTCTCACCTTCTCCCTCTCCTCCTTCTTTTTGTTCTTCTTCTTCTTACTCCTCCTCTTCTTCTTTCTATTCCTCCTCTTTCTTTCACTTTTCCTCTTCCTCCTCTAACTCCTCCTCGTCTCTTTCTTCTTCTCCCCCACCTCCTCCTTTCTTCTTCCTCTTCCTCCACCTCCACCTCCATCTCCATTTCCATCTCCACCTCCACCTTCTTCTTCCTCTTCTTCTACAGCCGCCTCCTCCTCCTCCTCCTTCTCCTCCTCCTCCTCTTCCTCTTTCTCCTCCCCTTCCTCCTCCTCTTCCTCTTGCTCTTCCTCCACCTCCACCACTTCTTCATCCCCTTCCTCTTCCTCTTCCTCCTCCTCCTCCTCTTGTTGCTGTTGCACTGGTTCTACCTATCCTTATCTTTTTCATTCCTCGTTGGTTACGGTTCCCCACTATTTTTTTTTTTTTTTTAATGGTTCGCCCATAGCAATTGTCCCATTGTGTGAGCACAGACAGATAGATGGTCAAATAAAGAGATATATAGACAGACAGAGAGATAGATAGATAGATTGGGCAAAAAATATTACAGGCAGATGGAGGGAGAGATAAATTGTACTGTAAACTTTTTCCTTCTGTAAAAAAATATTACGGATATAATAAATAGTTTTACTCTTATGTCACTGTATTTTTGAAGTCCGGATAAAAGAAATATATCTATTTTTATTTTTAGA
>NW_028234408.1:3936111-3941111 GCF_977035675.1 Penaeus japonicus | reverse complement strand
CAATTGATCGCTCGCTCTTCGTTCCTACGACCCTTTCTAGCCTGCAGTACAAGATGTCAACCAAATATTTCACTTTACTTTGACCTTGTTTTTTTAACCCTTCTGTGGCGAGGCTAGAACGGATGACCCGAGTTGCTTTTGTCAAATATCCGGACTTCACAGAGTTTCGTTCGACAAGAGATAATTATCCGAAAATGATTATATATATTCCTATCGTTCGATGGAAACTCATCGTATCCGACTCAGAGCTCTTACTCAACAGGTTTACTCAGCTCTTACTCAACTCTTACTCAACAGGTTTACTCAGGTCTTACTCAACAGGTTTACTCAGGTCTTACTTAAAAGGGTTACTCAGCTCTTACTCAACAGGTTTACTCAGCTCTTACTCAACAGGTTTACTCAGCTCTTACTAAAAAGGTTGACTCAACTCTTACTCAACAGGTTTACTCAGCTCTTACTTAAAAGGTTTACTCATCTCTTACTCAACAGGTTTACTCATCTCTTACTCAACAGGTTTACTCAGCTCTTACTTAAAAGGTTTACTCATCTCTTACTCAACAGGTTTACTCATCTCTTACTCAACAGGTTTACTCAGCTCTTACTTAAAAGGTTTACTCATCTCTTACTCAACAGGTTTACTCATCTCTTACTCAACAGGTTTACTCAGCTCTTACTTAAAAGGTTTACTCATCTCTTACTCAACAGGTTTACTCATCTCTTACTCAACAGGTTTACTCAGCTCTTACTTAAAAGGTTTACTCATCTCTTACTCAACAGGTTTACTCAGCTCTTACTCAACAGGTTTACTCAGCTCTTACTCAACAGGTTTACTCAGCTCTTACTCAACAGGTTTACTCAGCTCTTACTCAACAGGTTTACTCAGCTCTTACTCAACAGGTTTACTCAGCTCTTACTCAACAGGTTTACTCAGCTCTTCCTCAACAGGTTTACTCAGCTCTTACTCAACAGGTTTACTCAGCTCTTACTCAACAGGTTTACTCAGCTCTTACTCAACAGGTCTATTAGTCAACACTCTGCTGGCGGCGTACTGTACATATTAGATTCTAGATTAGAATGTCACTCTATGATAGAAAGTCGTGTTGAAACGAAAGGGGGGGGGGGCGATAGAACCTTCTAGAGAGAACAACAGGAATATGTTCGACCCTTCGAGAAAGCAGGAGGGGGGGGGGAAGAAAAAAGGGGAATTAACCAAGAAAAAGATAAATATAGGGGAAATATGACAGGTAGAAGCAGATTTTAAAAGATGGGAGGTACTAAATGAGAGGAAAGGGGGAGAAAAGGGGAGGGAGAAGGAAAGGGGAGGGAAGAGAAAGGGAAAGGGGGAGGAAAGGGGAGGGAGAAGGAAAGGGGAGGGAAGAGAAAGGGAAAGGGGGAGGAAAGGGGAGGGAGGAGAGAGGGGATGGGGGAGGGAGGAGAGATGAAAAAGGAAGGGGGTGGAGAGGGCAGAAGAAAAGAGGGGAGGAGAGGAGAGTAGAAAAGAAGAGGAGAGGAGAGGAGAGGCGAGGAGAGAAGAAAAGACGAAAGGAGAGAAGAAAAGAGGAAAGGAGAGAAGGAGATAGAAGAAGAGAAGAAAAGAGATAAGAAGAGAAGAGAAGAGAAGATAATAGGGAAGAAGAGAAGAGATGAGAAGAGATGAGTGAAGAAGAGAAGAGAGGAGAAAAGAGAGAAAGAGTAGCGGGGTGAGGGAGGGAAGAAGATAAAAGATAAAACAATGGGAATTACAAGAGCACAAGTTCCGGGCCAGGTGAGGCGAGCAGTGGAGTCGAACAGCCAATAGAACCTCAGGGGGAAACTAGTGGCTGTCTCCCCCTTGCAATCCCTCGCTCACTCTTGCCTCAGGGAAGGTTGCAAGAGGGGGGGGGAGGGGAAGGGGCGAGCGGAGGGAGGAAGAGGGAGAGGGAGGGGAAGGATGGGGGTGGTGGTAGGGAAGGAGATGGACGGTGGGGTGGAGGAGGAGAGGGAGGGAGGGAAGGGAAGGGAGGGAGGGTGGGAAGGAGAAGGAGAGGGGAATGAGGGAAGGAGGGTGGGAAGGAGAAGGAGAGGGGAATGAGGGAAGGAGGAGGGGAGGGAAAGGATGAACGGGAAGTAGGGAGAGAGGGAGAGAGTAACCGAGATAAAGGGAAAAGAATAGAGAGAGGAAGGGAGAGGGAGACACCTTGACAAACAAAGTAAGATGGGGAACGAGAGAGATAAGAGAGCTGCACAAATGTACACAAATGGAATAGAGATGGGTATGGATATATATATATATTATATATATATATATATAGATAAATATATATATATATATATATATATATATATATATATATATATATATATATATATATATATATATATATATATATATATATATATATGTACATGTACATTTATACATATAAACATATATACAAATAAACATATATACATATAACATATATACATATAAACATATATATATATATTATATATATATATATATATATATATTATATATATATATATATCTAATTTATAGAGAGAGAGAGAGAGAGAGAGAGAGAGAGGAGAGAGAGAGAGAGAGAGAGAGAGAGAGGAGGAGAAGAGAGAGAGAGAGAGAGAGAGAGAGAGAGAGAGAGAGAGAACAGGGAGAGGAGAAAGAAAGAGAAGGAGGAGAGAGAGAGAGAGAGAGGAGAGAGAGAGAGAGACGGGAGAGAGAGAGAGAGAGAGAGAGAGAGAGAGAGAGAGAGAGAGAGAGAGAGAGAGAGAGAGAGAGAGAGAGAGAGAGAGAGAAAGGCAAACCACGAGTACTCCCCACTTACCTTCCCCTAAAAACTTCGTCATCAGAAAAAGGACACAGCTCAGGTTGAACTAGAACGCAATCCATTCTACCCAAGGGAATGGAATGCAGACGACGAGACATGAGAGAGATAAAGAGAGATAAAGAGTAAGAGAGAGAGAGAGAGAGAGAGAGAGAGAGAGAGAGAGAGAGAGAGAGAGAGAGAGAGAGAGAGAGAGAGAGAGAGAGAGAGAGAGAGACAGACAGAGAGAGAGAAAGACAGAGAAAGACAGAGAAAGGAAGAAAGAGAGAGTGAAAGAGAGAGAGAGAGGAAGACAGAGAAAGACAGAGAAAGAGAGAGAGAAAGACAGAAAGAAAAAGAAAGAAAGAAAGAGAAAGAGAGAGAATCTAACCCTTACAAGCACCAGGAAATCTCAAAGGACCCGAACCTCCTCGAGGCTCTGGGATGAAATCAATACTTCTTGTTATCAATCTAAGTACTTCAAATGTCCTCCTCACTCCGCCGGGGATAAAGATTACTCCTCCAGTCCAACAGTAACAATGCCAAAAGGATCGTTTCCCAAAGAGCCTCTCCTCCCAATACCCAAATACCCACGGAACCTCTTTCAAATATTCAAATACCCAGGAAACCTCTATTCTCTCTTTCCAATACCCAAATACCCACGGAACCTCTCCTTACAATACCCAAATACCCAGGGAACCTCTTTCCAATACCCAAATGCCCAGGGAACCTCTCATCCTAATACCCAAATACCCAGGGAACCTGTCTTTTTGATACCCAAATATCCTAATACCCAAATACCCAGGGAACCTCTCTTTTTCATACCCAAATACCCAGGAAACCTATCTTTCCAATACCCAAATACCCACGGAACTTCTTTCTAATACCCAAATGCCCACGGAACCTTTCTTTCCAATACCCAAATACTCAGGGAACCTCTCTTTTTAATACCCATATACCCTTGGAATCTCTCTTTTTAATACCCTAATGCCCAGGGAACCTATCTTTCCAATACCCAAATACCCTTGGAACCTCTCTTTCCAATGCCCAAATACCCAGGGAACCTATCTTTCCAATACCCAAATACCCTTGGAATCTCTCTTTCCAATGCCCAAATACCCAGGGAACCTATCTTTCCAATACCCAAATACCCAAAGAACCTCTCTTTTTAATACCCAAATACCCAGGGAACCTGTCTTTTTAATACCCAAATACCCAAAGAACCTCTCTTTCCAATAACCAAAAACCCTTGGAATTTCTCTTTTTAATACTCACATGCTGCTAAAACTAAGCACACATACAAATCCGTGTGATAGCCAATACCCTATGTGGTAATAACCAGTCATCAATAATTACGTTACTCGCTCCTCTTGATACATTAATAACAAAATAAGATGATTGATTGAGGAGACTTCCCTAACTTATTTCGCAACTTCCTTACTTCCTAACGATAACGTTAACTTTTAGTCTCAATGACAACTTCGTGATCTTAACCGATGATTAAAGGTAACTATATCAAGGATTCTGTGAATCACCTGTTTATAACTTCTCGTCTGCTTCGAGGTAAACAACAACGGAAAAATAGGCCTACATGACATACTTATAAAAACAAAACTTATAAATAAATGTTTCCAGTCGATCTTTAGGATTATCGTATGTGATCCTTTTATAAGGATCGACGCCATTCTAAGGGACTCTCCAGCACTTATCCATTCTCCAACACTAATCAAGGTGATTCTCCAACACTTATCCAAAGCGATTCTCCAACACTAATCCTGGTGATTCTCTAACACTTTATCTAAGACGGACCTGCAGCTCTTTCCTTAGTGACCCTCCAACACTCTCCTCGGTGATTCTCCAACACTCTCCCCCTTCCACAGTCTTCCCATTTCCCTCATCTCACTCCCTTACCCTCCCTCCCATTCCTTCCTATCTGGTCCCCTTCCGTCACTTCCGTCCCGACTCCTCCCTTCCTATCTGGCTCCCTCTCCTCCCCTCCCTTCCCTCCAATCAGGTCCCCTCCTCTCTCCTCCCCTCCCTCCAATCAGGTCCCCTCCCTTTCTCTCCTCCCTCCCATCTAGTCCCCTCCCTTTCCCTCATCTCCCCTCCCCTCTACCCTCCTCCCTCCCATCTATACCCCTCCCTTCCCTCCTCTTCCCCTCTCCTCCCCTCCCCCCCCCTCCCTTTCCCTCCCCTGCCACCACCTGTAAGAACACA
>NW_028234408.1:3923611-3931111 GCF_977035675.1 Penaeus japonicus | reverse complement strand
GGAGGAGGAGGAGGAGGAGGAGGAGGAGGAGGAGGAGGAGGAGGAGGAGGAGGAGGAGGAGGAGGAGGAGAAGGAAGAGAAGGAGGAGGAGGAGGAGAAGGAAGAGAAGGAGGAGGAGAAGGAAGAGAAGGAGGAGAAGAAAAAAAGAAGGAAGAGAAGGAGGAGGAGGAGGAGAAGGAAGAGAAGGAGGAGGAGAAGGAAGAGAAAGGAGAAGGAAGAGAAGGAGGAGGAGAAGGAAGAGGAGGAGAAGGAGGAGAAGGAGGAGGAGAAGGAAGAGGAGGAAAAGGAGGAGAAGGAGGAGGAGAAGGAAGAGAAAGAGGAGGAGGAGAAGGAAGAGAAGGAGGAGGAGGAGAAGGAAGAGAAGGAGGAGGAAGAAGGAGAGGAGGAAGAGGAAGAGAAGGAAGGGAGAAGAGGAGGAAGAAAAAGAGGAGGAAGAGGAAAAGAAAGAAGGGAGAAGAGGAGGAAGAGGAAGAGAAGGAGGAGGAGAAGGAAGAGAAGGAGGAGGAGGAGGAGAAGGAGGAAGAGGAGAAGGAAGAGGAAGAAGAGGAGGAGAAGGAAGAGAAGGAGGAGGAGAAGGAAGAGAAGGAGGAGGAGAAGGAGGATTTAGAGGAGTAGGAAGAGAAAGAAGAGGAGGAGAAGGAAGAGAAGGAGGAGGAGAAGGAAGAGGAGGAGAAGGAAGAGAAGGAGGAGGAGAAAGGAAGAGGAGGAGAAGGAAGAGAAGGAGGAGAAAGGAAGAGAAGGAGGAGAAAGGAAGAAGAGAAGGAGGAGAAAGGAAGAGGAGAAGGAGGAGAAAGGAAGAGGAGGAGGAAGAGAAGGAGGAGGAGAAGGAAGAGAAGGAGGAGGAGAAGGAGGAGGAAGAAAAGGAAGAGAAAGAGGAGGAAAAGGAAGAGAAAGAGGAGGAAAAGGAAGAGAAAGAGGAGGAAAAGGAAGAGAAAGAGGAGGAAAAGGAAGAGAAAGAGGAGGAAAAGGAAGAGAAAGAGGAGGAAAAGGAAGAGAAAGAGGAGGAAAAGGAAGAGAAAGAGGAGGAGAAAGGAAGAGAGGGAGGAGGAGAAGGAAGAGAGGGGGGGGGAGGAGGGGAAGGAGGAAGAGGAGGAGGGGAAGGAGGAAGAAGAGGCGGAAGAGGAGAAGGAAGAAGAGGAGGAAGAAAAAGAGGAGGAAGAGGAGGAGAAGGAAGAGAAGGAGAAGGAAGAGGAGGAGAAGGAAGAGAAGGAGGAGGAGAAGGAAGAGAAGGAGGAGGAGGAAGAGGAGGAAAAACAGGAAGATGAAGAGGAGAGGGGTGTAGATGGAGGAGGAGGAGGAGGAGAAGGAGGATTTAGAGGAGTAGGAAGAGAAAGAAGAGGAGGAAGAGCAACTGGAAAGGAGGAAGAGGGAGATGCTGGAGATGTAAGAGGAAGAAGCAGAGGAGAAAGAGAAAGAAGAGAAGAAGAGGGCGAGGGAGAGTCGAGGTTAACCTCAGTTTCTCCAATTCTGATTCAGTATCATATATGCATAATCCTAATGGCTATCACACTTTCCAAGCGGCAGAAGAAACATGGTTTGAAAAAAGAGAAAGAGGAGAAGGAGGAGGAGGAGGAGAAAGAGGAGGTTTGAGGGAGAGAAAGGGAGGGAGGAGAGGGGAAGGATGGGTAAAAGCGAGAAAGAAAGAGAGGGAGAGAGAGGGAGAGAGAGGGAGAGAGAGGAAGAGAGAGAGGAAGAAATAGAGAAAGAGAGAGAGAGAGAGAGAGAGAGAGAGAGATGGAAAGGAAGAGAGGGAGAGAGAGAGAGACGAGACACAAGAGGAACGTAATTGCAAACAAACAAGATTAACAAAGACAAAATGGCCGAAAGCAGCGTCGCTAACTAAACACGCACCAAGGCCTATTTCGCTTCCACACTCCTTCTAGAATAAGCTTCAAGGTGAGCTTTACTTCCTCCTTCCACATATGAGGGAGCGGGGGGGGGGGGGCAACATCAAATGAGGGACGCTGGGATTTTGAAGGCAGGTAATGCGCATTAGTCTTTGATTATGTCTTAACTCATGAACAGCAAGCGTAAATATTTACCAGGGAAAGCAATGGTTCGTTCATATGTACACACATATATACATACAAGCATACATACATACATAAAATCATATATGTGTTTACGTACGTATGTATGAATATAGATATACGATACATAGGCTTCTTTCTGTTTGCACGTATTTACCCTAGTTCTCCAAGTCGAAACGTACCACAGGATAATAATAATAACTTTGTACCAACATGCCCGGACCCGCCGAGGGAAATGAACAGAGAGAAAGTATCCCCTGAATTCTCTAATATCTCAAAGCCCGCAGCTCCGAGACTTCAAAGCCCCGAAACCTTAAAATTCCGAGGCTCCGAAAACCGCAGAGTACCAAAACCCTCAACGCTCCGATGCCTCGAAATTCCGGGGCCCAAGTACCTCGAATCCCTCGAACCTCGAAGCCCAAAAACTACGAAACACAAAAGCCTCGAAACCCCAAAACCACGAATCCCTCGAACCACAAAACCCAAGTACCTCGAATCCCTCGAACCTCGAAGCCCAAAACCAAGACACACAAAAGCCTCGAAACCCCAAATAACTCGAATCCCTCGAACCACAAAACCCAGAAACCCCAAAAGCCTCGAATCCCTCGAACCTCGAAGCCCAAAACCACGACACCCAAAAGCCTTGAAACCCAAATTTCTCGAATCCCTCGAACCCCAAAACCCCAAAACCACGAAACTCAAAAACCTCGAATCTCTCGAATTCCGAAACCCAAATACCTCGAAGCTTCGAAACCCCCCGAACCCTCAACGCCTCAAAACCTTCGAGCTGCCCGAAGCCCCAAAGGCCTCGAAAACCTAGCATCCAAGAGCCCTCCTAGAGACTCAAGACCTTCGAAGAGAAGAGAGCCGCGGTTTGGACCTCCCCCCACCCCCCCACCCCGCATCTCCACCCCCCCCTCTCCACCCCACCCCACCCTCAATACCCCACCCTCGATACCCCCCCCCCCCTTTAGGTTCTCGAAGCTCCTCATCCTGAACGGTGTTTGCTGATCTCCTTATTAACCTCAAATTAAGCCATTCCTGCGCCTCTTTCTTCCCTCACTTTATGAATACATAATTCCTTGACGTCGGAGGCATAAGCGGGGTGCGTTCGAGCGTGAGAGAGTGAGGAAGAGGAGAGGGAGGGGGGGGGAGGGAGGAGGAAGAGTAGGAGGGAGGGAGGAGGGAGGGGGAGGGAGGAGGAGGTAGGTGAGGGGGAAGGGGAGGGGGAGGTTAGGGAGAAGAAGAGGAAAAGGGAAGGGTCGGAGGTAAGAGGCAAGAGGAGTAAGGAAGATGTTAACAACGTCAACAACGATAATGATATTGATAATAAAAATTCCAATAATAGTAAATAATAATAAAATTACGATAATAATGGTAATAAATGATAATGAAAAAATCATAACAATAATAATAATTATAATATACATAATACCAATAATCATAATCATTAAACAATAAAAATAATAAATAATAATAATAGTAATACGACCAATAATAAAAATAATAATAATCATAATAATAACAACAACAACAACAACACAAATAACAATAACAAAAACAATAATCACAAAAATAAAAATAGAAATAATGAAAAGAAAATAACAATAAACAATCAAATGAATAAACAAAATAGACGGAGAGAAGACAGATTGACAAACGGACCAAGAAAGCGAAAACACCGCACTGTTGACTCGATGGGAAAGAAAATCCGCATTGCACTGGACAGGAGGTTTGCACGATGAGATGCCAGTTTTGAAATCGAGTTATTTCGTACCTCGAAGTCTGAAAATCCCCCCCTTCCCCCCCCCTTTTTTTTCTTTATCTTCGTCTTCGTTTTCGTGTTCTTCTTCTTCTTCTTCTTCTTCTTCTTCTTCTCCTTCCTCTTCATCTTCTTATTTTTTTTTTCTTCTTCTACTTTTCTTTTTAGATCAGGATTTTAGATCAGGAGATTCAAGAGGCAGATTTTTATTCATCGCATTTGCCTGAATAAGTTGTCATAGACATAGATATGAGCCTATTAATTGCAACCAAGAGCAATCGCTTTTCTGATCGTCTACGTGGCATGTGGCTTTCTTAAGACATTTCCAACTTCAAGATAGTCATACAGATACACAGACATTCCCAACTTCAAGTCACGTCTATACCCGAGACAAACAAACATAACAGATACATAGATAGATACACAGATAGATAGAGAGGAATTTAGAAAATAAAAGAAATGTGTTAATCAATTTTGGACGAAAAAAACAAAGAACTTGAAAAGGTGAAGAAAGTTGTTACGTGTGTTAATGAGACGAGTTATAATTTTCAAAGTTGCTTTAATTAGGTGTGTCTTGGCGAGCAGGACTTTTCTGTCGTTGCTTGTTGTTTGTCTGTCTTAAGAAATGTCTATATAAAAATTTTGTAAATGAATATAATCAACATATGTAAAAAACAAAACAAAAAAACACATAGACAGATGTGTGTATATGTGTGTGTGTGTGTGTGTGTGTGCGTGTGTGTGCGTGTGTGTGCGTGTGTGTGTGTGTGTGTGTGTGTGTGTGTGTGTGTGTGTGTGTGTGTGTGTGTGTGTGTGTGTGTGTGTGTGTGTATATATACATATATATATATATATATATATATATATATATATATATATATATATATATATATATATATATATATATATATATAGAGATAGAGAGAGAGAGAGAGAGAGAGAGAGAGAGAGAGAGAGAGAGAGAGAGAGAGAGAGAGAGAGAGAGAGAGAGAGAGAGAGAGAGAGAGAACAAGCAACAGAAAAGAAAAAAAAAACGAGGAGGAGGAGGAGGAACAGGGAGAAAAGAGGAAGCGATCTCTCAGGCAAAGGGGGGGAGGGGGGAGGGGGGTAGCGCCAGAGACAGCGAGAGCCAAGATCAAAGAGCCAGTCTCTCTTACCGCTCCGTAAAGACCTGTCTGTCCAGCTGTCAATTACGCAACAATCACATAAGTGCTTGAGTAAAACAACTCGACAAAGGCATCCGGATATAGGGTAGATGGGGGAGGGAAAGGGGAGGGGGATGGGGAAGGGAAGGGGGGAGGGGCAGGGGTCAGGGGGATGGTAAAGGTAAGCGGAGACGGAAGGCAAAGGAGGGGGAGGGGAGAGGGGAGGAGGGGGAGGTAGATGGTCCGCAGAGAAGGAATGGAAGGGGGGGAGGGGGGAGGGCGATGGGAACCAAAATTGATGACGAGGTTGATGCTTTGGTTGGGGGGGGGGGTAAGTGAGGAGAGAGAGAGAGAGAGAGAGAGAGAGAGAGAGAGAGAGAGAGAGAGAGAGAGAGAGAGAGAGAGAGAGAGAGAGAGAGAGAGAGAGAGAGATAGAGAAATGAGAGAGAGAAAGAGAGAGAGAGAGAGGTAAGTAGGAAGAGCAGACAGAGAGAAGACAGCATAGGGGATGAAAGACAGAGACTGATAAACAAGCACAAACAGAAAGCAAAAGACAACAACAACAACCGATGTCAAGCCAAACATCAGCCAGAGATGAGATTTAAAAAAAAAAAAAAAAAAAAAAAAAAAAAAAAAAAAAAAGTTACCGGGGAGAAAGTCAACCACAAGACGGTCAGTCAGTCAGTCCTTCGGCCAACGTCAGCCACAAGAACGTCAGCGAAAGGAGTGTCAGCGTCAACCCCTGCGAAAGCAAGTCTGCGCTCACAACCCCCCCCCCTCCACCGCCCCACCCCTCCCCCCCCGTCAGCGGAGACCAATAAAATACATCACTGCCGCATGAGTGCCACCGAGCTCTCTGTTCTCTATACCGACAGTGCCCAATATAAGTCTATCAGTTTAGCGCGGCATAAAGCGGAAGAGGAAGAGGAAGAGGAAGAGGAAGAGGAAGGTGCAGGAGAAGGGGGAGGGGAAGGGGGAGGGGGTGGAGGGTGAGCGGGAGGAGGAAGGGGAGGGGGATGGAGGATGGAGGAAGGGGAAGGGGAGGAGGAGGAGAAGGGTAAGCGGGAGGAGAAGGGGGTGGGGGTGGAGGAATGGGAAGGGTGAGGGGGAGGGGGTGGAGGATGAAAGAAAGGGGAGGGGGAGGGGGAGGGGGTGGAGGATGGAGGAAGGGGAGGGGGAGGAGGATGAAAGAAAGGGGAGGGGGAGGGGGAGGGGGTGGAGGATGGAGGAAGGGGAGGGGGATGGGGGATGGGGGATGGAGGAAGGGGAAGGGGAAGGGGTGGAGGATAAAGGAAGAGGAAGGGGAAGGGGTGGAGGAGGAGGAAGAGGAGCAGGAGGAGGAGGAACAAGAGAAGGCGGAGCAAGAGAAGGAGAAGGAAAAAGAAAAAAAATGAGAATGAGAATCAAACTTAAACACAAAGAGGCGAGATAGATAGATAGATAGATGCATAGAGACATTCATTCCCTCGAACAAGAAAATAAAGGCATTAAATTGGTCATTCCAGAACACTTTGAGAGTGATTACATGAATCCATCATTTTACATAAAAAAAACGTTCACACACACACACACACACACACACACACACACACACACACACACACACACACACACACAAACACACACACAAACATAAACAAACAAAGCTAAACATGATTTGAATCTCATTAACGTTAAGTTAGGCTGCTTAGGGACAAAGCCTGGCCACACGGGGGTAACTATTTCAAACAATGCCATTATATAACAGTCGCCCACTTATTTGCTAGTAATTCTTGTAAGCCTAAGCTGTGGTGATGATGATAATGATGATGATGGGGGTGATGATGGTGGTGGTGGTGGGGGTGGTGAGGATGGTGGTGGTGGTGATGATGGTGGTGATGATAAGAGAGATAATGATATTAATATTATCTCAATCACCATCATTACTTCGGATAAAAAAGTAAAATTGTAATGTACATATATACATATTCTAATATATATATATATATATATATATATATATATATATATATATACATATATATATATATAAATATAAACAAAAACACCGCACCCAAGCACAGAATAAACCTTGAACTTTCGAAGAGGCCACAACGACGACCATGTTTGAACATGAACTAACATGTCAAATCCCGGAACTTGTAAACGAGAAATAAGATCACCATTACGGAGTCGAGCCAGAACCAACCCGATCATGCATTTTGCAAGCGGAAGCAAGCAGGATTTCCGACCGCAAGCAAAACATGCCATAAGGAAGTCCGGTTGAAAATCGGTCTATATTCAAAAGTCAAAAGAATAAGGTACGGTGAGTACATCCATGGGGTGATGGGTATGTGGGAGGGGGAGGGAGGGAGGGAGGGGGGAAGGGGGGAAGGAGGGAGAGAGAGGGAGGGTGTGAGGGAGGGAGGGAGGGAGGGAGGGAGGGAGGGAGGGAAGGAGGGAGAGAGGGAGGGAGGGAGGGAGAGGGAGAGAGGGAGAGACGGAGGGAAGAAGGGAGAGAAGATGAGTTAGAGAGAAAGTTAGAGAGAGAGAAAGTTAGAGAGAGAGAGAGAAAGAGAAAGAG
>NW_028234408.1:3911111-3913611 GCF_977035675.1 Penaeus japonicus | reverse complement strand
ACATACATTTATATATATATATATATATATATATATATATATATATATATATATATATATATATATACATATACATATACATATACACAAACAAAAAGTGGACACAAGACACGTCGAAGATCCATATTCCATGGCCGCCTAAAGCCATGGACAGAAACAGGTGTGCATGCTAGAGTCAGCGAAGGGGGTAGGGAGGAGGAAGAGGGAGGAAGGAGGGGGGGAGGGGGGGATAAGGGGGAAGTGAGGAGGGGGGGACTTTATGCAACGACAGAACATGAATGAAACATGAAATATCTCGACAGGGCGGCCAGTGTAGGAGAGGCAGGAGGCGTGTGGAAAATGTCGGGGCGCTGAGAGTTACAACCGGCGCCGGGAATAGCGATAGAGAGGTGGGAATGGATGCCTCTCGGGGGCTGAAGGAGGGCAACACGGCCGGAAGCGAGGCATAGACAAATGCCGCAGGGGGAGCAAGTGAAAAAAAAGAGGAAAAAGGGAAAGAGAGAAGAGAGAGTGAGAGAGAGAGTGAGGGGGAGGGAGAGAGAGAGAGGGTGGGAGGGTGGGAGAGGGAGGGTGGGAGAGAGGGAGGGAGGGAGGGAAGGAGGGAGAGAGAGAGACAGAGAGAGACAGAGAGAGACAGACAGAGAGAGAAAGAGATAGAGAGACAGACAGACAGAGAGAGAAAGAGATAGAGAGATAGATAGATAGATAGAGAAATAAAGAAAGAAGAGAGAAAAAAAAGAAAAAAAACGCAAGCCAAAGAGAGGAAGTGAAAATACACACTGGAAGTAAGCTAAATAAAGATCGAAAACAGAGAAGTGGCAACCAAGAGCCAGAGGGGAAGGGACAAAGGTTATGCAAGGGAGGGACACCATGGCTGATAAGGCTACAGTCAGGTGCAAAGCGTCAGGTGAGTAATTAATGAAGAAGGGGGAAAAGGGGAGAAGAAGGGTGACCCTAAAGGCTAGATTCCCTATTCAAGGCAATGTTTCGTTAGCCCTTGAGCGCCCCACCATTTCTGAATATCAGAGGGTTTCATTATTTCAGATATTTCCAGTTTCTTGCGTCCGTACATTAAGTTGAGATACAATTTCTCTCTCTCTCTCACACACACACACACACACACACACACACACACACACACACACACACACATATATATATATATATATATATATATATATATATATATATATATATATATACATATACATATACACATACACATACATATACTCACTTACATACATACATACACACACAAACACACACATATATAACAAAGTTGAGCAGAGAGGCGGAAAAAAGAAACATAATGAAAACAGCGAGTGACATAAAAGACATCCCTTAACGACTCTCGCACTTAAGTGAAAACGAGTCCCGTCACTTCCCGCTTGAAGGTCGGCTACGTCCATTGTCTGGCCGGGACTTCAGAGACGCTCAAGTAGCGTCCGTCTACCCGGAGGTCTTCAACGGCGTCTCACCGCTTCGGGGGCCGGGCCGTGCGGGCTGACGTCAGCGCGATGACGTAAAGGCACAGGTAGAGTGAGACCGTGAGACCGCAATCTCTCCCTTGCGTCTTGCTAATAAGCTTTTGTGGAAACGTGTTGGAGACGTGTTGGAGGCGCCCTGCTCTGCTTGCCACTCTGTTTTGATTTCTTTTGTTTTTGTTTTAGCTTTTCTAGTGTGTGTATCATTCATATCGTGGTGCTAATCGATATGGAAGGAGGGAGGGATGGAGGGACAGAGAGAGAGAGAAAAAAAGAGAGACAGAGAGAGAGAGAGAGAGACAGAGAGACAGAGAGACAGAGAGAGAGAGAGAGAGAGAGAGAGAGAGAGAGAGAGAGAGAGAGAGAGAGAGAGAGAGAAAGAGAAAGAGAAAGAGAGAGAGTGATGAAGAAGAAGAAAAACAAAAACAAAAATGAAAATAAAAAAAACGCATCATTACCCAAGGCAAAATCAAGGGCTCTGTCTGCCAAACGAGAATCGAATTGCCTTCAACTTACTCCCCGAAAGCCCCACATTTCCCCTTCTTCAGCCTCTCTTAAAGAAAAACACAAACAAACAAACAAACAAAAAAGATAGCAACTCTTGAAACAAAATAAATTACGAGAGGCAATGGAGCAAATAAAGAAAATAAAATACTGGACGTTCCTGCTCCATTCACAACAATACGATAAACGGGTTATCTCCTTAACTCGTTTTATTTTCCACGTGTGGGTTTTTTTTGCACTTCAAAAAGAGCGCTGACCAAGAGTACTAAAAAAAAAAAAAAAAACCGTTTTCACGAATTTACGAAAAGGAAAATATATATATATTTTTATCCTCTTCTCTTTCTTTGGCAAGACAAACAAACGTAGCGAGGGACAAAAAATGTCTTACTTTTTGCCCTCTATTATAATTAAATGCCTGTAGCATGCGGTGCCGCTAAGAAGAAGAAAATAAAAAGAGAAAAAAAATGAAAGAAAAAAGAGACAAATTCGTGCTTTGTCTGCCGCCGAGA
>NW_028234408.1:3903611-3906111 GCF_977035675.1 Penaeus japonicus | reverse complement strand
TCTCTCTCCCCTCTTTCCCCCCCACTCTCTCTCTCTCCCCTCCATTCCCCTCCCTCCCTCTCTCTCTCTCCTTTTTTCCCTCCCCTCCCCTCCTCCTCTCCCTCCTCCTCATCCCCTCCTTCACGCAAAATTTATGACGCAATCTGCAAATGTGTTCTTGGATTTTCGCGAGCACTTAGTTCTGCTGCCTTTTCTTACCTCTTGGCTCTGTTATTTACGCATAAACACGGTTTTGGGGAATCGTGTTCGCATAATTTAATATGTGTATAATATATAGTGCATATGAACGAGTATGTATATATATATATATATATATATATATATATATATATATATATATATATATATATATATATATATATACTGTATATATGTATATGCATATATGTATTTTTTTTTCTTTTATGAACCGTGTATGTGTCTGTGTGTGTGTGTACATGCATGCGTACGTGCGTGTGTATATGTAACGCCCACAAACACACACACACACATACACACTATTCGTCCACCTATTTGCATATCGAATATTCCGATTACATGCGTCGGCATACAGAGAGTGGATATTCCCTCTTGATGACGCTTGTGAAGACAAAAATAATCCTCTGCTCTAACTACAACCCCCATCCCCCACCCCCACGCCCACCCCCACCCTCACCCCCACCCCCCACCCTTATCCCCCTTCTCTCCTGTGTTTGCTCTCACCTTAAAGACATAAAGATGAGGAAGTGTGCAAATAGAGACAGAAGACATTGCAAAGATAAAAAAAGGTACAGGGAATTGCAAAGGCAAGGCATAAAAGAATATAAAAACAATTTAGAAAGAACTGCAGAGACCAAGCATAAGACATTGCAAAAGGGAATTCCAAAAAAAACAAGACACAAATAATTGCAAAGATAATTCAGAACAAACTGCAAAGACAAAGCATAATGCAACTCAGAACGAACGACGGTGAGGTGGGGAGGGAGGGGGAGGGGGAACGAAAGGTGATATTAGGAAAGAAAGTGGAGAGAGAGAGAGAGAGAGAGAGAGAGAGAGAGAGAGAGAGAGAGAGAGAGAGAGAGAGAGAGAGAGAGAGAGAGAGAGAGAGAGAGAGAGAGAGAGAATAAGAGAGAAAATAAGAGAGAGAGAGAGAGAATAAGAGAGAAAATAAGAGAGAGAGAGAGAGAGAATAAGAGAGAAAATAAGAGAGAGAGAGAGAGTAAGAGAGAGAGAGAGTCAGCGAAAGAGAGGGAATAAGATAAAGAAAAAAATCAATGAGAGAAAAAGCGAAAGAGAGGGAATGAGATAATAAAAAAAACAATGAGAGAAAGCGATAGAGAGAGAGAGAAAGAGAAATGATAGCGAGACAGAGCGAGAGACGAAGAAGAAATCTAATTAGGGCAGATTAGGTATTTAGGTGATTAACCGGACGGAAGTAATTACGGGAAGAAAAGAGGGAACAACAAGGAAGATTTTAAAGAGAGGATGAGAAAGTGGGAGAGAAATAAATAAAACAAAAGAATAAAAGGCATAAAAAAAGAAAACAATGCGAAGAAACAAGAGATGAAAAGAGAAGAAAATAACATGAATAAAACAATAAAACAAAAAAGAAAGAGAAAGGCAGAAATAACAAAAGTAAAAAAAGAAGAAACAAAGCAAATCAAATAATGAATATTTCAAGTAATAAAGCAAATGAATAACAACCAATAGATTAAACAACAAAGCAATGCAATTAAGAAACAGAACCGACATATTGCACAAAGAAATCACCCAAAAGTCTTATCAGAATCAAACCAAACTCTCGAATCAGAAAAAACAAACAAACAAACAAAGAATGCAGATTCTCGCAGCCGTATCTAGGACAAGTGCAGGATCTAGGATAGTGCAGCTCGATGGGGGCAATTGCACGTTGCAGGAGAGGAGAGGGGAGGATGCAATGCCGAGTCATGCAATTGTGGCGACGGATGATCAGATTTCAGCGGTCATGCGTTACCTGCTGATATTCATTCACATTTTTTTTTTCTCTCTCTCTTTCTCTATCTGTTCTCACCCCTTCCTCTTCCCCCTCCTGCTCATACCATTTCTCCCTCCTCCCCCTCCTCCTCCCACCATCCCTCCATCCTCCCCCTCCTCCTCCTCCCAACATCCCTCCCTTCTCCCCCTCCTCCTCCTCCCCCTCTTCCTCCCACCATCCCTCCCTCCCTCTCCCTCCTCCTCCCACTATCTCTCCCTCCTCCTCCCACTATCTCTCCCTCCCTCTCCCAGCACCCACACCCACACACGACCCCCCCTCCACCCACACCCACACCCACACACGCCCCCCCCCTCCCCACCCAACCACAAACCTAAGCACTTAAAGTCCCTCCTTTGACCAAGGAAATCAAAACCGAAACAAGGTATTACTTCGCCCCCTCGAAAGAAAATTACGCGTCCAGTAATAACATCAATTTAATCTCCTTGTAATGATTTAAGAGATCGCTCGCGCCGCTGGCTCCTACACAAAGGGGGGTTCCTTAGTGCA
>NW_028234408.1:3891111-3898611 GCF_977035675.1 Penaeus japonicus | reverse complement strand
CATGGGCTATAACCATACTCCTAATACTGGGCATTTCCAGTCATCTCCCACTGTCTATTTTCTCAGGCCACTGCAAACAGAGCCATTCTTAGTGCCAAAGCTCCCTTTTGTGGAAGCCGCCACGTGTGTCGAGCCTCAATAAAGTCTAAACTGACGTCACGAGGGCGCGCCGCCCCTCTCGCCCCTTCGCTCAGGATTTCTCTCAGCAACCAGAAACCATATTCCTGCCCTGACGTCACTTCGCCAATACAGGGCGCGTATTTAGGGAACAACAACAAGTGCTGTGACCTAACAAGTGGCTGTCTTTATGGCCTTGCTCTTTGCTAAGCGGCTGAGAGAGAATTCACAGGGATTATTTTGCTTTGGAGTGATTGGAGGTGTTGTGGGTTTTCTCACTTTCTCTCTTTCTTAATCTCTCTCTCTCTCTCTCTGGTTCTCTCTTTCGTTCTTGCTCTCTCTTTCTCTCGTTCTTGCTCATTCTTTCTCTCTCTTTCTCTCGTTCTTACTCTCTCTTTCTCTCTCTCTCTCTCTGGTTCTCTCTCTCTCTCTGGTTCTCTCTCTCTCTTTCGTTCTCTCTCTCTCTCTCTCTCCCTCTCCCTCTCCCTCTCCCTCTCCCTCTCCCTCTCCCTCTCTCTCTCTCTCTCCCTTTCCCTCTGTTTCTGTCTATCTGTCTGTCTGTCTGTGTCTTCCTGCATATGCGTATATGTGCATGAGAGTGTATACGCGTGTGTGCGTGTGTGAGTGCGTACATGCGTGAGCGTACGTAAGTAACGCACGCGTGTGTGTGAATATCAGTCCCTCACCTTTCCCTTTTTCCAAGAACCCATGAAAGGGCGCGAGTAAAAGCCAGCTCGGCGAGAGAAAGGGGGAGAGACGCCGGCGAGGGAAGGAGGGAGGGAGGGAGGGAGGGAGGGAGGGAGGGAGGGAGCAAGGGAGGGAGGGAGCAGGGAGGGAGGGAGGGAGGGAAAGAGGGAGGGAGGGAAGCAAGGGAGGGAGGGAGGGAGGGAAGCAAGGGAGGGAGGGAGGGAGGGAGGGAAAGAGGGAAGGAGGGAGCAAGGGAGGGCGTACGAGCGAGCGAGCGAGCGACGTTCCTCGACCGCCAGACTCCCTTCGCCGCGGTCGCCCTCCACCCCCCTCCCATCCCACCCTTTCCCCCTCCCATACCAACCCCCCTACACCCTCTACTACGCTCTCTTTGTGATGCCGCCCGCGCCTGCAAAGAGCTGCATTACCTAATGGAATAACAAAGCACCCTAATCTCACGGCTGACGCAGAGGACTATATTAAGGCGAAGTCCCTCGAGAGCCCCCTCCCTCCCTCCCTTCCTCCCCCCTACCCCATATGGGCGCTATTTGCACGCGAGGGGATTCGAGAAACACATCTCGATTCCGCCATCTTCCCTTTTCCCTTTTCCCTTTTCCTTCTCCTTTCTTTCCTCTCCTTCTTTCCTGCTTTTCCCTCGGCCATGGGCGTGCGAATTCACGTGACCGTTTTGCTCATTACAGCTACCTGCTGGGAAGGATAAGTGCTCCTCCATCTACAGCCTGATCTTACGTCTGGCTTCCTCCCCTCTTCCCTCTTCCCTCTTCCCCCTCCCCCTCCCCCTCACTCCTTCCCCTTCCTCTAGAACAAGCTAACCTTCCCCTAGCATTAATTTTCCCCTCCTCCCCCCACCTCCCCACCTCTCCAGCACCGGATACCTATCCCCTATTCCTCCCCCCTTCCCCAGAACCCCTCTTTATAATCCCTACCCTCCATATTCCCCCCTACTCTCCCCTCCCCCTCTCTCGACCCCCTTCTGCCACTGTAATTCCCCGAGCATCAAATTTATTCTACTTCGGGTTCACGGGACTCATCTCATTATCGTTCGCTTCATCTCTCTCTCTCTCTCTCTTCTCTCTCCTCTCTCTCTTTTCTCTCTCTTTTCTGCCTCTTCTCTCTCTCTCTCTCTCTCTCTCTCTCTCTCTCTCTCTCTCTCTCTCTCTCTCTCTCTCTCCCTCTCCTTCTCCCTCCCTCTTTCTCTTCTCTCCCTCTCTCCTTCTCCTTCTCCTTCTCCTTCTCCCTCTCTCTTTCTCTCTCTCTCTCGTACCTTAATCATGCCGCACCTTCATCGCTGGTCTCTCTCCCCCTTTGGTGAGGGGAATCGCCATGCAGCTTCGCCCGTGTCACGCTATCAGTCATTCCCTTCACCTGCTCCTTTTTTTCACTTCACACCCTCGCTCTCGCTCTTCTCTCTCTCTCCGTCCTAATTTTTATTTTTCTCTTTCTCTTTGTTTCACTCTCTCTCTATACTTCTTTATCTTTCTTTCTATTTCTTTCTTTCTCTCTTTCTCTCTCTCTCTCTCTCTCTCTCTCTCTCTCTCTCTCTCTCTCTCTCTCTCTCTCTCTCTCTCTCTCTCTCTCCCTCTATCTCTCGTTCTCTCTGTCTCTCTCCCTCCCTTTCTCTCTCTCTCTCCCTGTCTCCCTCTCCTTCTCTCTCCCTCCCTCTCCTACCCTGTCGCATACCACTCTTCCCATCGCCTCTTTTATCGTCCCTCTCCACTTCCTTCCCCTTCTCCCCTCCGCCTATTCTCACCTCAGCATCCCCATCTCGAGCGCCGGATGCTGGTAGTCATCATCCCACAGGACTCGAGGGCGTTTAAACAGGGTGTAAAGCTAGGATGTTTTCCCCTCGCCCTTCCAAGTAGCCCCAGTCTATTGGGCCGGGTATAACTAGTTGCTAGTTTAGGGCTTAGCCTGTCTCTCTCTCTCTCTCTTTCTCTCTCTCTCTCTCTCTCTCTCTCTCTCTCTCTCTCTCTCTCTCTCTCTCTCTCTCTCTCTCTCTCTCTCTCTCTCTCTCTCTCTCTTTCTCTTTATTTTTTCTCTTCTCTTCTCGCGGTTTTATTTCATCTTCTGTGTTTCTTTTACTCGTCGTTGTATTATTTCTGTTTCTGTTTCTCTTTCTTAGTCTGATTTCTTTTCTCTCTCTCTCTCCTTCTTTCTCACTTCCTTTTATTTCTCTTAGTCCCTGTCTTACCTTCCATTCCCTTTGCCCTTCTACTCCCTCTTTCTCCTTTTCCCTCCTTCCCTCTCTCAGTCCATCCCTCCCTCCCTACTTCCTTCCCTCCTTCCTTCCCTCCCTCCCTCCCACCTTCCTTCCTTCCCTCCCTCCCTCCCTCCCTCCATCTCTCCCTGATTCCTTCCCTCCCTCCCTCCCTCCATCTCTCCCTCCCTCCCTCTCTCCCTCCCTCCCTCCCTCCTTCCCTCAACCTCTCCTTCACTCCGTAAACTCGAAGACGAGACTCAACTGGAAACCAAACAGCGAAAGGTCACAAGGTATGCGCGAATCGGCACGAGATCGGATCCGATAGCGCCTTCGCATACAAGGAGGGAGAAGGAGGGAGGAGGGAGGGAGGGAGGGAGGAGGAAGGAGGAGGGAGGAGGAAGGAGGAGGGAGGAGGGAGAAAGAGGAAGGAGGGAGGAGGGAGAAAGAGGAAGGAGGGAGGGAGAGAGGGAGGGAGGGAGGGAGGAGGGAGAAATAGGGAGGGAGAAGGAGGGAAAAGGAGGGAGGAAAGAGGAGGAAAAGGGAAGGAGCGTGGGATGAGAAACAAGGATAGAGAAGGAGAGAGAAGAGAGAAAGAAGGGAGAAGGAAGGGGAGGGAAGGAGGAGGGAGAAGGGAGAAGGAAGGAGGAGCGAAGGAGGAATGAAAAGGGAGAGGGAAGGAGGGAGAAGAGAGGAGAATGAGAGGAGGATGAGGAGGGAGAAAGAGGAAGCTTGGGAAAATGAGAGAGAGAAGACCGAAAACAAACAGGACGAAACGACAAAATACAAGAATGAAATGAAAGAAGGAATGAGGAAGAAGACAAAATACAAGAAGGAAATAAAAGGAGTGAAGAAGGGCGAGGAGAAACAAACCAAATCGGGAGAAAATGAGACCAAACGAAAGAGGGAAGTGAGATGCGAAGGAAGAAGCAGAGCGAAAATAAACAAAAACTCTCAGAAAAAGGAAGACGAAGTGAAAGGCAAGAGTTTATTATTCAAAGGAGATAGTGTGAATAGGGGAGAAAAGGAGGAGAGTGAGAGTGAGAGTGAGTGCGTGAGAGTGAGAGTGCGTGAGAGAGAGTGAGAGAGAGAGAGAGAGAGAGAGAGAGAGAGAGAGAGAGAGAGAGAGAGAGAGAGAGAGATAGAAAGAGAGAGACAGAGAAAAAAAGAGAGACAGAGAAAAAAAGAGAGAGACAGAGAGAGAGAAAGAGAGAGAGAGAGAGAGAGAGAGAGAGAGAGAGAGAGAGAGAGAGAGTTCAAATTCAAATTCAAAATAAGAAGAGGAGAAGGAGATGGAGAAGGAGGAGGTGAAGGAGGACACAGCTAAACACAAGAGGAGAATAAAAAGAAACGGAGGAGACAAGCTGTTGGCAGAGGCCGAAAAGGGCCACGTCGGCAGAGGAAGGAACGCGAGCAGTTGGCGTACCAGCAGCTGCCGACGAAACATTTCTTTCTCAAAAAAAAGTGAAAAAAGGGTGATAATAAAGACGTGTTTGTTGTCGACGAGCATGAAAGAAATTCGGCGTGACTGGCCGCCCTAGCGCTGTTGAAATGGAGTCACGAGGAAAGAGGTTCTCGTCTCATCCTAATATTTATTCTGAACGGGCTCGGGTGTGTCTTTCATACCTAGGGCTTGGAATGCTGGTAGCGTGAGGGTGGTAGATAGTGTGGTTGTGGTGGTGGTAGAATCAATAGGAATGTTGATGATGATGATGATGGTGATAATAACAAAAATATTAATAATGATAATAATAATAATAATGATGACGATGATGATAATAGTAACAACAACAACAGCAATAATAATAATAATAATAATAACAATAATAATAATAATGACAACAATATTAATAACAACAAAAATGATAATAGTAGTAAAAGTAATACTAAACCAAACGTACAAATATCATAGAAAAAACTATATGATATATAAAACAACAATACCCTCCGTCAGAAACAATAACAAAGACAATCGAACAAAAACAACAACAACAACTCATCCTTATTAAAACCCCCCCCCCCCCAAAAAAAAAAAAAAAAAAAAAAAAAAAAAAAAAAAAAAAAAAAAAAACACCAAGCTTATATAACTCATCTGGGACAAACAGACAGAGCAAGACAGCTTAGAGCAGATGCTAAAACCTTTTTTTATTTTCATTTTTCCTTTTTTTTCTCCTGTAAACAAACTCCAAAGAAGCACCTTCTGTGGCGAGGGAGACTTGCAAAATACTTCCGATTTATTTCAAAAGCTTTCTCTCTGAGGGACTTTAGCCACATGGCACGTGTGTGTGTTTAGGTTTGAGATATTTTTATGTTTTATGCGTATAGAATACATGTATAGAAACACTGGGATTGATACCTGTGTGTTTTGGGTTTCGTGTTGTAACTGTGTCTGTCTCTGTCTGTCTGTCTGTCAGTCAGTCAGTCAGTCAGTCAGTCTGTCTGTCTCTCTTTTCCTCTTCCACTCTCTCCCCCTCTCCATCTCTCTCTTCTCTTGGTTTCTTTATTTCGAAATCTTATCTAATCTTGTCAATTTTAATTCTTACTAATAAACTGATTTATCAATTTTTTTTTTCCCATTAAAGACACCAGAGCTCGGAACAGCATCGTTTTTTATTGTTGTTGTTTTTTTTGCCCTCCATTTGATTATCTTACAGGTTTCGGGGAATTATTTAGAAAAAAAAAACTTTTCTATTAATTCGTTAAACAATTGTTCTCAGATAAAAGAAAAAAACAGCAACAACACTTTTCCCAATAAACTGCCATGAATAATTGTTCCAAAAAATCAGATTTTCCAAAAGAATGGCATAGACACCGAACGAAATATGGAAAATCCAGCAATTGAAAAGCCCGGATGTTAAAGGGCTATTAATTAATTTCATCGTTCGATTGGAGATCCCTTGATTTCACGGTGATCGGCCAAGGCGACTGTGCTTCGCTTCGTTGCATGATGCAGATCAACTCCGTCATGCACGAAAAAAAAATAAAAAAAAGAAAAAAAGAAAGAAAAAAAAAGATCGACGGGGATTGAAAGAAAAAGATGTCGAAGAGAGGAAATCATACAATGAAGGGAATCAGAGAGGTAGATTGTTTTTTTTCTGTGACGAAAAGGTCTACTTAATATATATAAGAAAACTTGTAAGTATAATATCAGCCACATGACAAAAAAGTAACTAGCAAAAACGAAGGAAAAATGAAATAAAAACCCAATTTATTTTCTTCTTCAAAAACGGGAATATCAAGAAACCGAAGGAAAGAAAACAAAATAAGATGACAAAAGAAAACAAAAAAAGCAAATAAAGATAAAACCAATCACATATTCATCTTTTTTTTTATTCATCAATCACTTATCAATCTATCTTTTTATATTCACGAGCTTCAAGATCAACCTAACCATCCAACCGTCCTCAGAAATCCCTCCGCCTCGAGGCAAATTAATCCCGCCCACACGCCCACGATCCCGCTGTCGCCGCCGAAGGAAAATCGCCGTTACTCGCCGGCAGGTCGGGATTACACGGCACGGCGCCTCGCTCTGCCGATGACCGCGAGCGAGAAGATTGGCCCGGAGTCCCAACAGATGCTGAGTTTGGGCCATTAGCGAACCTGGACAGCTGGTCAGTTTGGGCCAAATGGTTTTGTCTGGATAATTGGCTTACCTGAATAATTATGGGAGGGGTGGGGGAGGGGGAGGGGGAGGGAGGGAGGGAGGGAGGGAAGGGAGGGAGGGAGGGAGGGAGAGAAGAGGGGAGGGAGGGGAGAGGAGGGAGGGGAGAGCAGGGAAGGGGTTAGAGAGAAGAGGAGAGAGAGAGAGGGGGGGGAGGAAGAGAGAGAGCGAGAGAGAGAGAGAGAGAGAGAGAGAGAGAGAGAGAGAGAGAGAGAGAGAGAGAGAGAGAGAGAGAGAGAGAGAGAGAGAGAGAGACAAAGAGAGAGAGAGAATAGAGGGGACGAGAGAGGGAGAATAGAGGGGGGTAGGGGGGAGAGAGGGAGGGAGGGAGGTCGAGAGAGAGAGAGAGAGAGAGAGAGAGAGAGAGAGAGAGAGAGAGAGAGAGAGAGAGAGAGAGAGAGAGAGAGAGAGAGAGAGAGAGAGAGTAGAGGGGACGAGAGAGGGAGAGAGAGACAATAGAGGGGATGAGAGAGGGAGAATAGAGGGGGGTGGGAGGGAGGGAGGAGAGGGAGGCACCGGAGCAATTGGTACACTTGGATAATTGGTTGTTTAGCCAATTGGCCTTGTTTGGAGTCGACCCGAGGTTGATGGTGTGCAAACAGTCCCTTGTATTCAGAGGAAGAAATTCCTTTCGCTCTGGCTCCGCGGACCACAATATCCGGCTACCCCTTCCCCTTCTCTTTCTCTCTCTCTCTCACTCTTTCTCTTTTTTTTTCTTTCTTTTTCTCTATCTTTCTCCTTCCTTTTCTCTCTCTTTCTCCTTCCCTTTCTCTCTCTTCCTCCTTCCCTTTCTCTCTCTTCCTCCTTCCATTTCTCT
>NW_028234408.1:3883198-3885698 GCF_977035675.1 Penaeus japonicus | reverse complement strand
TTAGGACTAAGGCTTCTTGTTGAGACGTCGTGGGACTGCCCAACATGCCTATCCACACGGCGAGCAAAATCAGCCTTGGATACATTTTGAAGTCTGTGCACTGCAATTCAGCTTTAGGCTTCAATACTCTGTAAAGATACCATGCCTAGAGGTAATTAAATACTTTTGTGGATGAATGAGAAAACAAGATGTTTCCTTCTCTCTCTTACACACAAAAACACACATACACATACACACACACACACACTAGCCATGGCGGACATTCATGGAAATCTTAGTTATAAAATATGTCTTCATGTTAGCAGGTTGATTAAACTCAAAGCACGTACTGGCAACGCTGATATTTGATATGATAGTATATCCGTTTCCTAATAAATTATATACATTTGTTGATGTTTACTGTGTGAACAAGTACTATAGGTTTTATTGTGACGGTGCTGTGTCATATTTACGTCATACTTCGCACATGTTTTGTCATAAACGCAGTATGCGGAAATTTTTGTCGCACCTCAATAGTTTCCCGAAAACCTGAATTCCCCGCAAGTCGCATTTTGAAAATGAATAGTCGGTGCACCTTTCCAGATGAGGTCAAAATGTCGAGCTTGTAAGATTAAGTAAAAAACAAAAGCTAATGTCCGTAAAGAAGCCGATACACACACTCACAGACATACATACACACAAATATATCGATGCTGAACAAAACACAAACGGTAAAATATGTATAAAGATGAAGTGAAACACAGCCACCACAAGAGAGATAGATAAATAGATATATACACAGACACACCCACCCACAGATAGACACACACACACACACACACACACACACACACGCCCACACCGAACGTAATCTGTTGTCCTTGCCGATGGCGTGCAATGAACATGTGCATCCCTGGCGCCTTCTCGCCAAGGATAATGGTATGGTGTAAAAATCCTCCTTTGGGCGGAAAATTATTTATTAAATTTAGTCTTATGTAAAAAATTTAAAGATTATAATAAAAAAAAAAAAAAAACAAAAAAAATTCCCGTTTCAAAGCCCAGGTTTTCAGCCTTGAAGGAGATTCTATCTGTTTTCGCTTAGCAGGAGGAGGAAGTTCCTCAAACCAGTCCTTTTACCTTTGCGCATTGTGACTGTCACTTCCCTGTTGTTTTTACCACTTTCGTGTCAGATGTTTCCCTTTGGGCACCACGATCTGTCTATCACTGTATAGTAATATTTTAGTTTTTTACATACATATTATATGTGTCCTCGCACACACACATACATGTGTATGTATATGTATGTATGTATGTGTATGTATTTATATATATACATATATACATAATATATACATATACATATACATACATACATACATATACATACATACATACATATACATACATACATACATACATATACATATACATATACATACATATATAAATACATATATATGTATATATATATATATATATATATATATATATATATATATATATATATATGATATGAATATTTCAACACAAAGATATAGGGATGATATATGCTCATAATACAAGCATATACATATAAACCGACACTTGACACATCTTCAAACATACAAATGAGCTCAATGACGTTTTCTTTCATACGTTAGATTCCCAAGCCCATAATGACTCGGGAATATCCACCAATTCGATCACTTGTCAAACACAACCACAGCAACGCGTACCAGGGCCATGTTCCTTCCCATGAAGAACCACGGTTGGCATCAAGATGTAGCTAACACCACAGGTCACAGCACACTACCTCCATCGCGGCTCCAAAGGCCCAGCAGACTAGCGGGACAGTCGGGCTGCCAGACGTAGAAGTCGTACTTAACCGTGCTTTCAGGCTGTAATTACATTTCGTTAGAATAATCACGAACAATATGCCGAAGGCAGAGTCCAGCAAAACTGCCCTTAAAGAACCTTCATTTCTATCTTATATGCTGCTTGCTAGAATCATCCTCGACTCTTCAAGCTTCCGGTCTATGACTTCATCACTTTTTTCATGCATAATTGATAACAAAACGATATACACTCGACAATGATCGGGAAGCTTATCACGTATCGCAGGTTTACAAGTCTTTTTTGTATCTTCCATGTTGGGAAAGGAGACTGAGGATCTGGGCTCGTACTCGCCTTACAACTGGTATCATAGTCACTACCATTGTTATCATTTGGTACCATTATTCTCATTAGCTTCATTATACTCTGAGTGGACATCAGATCCCAAACTGCAAAATAAGTACTATGTATTTTGTTGCAAGTGCAAGCTTACTTTCTTCTACAGCCAAGCCTTATCTTTTGTCTATATCCATAAACCAATGTGAGAAAGATGGCAGAATGCAGTAACGCAATTTCCATAAACCAATATTTGACCTAAATGAATATTAGCTACATTGCTCAGTTGTAGTTCAAGATGTTGACAATATATATACATATATATAAATATATATATATTAAATATATATAATATATAATATATAAATATATA
>NW_028234408.1:3870304-3883098 GCF_977035675.1 Penaeus japonicus | reverse complement strand
ACGACCTCATCTCACGTGCCTTACATCACGACCTCTTCCTCGGGTGCCTCACAACACCAATAGCTGTCAATCCTCATTATCTCATAAAAAACTTCTTCGTCTGTTCGACCACAATGCCCCCCCCAAAGCCTGAAGGCCAACACCTCCCCTCCCCTCCTTCTCTCTTCTTATCTTTCTTTCCTTCCCCTCTCACGTCCCTTTCCCTCCCTCTTCCTACCTCCCCTTCCCCTTCTTCCCATTTCTCACCCCTCCCTTCCTTTCCTCCTCCCCCCCCCTCTTGCAAGGCATCAGCAATGAGTTCGATCACCATTGGACTTGTTGATCTCGCGAGAGAAATTGCAAATAGTGCCGTGCGATTAGGCGCCCCGGTAGCCTTTCTCTCTCTCTCTCTCTCTCTCTCTCTCTCTCTCTTACGAGTTCTTGCTTATCATTTTGATGGCAAGGAGAAAAAATTATATTGAGGAAACAAACTAGAGAGAGCGAGAGAGAGAGCGAGAGAGAGCGAGAGAGAGCGAGAGAGAGCGAGAGAGAGCGAGAGAGAGAGAGAGAGAGAGAGAGAGAGAGAGAGAGAGAGAGAGAGAGAGAGAGAGAGAGAGAGAGAGAGAGAGAGAGAGAGAGAGAGAGAGAGAGAGAGAAAGTGAGTGACAGGTCCCGCAGAGTAGCTGCTTCGTCGTAGCCACGGTCCAAGGAACTCGCTGAGGGACGTAAAGTGTAGCATCAATTTGCTTTATATAAACATACTCTTGTGTATGTGTATGTGTGTATGTGCGTACGCGCGGATGCACACGTGACCGCGTACGAGTGTGGGTAAGCAAAGTCACGCTAAGTCAACGAGACGAGAGCTCATCAGAGAAGAAGAAAGCAGAAGAAGGAGAAGACAGAAGAAAAAGAAAGAGAAGAAAGAAGAAGACAGAAGAAGAAGAAAAGGAAGACCGAAGAAGACGAAGAAGACAGAAGACAGAAAAATACAGAAAAAAAAACGGTGAAAATTAACCGGTGACTCCCAAACGTTAACCCAACCCAGCACCTCGCGAGCTTTTCTGCCTGACGAAGTAGAAGAAGAAGAAGAAAAAGAAGACAGACGAAGTAGAAGTAGAAGAATAAGAATAAGAATAAGAAGAAGACCGAAGACAGAAGAAGAATACAGAAAAAAACAGTGAAAATTAACAGTGACTCCCAAACGTTAATCCAACCCAAAACCTCGCGAGCTTTTCTGCCTGACGATGATGTCCTTATGCCAGAGACTTCGCGCGACGTCGGGTTGCCTTAACTACCGGCGCCGAAATACGGTTAATTAAGAGGGGATTAAGTCTGCGAAGTCGGCATCATTTATCATCTCCCTTGAGCGGACAACTGGAAGTATATCATGCTATTGTGCAGATTATTAAAGGACTTTGCGTCTTATACTTTCACGTATAAGGTTTCGTCTCGGGCTTCCATGGGGCTTCGGCATTCGGATTCGGGATGATCAGGCGGAGAGGCGAACAGCTGATGGATGTAAACAATTGTGTGTTTGTATTCGTGAAAGTGTGTGTGTGTGTGTGTGTGTGTGTGTGTGTGTGTGTGTGTGTGTGTGTGTGTGTGTGTGTGTGTGTGTGTGTGTGTGTGTGTGTGTGTGTGCGAGTGAGTGTGCGTATGCGTGTTCGTGTTCGTGTGCGTATGCGTGTTCGTGTGCGTGTGTGTATGCGTGTTCGTGTGCGTGTACAAAAAAACACACACGCATAGTATACGAAACGATCTCTTGCGAAGTCGCGTGTTAGAACGGACACACAACACCCAGGGAACGAACACTCCGTTACGCAAACCCGGTTATGCGACGTTGAGCAAGCGGAATGACTTCACCGCGAGCGAAAATAGCAACGAACAGCGCTCGGTTGGCAGTTTACGAAATCCTGAAAACAGGATATAAAAAAAATAGCTTATAAAAGGTCCAGAAAAAAAGAAAAGAAAAAAAGAAAAAAAAGAAACAAGCGTGTTGTTTAGGCTTCCCTTGCGTAAATAACTCTCAGTCACTCCCCCCCCACCGCAGTCTTGACGTAGGTTGGTAGGTAAGGAAGTAGGTAGGGAAGGAGGTGGGGAGGGAGGAAGGAAGGTGGGTAGGGAAGTAGGTAGGTAGGTAAGGAAGTAGGTAGGGAGGTAAGTAGGTAGGTAGGAAGAGAGAGAGAGAGGTAGGTGGGGAGGTAGGTAAGGAAGTAGGTAGGGAGGTAGGTAGGTAGGTAGGTAGGTAGCGAGGTAGGTAGGTAGGTAGGTAGGTAAGGAGGTAGGTAGGGAGGGAGGGAGGTAGGGAAGGAGGTAGGTAGGTAGGTAGGTAAGTAGGTAGGTAGGGAGGTAGGGAGAGAGGTAGGTGGGGAGGTAAGGAGTTAGGTAGGTAGGTAGGTAGGTAGGTAGATAGATAAATAGGTAGGTAGATAGATAGATAGGTAGGTAGGATAGGTAGGGAGGCACGTAGGTAGGGAGGCAGATAGGTAAGTAGGTAGATAGGTAAGTAGGTAGGGAGGCAGGTAGGTAGCGAGGTAGGTAGGTAGGTAGATAAGTAGGTAGGGAGGCAGGCAGGTAGGTAGCCGCACCCACCACTACCGCCCTTAACCTATGACGACCTCGGTGGCAGAATTAAGAAGATGGAAAAAGTTCTCAAGGACAAGGGTGCATGAAAAAAATTCTATCTATTCATCTATCTGTTATTTTTCTACGCTCCAATGAGAAAACCGCTGCAATTCATCATGAAGAGAAGACGGAATATCAATTGCTAGGAGTAGGTGGGGACGGGAATGGGTGGGAGCGGGGAGGGAGGGGGGGGAGATGCCCTTAAAAAAAACAAAAAGCACAAACAGATAAACAGACACAAACAACATCTAAGACGTTAATGAAGTTCACTCTATTAACGCCATCTATTAACGGGTAAAACAAACAGGTTGAAAAAAAAAAAAAAAAAAAAATAATAATAAAAAATAAAAAAATAAAAAAATAAAGAAATAAAAATAAATAAATAAAAGTTTTTTTTTCTGAAGACTCGAAAAAGTGAGATGGTGAGAAGGTTAAGGTCTCTCTCCAGAATACAGGTAAAGTTACTGCCCTCTCGGGGGGAAGCTGGGACTCAAGAAAACACGATATATTATGGAGATTACATATATATTACACAACCCAAACCCTTACCAGAAGCTCCAGCATCTGCCAAGAGAGAGAGAGAGAGAGAGAGAAAGAAAAAGAAAAAAAATCACTAAGAAGCGAAACAAAAAAGATAAAAAAAAGAGAAAAAATGACAAGATTTCACTAAAACTTTCTTCCTCTTTTCTCTTTCTTATATTCAACCTTCCTACTCTTCCCCCTCCCCCTCCCCCTCCCCCTCCCCCCTGACCTCGTCCTTGAGAAGCAAAACGAGAAGTAGCAGACAGTGTCGTCGAGGGTAAGCCTGCGTGACGAAGAACGGCGAGAGAGAGAGAGAGAGAGAGAGAGAGAGAGAGAGAAAGAGAGAGAGAAAGAGAGAGAGAGAGGGAGAGCAGGAGCGAGAGAAAGAGGAACGAGGACGACTAGCCTGGAGAGAGAGGAGAGAGAGAGGCGAGAGAGCTCGGAGAAGAGAGGCGAGAGGGAGAGAGGAGTAGACTGCGAGAGGAGAGAGCGAGAGATTGAGATCGAGGATAGGAGAAGATCTCTTGGAGCTCTCTGCGAGCAAGCGAGTAGCGATGAGAGATGGTTGTGTGTTCTCTCGAGAAACTGTGTGAGTGTGACATTCGACCTGATAATCTTTCGAGACCGCATCTTGCCCCCCGCAGGTATACTAACGTAGACAAAAATATATATCACAAAAATGTGACCTGTATATGTCTTATGTAAACAATATGTCAAACATGTATATCTTCATATATAAATAGTCATATATTTCTATTATAACAACTAAAAACTATAATCTTACAAGTACACTCTAACACACACACGCACACCCCCCCCACGTTTTCTTTCAACCATCCCACTCAAATATATATATATATTATATATATATATTATATATATATATATATAATATATAGATATATATATATGTATATACATATACATACACATACAATCATACATACATATATATATATATATATATATATATATATATATATATATATATATATATGTATATATATGTATATATATGTATATATATACATATATTATATATAATTATATATATATATATATATATTATATATATATCTATATATATTATATATATATTATATGTATATATATACATACATACATACATACAAACATACACACACACACACACACATATATATGCAACTAAAAATCGAAAAGAGAAAACAATAAACAGATTAAGCTTCAAACAAATAGATAAGTCCCCGCTCCTAAAAAAATGTAAAATAAAAAAAGAACAATATCGAAATATTAAACACATTCATAAAAGTTAATAACACATAAAAAGATTAAATAAATGAATACCCCCCCAAAAAATGTGTGTGGAAATTTCTTTTTAAATATTTGTTCTATGAATTCGAGAGAATGTCAAGTGGACATTACGCCGGACTCACTGATTTTCAAATAATAATACATATATTAATTAAAATAAACTAATGACGATGATGAAAAACAACAAGAGCGATAAAGATGATGATAATGATAATAGTAATAATAATAATGATAATCATAGCAATAATAATAATAATATTGATAATAATAAAAGTAATAATAATAATAATATTAATAATAAAAATAATAATAATTCCCCTAATAACAGTAACAATAACAATAAAAATCATAATTGCAAAAAGGAAAGAAAAAAAAAAGAAAAACAAACAAACAAACACTCATACCCAAATCACATCAATATCAAAATAACAGAATAAAAAAAAGGAACCCCAGCCCCTCCCCCCAAAAAAAAAAAATAGTTTACCCCCCCCCCCCAAAAAAAAAAAAAAAAAAAAAAAACGAGGAACTGAACTCCCTCACACTTCCGTCGCAACCAGGGCAATGCTCGCTACTGGGGCAAGCATATGCATGGAATTCCTCGTTGTACTTGGTCACATTTTTTTTACGATTGCACAAAGGCAATTTGTTTCCGTGTTGGCGAGGAAAGTGTGTGCACGATATGTTGCATATGTATGCGAGAGGAAGGGAGGGAGGGAGGGAGGGAGGGTAGGAGGGAGTGGGTGGGAGGGGGCAGGGGATGTGGGAGAGAGAGGGAGGGAGGGAGGGTAGGAGGGAGGGAGGGAGTGGGTGGGAGGGAGGGAGGGAGAGAGAGAGGGAGAGAGAGAGAGAGAGATGTTGTTATTTTTTACATATAAGCACCAAGAGTAACAACAACAACAACAACAAAAACATACAAAAACGAACAAAATAACCTCCTATATAAAAGGATCCATCGGAGATTACAAAACACACACACACACACACACACACACACAACCACGTCAGGAACGTTACAAAAGCCATTTGTAAAACATCAACCATAACAAACCCTCTACATACACACCCACACCCCCATCCCCATCCCCATCCCCACTCCATCCCCCACCCACCACCCCATCCCCCACCCCATCCCCTATCCCATCCCCCACCCACCACCCCATCCCCATGACCTAATCTGCTCCGCCAGCAGTCAAAACTAAGAGGAAGCCAGAGCCAACGGTGTATCAATCCACCCTTTCGAACACTGCCTCTCACGTGTTAGCGCATGATGGAAAATGTTCGGGCGATTCAGGTGTGTGTGTGTGTGTGTTTGTTGTGTGTGTGTGTGTGTGTGTGTGTGTGTGTGTGTGTGTGTGTGTGTGTGTGTGTGTGTGTGTGTGTGTGTGTGTGTGTGTGTGTGTGTGTGTGTGTGTGTGTGTATGGAGTATGTGTGTGAGAAGTAACAATAATGATAACAAGAACAAAAATGATAACAATAACAAAAATAACCACAACAATAATAACAATAAAAAATACGAGGAAAGAAAATGTCTTCACCTTCACATAAGGACTAAAAAACAAACAAAAAAACAACAAGAACAAAATGGCCTTCAGCCCCAGTGGCGTTTGTGACGTGAAAAGTCAGAAATAGTGGGCCAGGTACCAACAGTTCGCGCAGCAGTAATAAACAGGATAAGAACCATCTGTTCCCCGGCAACACATTAAAAAAAAACAAAAAAAAACAAGGCTCCATAGATGGCAACACCACGCGCATATAATTATTCTCCGTGGTTCCCCAAAACTCGGTGTCATGAGCAATACTGAAAGATTGCAGAGTTATATAAAATCTCAGGATGTAATAATTTACTCCCCTTCATCTGGTGAGTTTTATGTTTGTCATTAACGTATGTAACTTGTGTTCTTTTTTTTTACTTTTTTTTTTGAGCGGTTGTAAAAGAAAGGGGTGCTGCAGACGACGTGAATTTAGGATGCCATCACTGATATATAGAATGGGAACCCCTGGTGTATAGTTCTCTCTCTCTTTCTCTCTTTCTCTCCTTCTCTCTCTCTCTCTGCCACTCCCCTCACCCTTCCTCTCTGTCTCTTTCCTCCTCCCTCTCTGTCTCTTTCGCCCTCCCTCTCCGTCTCTCTCTCCCTCACCATCTCCGTCTCTATCCTTCTCCCTCACCATCTCCGTCTCTCTCCTTCTCCCTCTCTCTCCCCCTCCCTCTCTGTCTCTTTCCCCCTCTCTCTCCGTGTCTCTCCCCCTCACCATCTCCCTCTCCTTCTCCCCCTCCCTCCCTCATTCCCTCCCTCCCTCTCTCTCACTCTCTCCCTCATTCCCTCTCCCACACCAATTCCTCCCGCCAGATACTCTGACAATGCCTCCCCTAAGGTGTAAACGCCTCTGATACAACGAAACAGAAATAGCCCGAATGTACACAAGCAGCTGAACTATAGTTTCCCAAACAGGCCATCTTTCTTCCACAAGTTCTCCGTCGTGCAGCCATTTCCACTCTCGCTGGATAAATATAAACGGCCTGACATTGAGAAGGACAAATTATTGTCTCGGAACAACAAAACTCCTTGCTTTATCTCAATATACTGGCGTCGTTTCATGCTATTAGACTTGCGGCTGAAACACGTTCCTGCGTGTGGAAAAGGCTGCAGTAGAGGATAAAAGTCAAGCGTGTTCACTCCGACGAAGGGGTCACGCACGCACGCACGCACGCACACACAAGCACACACATTGACACACACACACAAACACACACACACACACTTTTCACTGCACTTAACCCTCACACTTTCAATGTAATTCATAGCTGTCTCTATCGTCGTGTAACATCAGTCTTGATCAAAACAATGCAAAACAAAACAAAACAAAACAACACACAAAAACACTCACGGATATGAAAAAAACAACAAGAATACACTAACAGACACGGAGGATGGGGGGGGGGAGGTAAGAGAGAGGAGGGGGAAGATAAGAAAGGACTGGGGGGAGGATAATGATGATAATTATAATAATAATGATAATAATAATAATAATAATAATAATAAATAATACTGATAATAATAATAATACTGATAATAACAATAATAATGATAATAAAAATAATAACAATAAAATTAATAATAAAGATAATAATAATAAAATAAAACAAGACCCCCCTGCACCACCACAGCGCTCAGGTCAACGCCACGCTTCGTCCCGGCCGCCGCTGCCCACCTGTGCGAGCGTCGTCATCCATCAGCGGCGACAGGACCCTTCCCCGAGAGGTCCTTCGGGAGAGCAGCAGTGTCTCCCGTCCCGTCCCTGCCTCGCCGCTCCTGGGTAAGGCGCCGAAGGACGAGGGACCAGAGGGAGGGACAGCAGGACTCGAATTAGGACTAAGGAAGAGGGCTAAGGACTGAGGACTCGGCTCGGCTCGGCTCGGCTCGGCTCGGTTCGTTTTCGTCTCGAAGTCTCGTTTTCTCGTTTCGCGGGATCCGAAAAGCGGGAAGGACTAAAAATCAAGACAAATGTTATTCCTTCCACCCCCTCTCTCTACCTTACACCTACCCCCGACCCTCTCTTAACCCCCCCCCCCAAAAAAAAAGATAATCTGCAACAGCGAAAAGTTCTCTCTCTCTCTCTCTCTCTCTCTCTCTCTCTCTCTCTCTCTCTCTCTCTCTCTCTCTCTCTCTCTCTCTCTCCCCCCTCTCTCTCTCTCTCTCTCTCTCCCTCCCTCCCCTCCTCTCTCTCTCTCTCTCCCTCCTCTCTCTCTCTCTCTCTCAACCCCCCCCCTCTCTCTCTCTCTCTCTCTCTCTCTCTCTCTCTCTCTCCTCCCCCCCCCTCTCTCTCTCTCTCCCCCCCCCCCTCCCTCCCTCTCCCCCCCCCCCCCCTCTCTCTCTCTCTCCCTCCCCCCCCCCTTCTCTCTCTCCCTGCCTTTATTGTTACACCGGAAGTCGAGTCCAATGCGCTTGGATTAAAAAGTTCGCAGCGACACCGAGGGGAAAAGGTCGCCCGGGGGTTGGGTTTTGATGTAGCATTTATATTAATGTGATATCATGCGTGATAAGTTTATTTTTTTCTTCCTCGTCCTTGTATCTCTATGTCAAAAATTGGGACGTCTTTTTTTTTTATAAGGAAAGAGAGGGGAAGAGGAGGGGAGAGGGGAAGAGGAGGGGAGAGGGGAAGTGGAGGGGAGCGGGGAAGAGAAGGAAGGAAGGGGAGGAGATAAGAGAGGGGAGAGGGGAAAGGGAGGATATAAGAGAAGGGAGAGATAAGAGAGGGGATGGGGGAAGATAAGAGAGGGGAAGGAGGGGAAAGGATAAGAGAGGGGATGGGGAAGGATAAGAGCAGGAAGAGAGGGGAGGGGGGAGATAAAAAAGGGAGAAGGGAGACATAAGAAAGGGAAAGTGGGGGAATAAGAGAGGGGAAGGAAGGGAAAGAATAAGAGAAGGGACAGATAAGAGAGTGGAGAAGGGAAAAAAGGGGAAAGGGTAAGAGAGAAGAGGTAGGGAATGGGAGGGGAAAGGGTAAGAGAGAAGAGGTAGGGGTAGGGAGTGGGAGGGGAAAGGGTAAGAGAGAAGAGGTAGGGATAGGGAGTGGGAGGGGAAAGGGTAAGAGAGAAGCGGTGAGGGTAGGGAGTGGGAGGGGAAAGGGTAAGAGAGAGGAGGTGAGGGTAGGGAGTGGGAAGAGAAAGGGTCAGAGAGAAGAGGTGGGGGTAGGGAGTGGGAGGGGAAAGGGTAAGAGAGAAGAGGTGGGGGTAGGGAGTGGGAGGGGAAAGGGTAAGAGAGAGGAGGTGGGGGTAGGGAGTGGGAAGAGAAAGGGTAAGAGAGAAGAGGTGGGGGTAGGGAGTGGGAGGGGAAAGGGTAAGAGAAAAGAGGTGGGGGGTAGGGACCAGGGGGGTAGGGAATGCGGGGGGGTAGGGGGAGGAGAATAACAACAAGATACAGTCACGCTAAAACACGGGTTACGACCGACCACTCGGACGCATCACGACACGGGAAAGCTCGCCCCCCCGTGTTACGATGACCCGAGGTCCCGATACTCGACTCCCCCCTCCGCCTAGACGAAGCTTATTCGCGTCCCTTTTGCTCTAAAGCGGAAGGAGCCATTTCCGGCGGGGCTTCGTCGATTCATTCCCGAATTCCGGCTTGTTTGGAATATCCGGATGTGGAATGATTAGTATGCGCCATAGAGAGAGAGAGAGAGAGAGAGAGAGAGAGAGAGAGAGAGAGAGAGAGAGAGAGAGAGAGAGAGAGAGAGAGAGAGAGAGAGGGAGGGAGAGAGGAAGAGGAGAGAGAGAGAGAGAGAGAGAGAGAGAGAGAGGGGGAGAGGGGGAGGAGGAGAGAGAGGGGGGGGGGGGGGGGAGGGGGGGGAGAGAGGGGAGAGAGAGAGAGGGGGGGGAGGGAGGAAAAGAAGAGAGGGGGGAGGGAGGGAGGAGAGAGGGAGAGAGAGGAAGAGAGAGAGAGAAGAGAGGGAGGGGGAGAGAGAGAGAGCGAGGGAGAGAGAGAGGGGGAGAGGAGAGAGAGTTAGAGAGAGAGAGAGATGGATTAAGAGAGAGAGGAGAGAGGCAGAGAGAGGAGAGGAGATGAAGAGAGAGAGAGAGCACGAGGAGAGTAGAAGATATGGCGCGGATGGAAGAGAGAGAGGAGGGGGAGTGAGAGAGAGGAGAGGAGAGAGAGAGAGAAGATGGTGAGAGGGGAGGAGAGAGATAGAGAGGAGAGACAGGAGGGAGGAGGAGAGAGAGAGGGAGGAGAGAGGGGAGGGGAGGGAGGAGAGGGAGAGAGAGAGAGAGGGAGAGAGAGAGAGAGAGAGAGAGAGAGAGAGAGAGAGAGAGAGAGAGAGAGAGAGAGAGAGAGAGAGAGAGAGAGAAATAAATAAATACAAAAGGCCAGACTTGTGTTACATTTCAACAAGGGTTATGCGAGTTTTTTTTCTTTTTTTTTTCTTTTCTTTTTTAATCAATTCTATCAAAAAAGGAATACAAAGGCTTGTTTAGGCTCCCTGTCGATGAGGATGGCGGTTTATCCATTGTTAACTTCTGACATGATAGAAAAAAAGGTAGAAAAACAAGAAAAAGAAAAAGGTTATATACATATATATTAACAGAAAAAATACCTATCACAGAAAATAAGAAACACTAAAAAAAAACTACAGCATAGACACTAAAAATAATAATAATTAAAAGCCCCCCTCCCCCCAAAAAAAAGAAAAAATATCCACTTCCGTCTCTTCCGATCTTACCTTTTCTTTAAAAAAAAAAAGGTCATCCTCAAGGGAAATACTCCAAAACGTCGGACAAAAAAAAAAAAAAAAAAAAAAAAAAAAAAAAAAAAAAAAAAAAAAAAAAAAAAAAAAAAAAAAAAAATCGAAAACGCCGGTCAAAAAAAAAAAAAAAAAAAGTTGATGGGCTCCTTCAATCAGCCGAAGCCTCATCAACTCAGTCTCGCTTCCTTTTCAACGATCATATTTTTTTTTTAGAGAGGATGAAGAACTCGGTGCTTAGGATGAGCGGACACCTACTTCCTTGCTTGCTTGCTTGCTTGCTTGCTTGCCTTCCTGCTTGCCTGCTCGGATGCTTGTGTGCCTGCTTGATCCTCGTCGAGAAGCTGGTGTGTCGGGAGTAATCCACCTGCCGTGACCGCTTGCAACCGTGCATGATTTTCTCCCCATGCACCGCGTTTCAACTTTTCCGATTCGTCGTGACTCTTCCCTGCATGACGGATTGTGTGCTTCCGGCTGCCGTAATTTCCAGATGGTTCTACGCGTTCGCCTTTCTCTCTTTTTCTCTTTCTCTGTCTCTCTGTCTGTCTCTCTCTCTCTCTCTCTCTCTCGTGTGCTCCCCCCTCTCCCTCCTCACTCACTTCCCACTTCCCCTCCCACTATTTCCTTCCTTCCTTCCTTCCCCCCTCCTCCCCCCTTCCTTTCCATCCCCGTTCCTCCCATTCCTTCCCTTCCTTCCCCCCCTTCCTCCCTTTTATCCTTATCCCCCTTCCTCCATCCTTTTTCCTCACCTCCTTCCCCTCCGCCTTCCCTCCTTCCTTCCCCCTTTCCTCCTTCCCTTCCTATCCCCCTTCCTTCCTTCCTCCCTTCCTTGCCTCCCCACCCTACCCTCCCCCCCCCTCCTCCTTCCTCCCTCCTCCCACCTTCCTTCCTCCACCTTCCTTCCCTTCCTCCCCCCACCCCCTCCATCCCTTCTCTCTTTGTTTGTTTCCCTTTTCTTTCTGTTTTCCCCTCTCTCCTCTCTCCCTCCCTCTCACTTTACTCCCCTTCTCTCTTCTTACTTCCCTACCCTTCTCTTTCCCCTCTCTCCCTCTCTCTCCCTCCCCCTCCCTCTCACTTCCCCTATCCCTCTCACTCCCCCACTCCCTCCCTCTCCCTCCCTCTCCCTCTCACTCTCTTCGGCGCAAAACCTGCTCATTATGACGTAATGAATGGACTCGGAGCATCGCCTTACCCGCCATGGCTGAGGGGAGCATTTCTCGGCTCGCTTTTCTTCTCCGGCTGAGCGTGGGAGCATGACGGGGCTCAACCTTCGGGAAGCTTCCTTTCTATTCTCTTATTCTTTTATCCTCTCCCTCTCCCTCTCCCCTCCCCTCCCTTTCCTCCACACGTCATCGCCCTTCCTTTCTCCCTTCATACTTAACCTTTCTCTCTTTCTATTCTCTTATTCTTTTTTCCTCTCCTCTCCCCTCTTCCCCTATCTCCCTTCACCCATCTCTTCTCCCCTCTTCCACCCATTTCCTCTCCCCTACCTCCATCTCCCTTCATCCACCTCCTCTCCCCTCTCCCCCATCTCCCTTCACCCACCTCTTCTCCCCTCCCCATCTCCCTTCACCAACCTTTTCTCCCCTCTCCCCCACTCCATTCACCCACCTCTTCTCCTCTCACCCTACACCCCCCACCCCACTCCTCCACTCCCTCCCCACTCCTCCACCCCCATCACCCTACACCCCATCCCCACCCCATCCCCACTCCCTCCGAACTCCCGTCTCGGAAAAAAAGAAAATATAGGAGCGTCTGAAACCTCCACCTCCACCTCCTCCTCCTCCTCCTCCTCCTCCTCCTCCTCCTCCTCCTCCTCCTCCTCCTCCTCCCCCTTCTCGTCCTCCTCCTCCTCCTCCTCCTCCTCCTCCTCCTCCTCCTCCTCCTCCTCCTCCTCCTCCTCCTCCTCCTCCTTCTCCTCCGCTCAAAACTTCATTAGCAGTGACAAACTCATGAAACGCGAGAACTACCTGGACCTGGCGAGTCGAGACAGGTCTTTCACACGCGCGCGAGACCTGGGAGAGCGGTGGGCGGCGAAGGCTCTCGAAAGGTGTCAGGGCGAGGCGGTGGGAGGGAAAGGAGAGGTGTTAGGGAGGAGGGCGAGGTGGTGGCAGGGAATGTAGAGGCGTTAGGTAGG
>NW_028234408.1:3860304-3865304 GCF_977035675.1 Penaeus japonicus | reverse complement strand
TACTGTGAACGTATTTTACTATGAGCGTATTTCACTATGAACGTATTTTACTATGAACGTTTTTTTTTGTGGAAGTGTTTTTCTATGAACGTATTTTTTTTAATTATCTATTTATTTGTTTTATTTTATTTTATTATTATTATTTTTTTTTGACGGAATATCTTACAGCTCTTGTGAAATAATTCACTTACTTCTACGAACGTACATATTATTGTGAACGTAGATTTCTGTAACTGAGAATACATTTCTCCCATGATCGCATTTTCCCGTGACCGTATTTCCTCATGAGAATATTTTCCCGTGAACGTATATTTCCGTGATTTTTTTTTTCTTCTTCTTTTTTCTTCTTAATTTCTTCCCATGAAAGTATTTTTTTCTGAATACGTACCCATGAACCTTTTTTCCACCTTATTATTATCATTGTTATCATTATTATTATTATTATTATCATTATTATTATTATTATCATTATCTTAAATCATAAACTTATTATCCTTATTTATCATCATTACTATTATATTCCACAAACGAACAATTCTTTCCGTGTTCGCGAATCGACTTATCTTTTTTTTAAACTTCGCTGATAAAATATCTATCCAATATCTATTTGTATCAAGATACATCCATATCTTCATAGATTTCTTTCTCATGTACGTAAGAAAATCATAAAACATAATCCCTATCATGTGATACACAAACATTAATAAACTTTTGAAAAGCATAAAGTAGGATGAAAATACGTAGACTTATTTAGCAACGTGACTCATATATACTTTTTTTTCTTTTTATTATCTTTAATCATTTCATCTTAAGATCAAATTCTCCCATTACTTGAAAGTTCAATCAAAACCCACATTTTGTGTCGCGAATATACAAACGAAAAAGCGCTCTTTTGAATTTTAGATTTTAGAATATCTTATCATCTTATATCATAAAAAGCTATTATAATAAGATAATAAAATTTTAAATATCTATATCTAGATTTCAGATCTCTGAAGGCAACGTCCAATTTCAAATGCGGATTTTAGATTTTCTATATTTAGATTTCGACGTCCACTTTCAAATGCAGAGATTGCAAAGACATTAGTGACATTAGTGACGTCATTTGCGATAAACCTAAGCAAGCGGTGAGCACTGACATGTCATGTCCGTGCAACTTGACACTGCAATGATCTCGACTCTCGTTGCTTCCTCTGATTTAACAGATGATGCAATACGTGTGTTTACTGTTGTGTGTACCAGACTTTCGGATATATCTCTATATATGAATATATGTATGTATATAAATAAATGAATGAATAAATAAATAAACATACTTATATACATGAATATACAAATATATATATATATTTTTTTTCTTTTTTCTTTTATTCTCCATCTTCGTAAAATTTGATTGATTGAATGTCAAACTACATCATAGGAACAATCCAAGACTAATTGTTATTATCATCTTTACTTTTAACATTACTGCTGTGTCATTGTTATTATCACTATTTTTATCATCTTAATTAATATCACTATTATTGCTATCATAATTATTACAATCATTATCATCATCATCCCCATCATTATATCATTATTACTACTTTCCTCATCATTATCCTCAATATAGCCATTCCGAAGTCACAAGAGCCCACCCTGAAGAAACAAAAATAGGCCTATGGCCAAAAGGTGTCACGGCTGATAGGCCTCCACGCATCATATAAGGCCTATGTAGATCAACCCCCCCCTCCACCCCAAACACACACATATACCGAAGTGGTTTTGTATGCCTAACAAGGAAACGTCAACTTGACAGCTAGTGACACGTAAAAGAAACAAAGAAAAAAAAAACAAATAAACACACAAAGTGACAATGGATCTTTCGTATTCTTAACGAGTGTGACGAAAAACAAAAGAAACAACAAACTGCAAAAAACAAAAAAACACAAAGAAACAACAAACCTATTGTCAAAAAAAGAAAATGCAAAATAATCTTTTGTATAGAAAAACACAATGAAAGAGAGAGAGAGAGAGAGAGAGAGAGAGAGAGAGAGAGAGAGAGAGAGAGAGAGAGAGAGAGAGAGAGAGAGAGAGAGAGAGAGAGAGAGAGAGAGAGAGAGAGAGAGAGACAGAGAGAGACAGAGAGAAACAGAAACACAGAGAGAGAGAGAGAGAGAGAGAGAAACAGAGACAAAAGACATTCTTCCCGCGACACAAAACAAAAAAACAAAAACAAAAGAAGGCTCACCAGCGTCCGCCAAGAGATCAAAATCACATCAAGATATCGTTGCAACACCAAGTATCAACAATACCCAAGGCAGGTGGTGAGCCAGACAAGGTCACGGGACCAGGTGACCACAATAGAAAGAATATATTCTTAACTTGGATAGCTAAAAAAAAAAGTCCCGGATGGAGGGGGTAAAGGGTAGGGGTAGAGGGTAGAGGGTAGGGGTGGGAATGGGGGTGAGGGGGGGGAGGGGGGCTATTGGCCGAAGGTGCTAAGATAAAAGAGAAAAGCTATTGGTTTTAACTACAAGGGAACGAGCTTAACTATAAGATAATGATATTGATAATAATAATAACAATAATTATAATAACAATGATAATAATAATAATAACAATAATAATAACAATAATAATAACTATAATAATAATAATAATAATAATAATAATAATAATAATTATAGTAATGATGATAACAATAATGATAATAACAACCCTAATAATACTACTAATAATAAAGATAACAATAATAATAAAAAAAAGTAACAACAACAACAATAATGATATTCATATCAACAATAGTAAACCACAATGATAAAAAAATCCTAATTCAATTCACCCTGTCGAAAAGGACTGTTCACCCCCTTCCCCATCTCCCCCTTCCCCCCTTCCCATTCCTCCCCCCCCCTCCTCCCTCCTTGCATCTTTTTTTGCCGTTCAGTTTAAAATCATCCTCACCACAAGTGTCATACAATCAAATAAAAGCGATGGGGAGGGGGATGGGGAGATGGGGGGGAGGGGGAGAGGAGGAGGTAGGGGAGGAGGAGGAGGAGGAGGTAGGGGAGGAGGAGGAGGAGGAGGTAGGGGAGGAGGAATAGCAGGAAGAGAGGGAGGGATAAGAGAGAGGGATAGGAGGAAGGGGGGGGGAGGGAGGAATAGCAGGAAGAAAGGGAGGGAGGGAGGGATAGGAGAGAGGGAGGGAGGAAAAGGAGGGAAAGATGGAAAGGAGGGAAGAGAGGAAGGGAGGGATAGGAGAGAAGGAGAGTGAGAAAGGAGGAAAGAGATGAAAGGAGGGATGGGAGGGAAGGGGGAAAGGGATCCTTCGCGAACAATTTACAAATTGAGGTGAGAGTGAAAAAAAAACTTCTACCGACCCCCCCCCCCTAAAAAAAAAAAAAAAAATCATTCATCGTCATCCTTTGGAAACTTCAATTCAACTACACCAATCTCTCTATATCTCTCTCTCCCTCTTCGTCTCCCTCTCCCTCTCTATCTCTCTCTCCCTCTTCGTCTTCCTCTCTCCCTCTCCCTCTTCCTCCCTCGGTCTTATCACATGAACTTATCATGAAGTTCCTGTATGCATTATAATTATTATCATTATCATTACTACTACTACTACTACTACTAATATTTTTATGATCATTACCATTATCACTATTTTCATGATTAATACTATCATCATCGTCATTATTATCATCATCGTCATCATCGTCATCATTATTCTCATTATCGAAATGCATTATTTTCTATATGAGAAACGAGTAAGAGAAGAAATAGAATGAGGAGAAAGAGGAGGAAAGGTAGAGAAGGAAGAAGAAATAGGATGAGGAGTAGGAGGGATGGAGGGAATGGGGGAATTGGAGGAGGAGGAGGAGAGGGAAAGGAGGAGGAGGAGGAGGAGGAGGAGGAGGAGGAGAAGGAGAGGAGGAGGAAGAGGAGGATGAAGAGGAACTGTGGAAGAGAAGGAGGAGGAGGGGGAGGAATAGAGGAGGAGGAGGAGGAGGAGGAGGAAAGGGAGAGGCGGTGGAACTTCGGAAGAAGAGGAGGAAGAGGAAAGGTGGAAGAGAAGGAGGATAAGTGGAAGAGGAAGAGGAAGAGGAGGAGTAGGAGGAAGAGGAGGATAGCAGAAGACAAAAAGACGAAGAAGACTAAAAGAAGGAAGAAGAAGATGTAGAGAGTAGAGGAGGATAGCAGAAGACAAAAAGACGAAGAAGACTAAAAGAAGGAAGAAGAAGATGTAGTAGACAGGAAGAACAGGACAAAAAAAAAAAAAAAAAAAAAAAAAAAACAAGAAAACGAAGAAGACAAATAGGACCAAAACACCCACCGACTATCGAAAAACTTCCGACGAAGAAGGAAGAGAGCGGCCGGGGGTGCCGGGGAGGGAGAGAGGGAGGGAAGGGAGGGAGGGAGAGAGGGAGGGAGGGAAGGGGTAGGGGGCTAGGGAGTAGAGAGTAGGGAGGTAAGGAGTAGGGTGTAGAGGGCATGGGAGTAAGGAGTAAGGAGTAGGGAGTAGAGGGTAGGGAGGGAGGGAGTAGAGTGTAGAGGGTAGAGGGTAGGGGGGTAGGGAGTAGGGGAGCAGACAGTAGAGGGTAGAGACAGGGGTAGGGGGAAGAGAGTAAGGAGTAGAGAATAGAGAATAAGGAATAGAGAGGCGTATCGTCGAAATAGCTCCGAAAGAACCTTGTCTCAGGTGAGTTCGTTTTTTTAAGTTTTTTTGTTTCCCCCGAGAGGTTGTGAGGGAAAGACGTTAATGAGGGCATAAATAAATTAATCGCATAAATAAATTAATCGCATAAATAGAATAAATAATCGTAACGCCTAAAAAAAATTCCGATTCCGATCATATTAGAATAAGGAACGTGATTGATTGACGACGTCTGAAGGAGATGTATGTTTGAGGGGGAAAAAAAAAATATATATGAATATTCCTTTGTCTCTCTTTTTTAATTAGCGAGTTTTAATTGTTTTTTGTTTTTGTTTTTATTATTACTATCCCGTCCATGACGATTGGT
>NW_028234408.1:3840304-3842804 GCF_977035675.1 Penaeus japonicus | reverse complement strand
TTTCTTTCTTTTGCGTTTTTTTTTTTTTTTGTCTTCTCTTGGTTGTGATAAATCAGAGGATTGGTTCAGGGTTTTAATCTCGAATTAAACACGCGAGCAAACAGAAGGTTTCTGGCGTTCTAAGTAAGGGAATCGAATCTGTTTTTGTTTTTGTTTTTTTGTTTTTCGTTCAAGAAGACTTCACGGAATGGCGACTGACCGTTGCTCACCTTTTGGAAAATAATAAGAACCTGTTTTCAAAATACATCGACTTTGCCTCCACGAATCTGTGGGTCGCAAAGGCATCTTCAAGATCAGAAGATTTAATATCGCCCAAAATCTGTATTTTTTTTATTTTGACTATGGATTTTTTTCTTCTTTCTTTCTCTTTTTTTTCTCTCTATCTATCTATACCTACTTATCTACCTATCTATCTATCTATCTATATATATATATATATATATATATATATATATATTTACATATGTATACAAATACACATATAGATATGTATACACATACATATATATATATATATATATATATATATATATATATATATATATATACACACACATCGCAAACTACAAGAAAAAGAAAACCCAAATAAACAACTCCAAACTTGTGCATGAAGCCAGTTTCCCTTGACGATGCCAATTACGAAGAAGATACAACAAGATCATACAAAATAAAACCCGTTCGAGGAATAACAAAGCCTCCTCAACCTCGGCCCGACTTCCTGATCTCAAACATTCAACGTTAATTGAAAAAAAATAACTCGCTTTGGTTCTCCTTTAATCTTCTAATACAACCGAAAAAGCTAATGATAAATAAATAATTGAATTAAACAGATCCTTGTACCTGATCACAAAGTCCCTATTAGAGACCCGCTCATCTCTCAACATGACCTGACTCGACCCGACACGACCAGAGTTTTCTCTCTGCGGACCTCCAAACAACAATGAACCCGTGAATGAACCAACGATTCCCTTTCCGAACGAACCAACGACTTTCTTTCCGAAATAACCAACGACTTTCTTTCCGAACGAACCAAAGATTCCCTTTCCAAATGAACCACCGAATGAACCAACGAATCATTTTCCCAACGAACCAACGACTCCCTTCCCGAACGAACCCATTTCCGAACGAACCAAAGATTCCCTTTCCAAACGAACCACAGAATGAACCAACGAATCATTTTCCCAACGAACCAACGACTCCCCGAACGAACCAAAGACTCCCTTTCCGAACGAACTGACTATTTTCTTTCCAAACGAACCAACTAATGTCTTTCCATACAAACCAACGACTCCATTCCCGAACAAACCACCAAACGAACCACCGAACGAACCAAAAACGAACGAAACCTTTCCCGAAACCCGAACCCTTCCAAGAATGACCAACGTCGAACCATCATCGCAGCGCGCCGACGGCTCCGCGGCTCCTAATCGAATTAAGCTTTTGACACCGTAATAAAGTCGACCCATTACGCGGCGCCGATATTGGCAGAGTTAATCTTTGGCACATTGATCAACTTATCTCTCTTTAAAAAAAAAAAAAAACTTTTAATAGCGGGGGAGGGGGAGAGAGAAGGAGAGGGGGAGAGAGAGGAGGGAGAAGGAGGGAGAGGGAGGGAGAGGCTCATAATAAAGTTACATCAATCGACATTACGACTAGGAAGCGAAGGGGGAGCGACGGCTTGCATTTCCGACTATGACATTTAATCTAGAATTTTCCAATCGGTGCTATCAAATAATCACCCAATCTAATTCACGATGTCAGATTTCTCCGACGGTCATAATCACTTGATATATATTCATATATATACATATATATAAGGCAAGAGCAATGGCGAATCAAGCCAGGCTATAATCATGTTAGTTTTCTTGATTAGAACGGGTGATTATTCCCTTGGCTCGGGTTATGGGATCTGTCAAGGGCGATACAGCGGGGTACTTTGTCTTCAGAAAGGGAGGGAGAGGGAGGGAGAGGAAGAAAGAGGGAGGAGATGGATAGAAAGGGGAGGAAGGAGGAAAGCGGGAGGTAGGAGGGAGGGAGAGAGATAGAAGGAGAGGAAGGGGCAAAGCGGGAGGGAGGCGGGAGGGAGAGGGATAGAAGGAGAGGGAGATAGAGGGGTAGGAGAGGAAGAAAGAGGGAGGAGAGGAAGAGAGAGGGAGGAGGAGGAGGAGAGGGAAAGCGGGAGGTAGAGGAAGAGAGTGGGAGGAGGGAGGGAGGCGGGAGGGAGAGGAGAGGGAAAGCGGGAAGTAGAGGAAGAGAGTGGGAGGAGGGAGGGAGAGGAGAGGGAGATAGAGGGATAGAAGGAGAGGAAGGGGGAGGAGGAGAGGGAAGTGGGAGGTAGGAGGGAGGAAGAGGAGAGGAGAGGGAAAGCGGGAGGTAGGAGGGAGAGGAGAGGAGAGGGAGATAGAGGGGTAGAAGGAGAGGAAGAGAGAGGAAGGAGAGAGGGAAGCGGTAGGTAGAGGAAGAGAGGGAGGGAGAGAGGAAGATAAAGGGATAGAGGAAG
>NW_028234408.1:3815304-3835304 GCF_977035675.1 Penaeus japonicus | reverse complement strand
TAAAAGAAATAAATAAAAAAAGAAAAAAGAAAAAGAAAACGAAAGAACGAAAAAAAAAAAATATATATATATACGCATAGACACACATCAGAAATATCACCCTCCCCCCTCTAAAAAATAAACAAATAAATAAATAAATAAAAAGAGAAGAAAGAAAGAAAAAAAAATATATATACATATACACACATAGACACACATCAAATAAAAGCAACTTGGACTGTCGACTATTTCTACTCATCCGGGACCTTCGTAACGTCCGGCTAGCGCTGCTGACGTGGGCGGGGATCGAGACGCCCATCAAAGAAACGCCGCAGAAGGTAATGTAAAGATTATATATAGCTTCAAGTCCCCGCCTACATATAGATATCTAGAACATGTGATGGTATTCTAGGCTTATGTAAGTTTATAGGTCGGATGTGGATAGTAAATGGGTATGTGTGTGTGTGTGTGTTTGTTTTGTGTGTGTGTGTGTGTGTGCAACAAACAATAAATCAAACAAACACAACAGATCAACAACCAAAATAACACACGAGCAACCACAAAACTCCCAACCAGATGAAAGCTCGAATTCCTGAAGCCACAACACGAGCCGGATTTAAAGCTTCAGCTCCATTAACTACAGCTCGAAATTAAGTCAAGAAATAACAGGTATTCGGATACAGATGTTCGGGTGCAGGTGTTGGGAAACAGGTATTCGGAGACAGGTATTGGGAGGACAGGTGTTCGGATGCAGGTATTTAGATGTAAGTTTTCGGATACAGGTGTTTGGATGCAGGTGTTCGGATACAGGTTATACGAATACAGGTGTTCGTATGTAGGTGTTTGGATGGTGTTCGGATACAGGTATTCGGATGCAGGTGTTCGGATGCAGGTATTCGGATACAGGTTATACGAATACAGGTGTTCGGATACAGGTATTCCGATACAGGTTATACGAATACAGGCGTTCGGATACAGGTATTCGGATACAGGTTATACGAATACAGGTGTTCAGATACAGGTATTCGGATGCAGGTGTTTGGATACAGGTTATACGAATACAGGTGTTTGGATACAGGTTATACGGATACAAATGTTCGGATACAGGTTATACGAATACAGATGTTCGGATACAGGTGTTCCGACACAAGTGGATCCATCCCAACACCTGTTCGACCGAATGAAAGCGTCATCTAGGAGAAGCTACGTACAATCAAGCCAGCACCCAGTCCTGCCGTACTCTAGCTTAGGTTACTACGCCCGCCTTAGTCTAGTGAGAAAGCGAGCCGGCACGTGCTGCACGCCCTCACTGCTCGTGCTCTCGCGGTGCCGTCGTTAACAGCTCCGTCTGGAACATCAGGGTACGAAGGAGTTTTGTTCCCAGAAGGCAGCACGTACGGCGAAACTGTACCTCCAGCGAGAGGGAAAAAGGCTGAGCTCCCGCCAGGAAAACGAGCCGAAGTCACGTACGGAAAGACTACTGTATTTTCCCTCAAAACGACGAAAACACAAAGATTAGAAGCACGCTCGATACATACATACATACATATATACATAAACATATATATATATATATATATATATATATATATATATATATATATATATATATATATATATATATATATATATGAGAGAGAGAGAGACAGAGAGAGAGAGAGAGAAAAGGACAGACATCAGACATAAAGAGAGACAGAGACCGAGCGAGAAGAAGAACGGAAGAGAGAGAGAAAGAGAGAGAGAGAGAGAGAGAGAGAGAGAGAGAGAGAGAGAGAGAGAGAGAGAGAGAGAGAGAGAGAGAGAGAGAGAGAGAGAGATAGGCAGACAAACGGTCAGACATCAGACATAAAGAGAGACAGAGACCGAGGGAGAAGAAGAACGGAAGAGAGAGAGAGAGAAAGCGAGAGAGAGAGAAAGAGAAAGAGAGAAAGAGAGAGAACAGAGCGAAAGACGGCGTCGGCCGACCGACCGACCGACCGACCGACAACACCCCCGCTGGAATATCCATCCGAATTAAAAGTAAGTCAACATCCTGCCCGGACCTGTTGCAAAGCACTGCAACCTGAATAATAGATCGGGAGCGACTTAGGCTTTGCGCGCAGCCGGGCGATGGGCGGAGGGAAGCCCGCTCAGGCGTCGGCCGAGGGGGGGAGGGAGGGAGGGAGGGAGGGAGGGAGGGAGGGAGGGAGGGAGGGAGGGAGGGAGGGGAGGGAGGGAGGGAGGGAGGGAGGGAGGGAGAGAGGAGGAGGGGGGGGAGGGAGGGAGGAGGAGGGAGGGGACGGGAGGGAGGGAGGAGGGGAGGGAGGGAAGGGAGGGAGGGAGGGAGGAGGGGAGGGAGGGAAGGGAGGGAGGGAAGGGAAGGAGGGAAGGGAGGGAGAGGAGGGGAGGGGAAGGGAGGGCGAGAGGAAGATAGATAGATAGATAGATAGAGAGAAAGAGAGAGAGAAAGAGAGAGAGAGAGAGAGAGAGAGAGAGAGAGAGAGAGAGAGAGAGAGATAGAGATAGATAGATAGAGAGAGAGAGAGAGAGATCCTGTTATTTTTATTTTTCATTTTTTGTCTCTCCTTCTCGGATCATTTCAGAAAGACAAATATTGACCCGTTAAGCAACGTGGGATACGGACGCAGAGAGGGAGAGGGAGAGAGAGAAGGAGAGGAGGGTGTTAAGTGGGTGGGCGGGAGAGGAAGGGATGGCGTAGAGAAGGGGGGGGAGGGAGGGAGGGAGGGAGGGAAGGAGGGAGGAAGGAAGAAAGGGAGGATGGAAAGAGGGAGAGGGAGAAAAAGATAAAACTCTTAATTCATATGTTTATTATTAGCCTACCTGCCTGCCTGCCTGCCTGCCTGCCTGCCTGCCTGCCTGCCTGCCTTCCCTGCCTGCCTGCCTTCCCTGCCTGCCTGCCTTCCCTGCCTGCCTGCCTGCCTTCCCTGCCTGCCTGCCTTCCCTGCCTGCCTTCCCTGCCTGCCTGCCTTCCCTGCCTGCCTGCCTTCCCTGCCTGCCTGCCTGCCTTCCCTGCCTGCCTGCCTTCCCTGCCTGCCTGCCTGCCTTCCCTGCCTGCCTGCCTTCCCTGCCTGCCTGCCCACCCGCCCTGCCTGCCTGTGACAATGGGCAACCTCGACGTAATGAAGTCATATCTCAACGGTCTTTTTCCTTTTTTTTAAATCCATTCCACAACGGCCACATGTGCCCCTTTTGCACGAAGTGATTTTATCGTTATTGCTTTCAATTTTTGAGGTGGGTCTTTGGTCTTTGCTTCTGGAGTTGTTAGGCGATAGATGGATAGATAGATAGATCAATATACAGAGATAGATAGCGATATATATATATATATATATATATATATATATATATATATATATATATATATAAAGATAGATAGATAGATAGATAGATAGATAGAGAGAGAGAGAAATAGAGAGAGAGAGAGAGAGAGAGAGAGAGAAAGAGAGAGAGAGAGAGAGAGAGAGAGAGAGAGAGAGAGAGAGAGAGAGAGAGAGAGAGAGAGAGAGAGAGAGAGAGAGAGAGAGAGAGAGAGAGAGAGAGAAAAGATAGAGAGAGAGAAAAAAAGAAAGAGAGAGAAAGAGAATAGAGAACGGAAAAAGAGAGAGAAAAAGAGAAAGGGAGAAACCAAAGGAGGGGAAGGGACAACAACAACAAAAATGACACAGCAACAAGGAAATCAAAGAGAGAGGCATCGCACAGAGAGAGAGAGACAGGCAGAGAACACACGCATCAAAATCCCGCCATTCTTAAAATTCTCCCACCTGACCATTCTACATTTCAACACACCATTCGGGAAACGATATTTTTTCTTTCTTTCTTTTTTTTTTTTTCTTTTTCCTTGAGACAAAATTCCAAAGACCATCCCACTTCCACGCGCATTACCTTCGGCTAGTTTCTTGTCCTCCACTCGTCCTCCACTCGCCCTCGACTGTCCTCGACTCTCGAGTATTATCCGCCAGCTGTTTCTCTGGGATTGGAACTTTTCATCAATCTGTTATTGTTTGTTTGTTTGTTTGCTTCTTTCTTTCTTTTTTGTCTGCACTGCCAATGTCCGTCTATGTGTCTGTTAGATTGTCTGTTTGTCTGTCTGTCTGTGTCTCAATCTGTCTGTCTATGATGCCTGTCTGTCTGTCTGTCTGTCTGTCTGCTCCTCCTTTTTTCCTCTTCATTTCTTCTTTCTCATTTTCATTATCTTTCTATCTTTTTTCTTATTTTCTCTCTCTCTCCCTCTTTCACTTTGCCTTCACCTAATAGTCACCTTCCTCCAACCACGAGTCCCAAGACCCTCTCATTCTCTCTCTCTCTCTCTCTCTCTCTCTCTCTCTCTCTCTCTCTCTCTCTCTCTCTCTCTCTCTCTCTCTCTCTTCCTCTCCCTCTCCCTTTCTCTCCCTCTCTCTCCCCGACCCTCCAGCCTCCTTCTTTCCCTCCCTCAAACACCACTCCATTAATCTAGCCTCTCTGGAGCCTAACTCATACTCTGCCCCTCTCCCTCTCCCTCTCCCTCTCCCTTCCCTTCCTTCAACTCTCTCGATCTCTCTCTTTCTCCTCCCTGCACTCCCCCTCTCCCATAGCCATTCGAAAGTTCTTACGTCCCCCTCTCCCTCCCTCTTATTCGTTCTCTCCCTCTTCCCTTCGACTTTTTCTTCTCTCTCTCTCTCTTTGACCCATTATTCCCTCTCGTCCACCTTTCCTCTTTCCTTCCACTATCTCCTTCTCCCCCCCCTATTCCCTCTACTTCCCTCTACTACCCCTTTCTCTCCTTTCACTTCCCTTCACTACCGCCTTTCCCTTCCATTCCCTCCGCTTTCCTCACTTCTCTCCCTCCCCTTCCCTCCTTCCACTTCCCTCCACTACCCCCTTCTCTCCCTCCACTTCCCTCCACTTCCCCCCAATACCCCCTTCTCTCCCTCCACTTTCCTCCACTACCTCCACCTCTCCCACTTTTTACCTTCACTCCCTCCATTATACCCCCTTCCCTCCACTACCCTCCCCCCCTCATTTTCCCTCCCCTCCCAATAGAGAGGCTGGGTGCGGCGCAGAGAAAGAGGAAGGGGGAGGGGGAGAGGGTTGAAGGAGGAGGGAGGAGGGAGGGGGGGAGGGGAGGAGGGAGGAGGGAGAAAGGAGGAGGGGAAGGAGGGAGGGAAGAGGGGGGAGGGAAGAGGGAGGAGGAAGGAGAGGGTGGAGGAGGGCGGAAAGGGGAGGAGGGAAGGAGGGCGGAGGGAGGGAGGAGGGCGGCGGGCGGAAAGGGGAGGGAGGAGGGCGGCGGGAGGAAGGAGGAGGGCAGAAAGGGAAGGGAGGAGGGAGGAGGGAGGAGGGAGGAGTGCGGAAAGGGGAGGGCGGAGGGGGGGAGGAGGGAGGGGGTGATGGGGAGGCGCCACTCGTCCTGCTATTGATCATCTTGGCCAGGTAGGAAGCCAGAAGGGCCACCTACCACACATTTCTCTCTCTCTCTCTCTTTTTATATACTTTTTTTTTTAACTTTTTTTCTTCGCTATCTCTCGAAAACTACCACACTCTATCTAAACTTCAAGTTTTCTTTGGACTTGTTCTTCTTTCTCTCTCTCTTCTCTCTCTCTCTCTCTCTCTCTCTCTCTCTCTCTCTCTCTCTCTCTCTCTCTCTCTCTCTCTCTCTCTCTCTCTCTCTCTCGTTCGAGATTGTTCTTTCTGTTTTTGTTGCATCTCCTCCTCCTTTTTCCGATTTTAAATGATTGGTAATGATGATGATGATGATGATGATGATGATAACAATAATAATAATAATAACAATGATACCAAAAATCATACCAATAATGTTAAAGAAATAATGATAACGATAATCAAAATAAAGATAATAAAGATAATCATATAAAAAAATACAACAACAACAATAACAATGACAAAAGCAATGAGGCTCCAGCCACCGAGACTCTTACTTATACCAAAAAAAAAAAAAAAATAAAAATAAAAAAAAAAATAAATAAATCAATCAACAGCTAAAACCCACCTCGATCTCCCTTAATTAAGACAGCCTCTAAAAGGCCTTTGAAAATCAAATACCACACCAGCTTCCCGGAAACACCCGCGACGGCCGCTTATCCGAGAACGGGTACAGAAAAACGCCCGTGATTCCGCGCCGGTCCCGAGCCTACCCCCTCCCCCCTCTCATCGCCAGACCGCGCAGCTTCCGCCAAAGATGCTTCGGGAGATGCCGTGCGGATGTCTATCTATCTATCTAATTATCTATCTATCTGTCTATCTATATTTACATGTATTTTAGGTTTCTATGTCTATGGTTGTTTGTGTGTCTGTATGCCTGTCTGTTTCTCTGTTTTTCTTTCTCTTTCTTTCCCTCTTCTTCGCTCTTTCCCTCTCCTTCTCCCTCTCCCTCCCCCTCTCTCTTTCTCTTCCTCTATCCCTCTCTATTTCTCTTTCCCTCTCTTTCTCTTCCTCTCTCCCTCTCTTTCTCTTCCTCTCTCCCTCTCTATTTCTCTTTCTTTTTCTCTTTCCCTCCCCCTCTCTATTTCTCTTTCCCTCTCCCTCTCCCTCTCTCTTTCTCTTCCTCTATCCCTCTCTATTTCTCTTTCCTTCTCCCTCTCCCTCTCTCTTTCCCTCTCTTTCTCTTTCCCTCTCCCTCTTTCTCCTTTGCGCTCTCCTTACCCCTCTCTTTCCCTCTCCCTCTCTCTCCCTTTCTTAACACCTCAATCTCTTCCGCTTCCCTGAGCAATGGCGACACGACAGGAGAAAGTAATAAGGACATAAAAAGGTAAAAAAAAAAAAACTACACGGACCCCAAAGCCCCCCCCCCCAAAAAAAAAAAAAAAAAAAAAAACATAGGAAAACACAACAAAGGGAAAAAAAACAATAGGAAAACACACAAGAACAAAGGGAAAAAACAGCAGAAAAACACACAAGAACAAAGGGAAAAACAATAGGTAAACACACAAGAACAAAGGGAAAAAACAAAACAGGAAAACACACAAGAACAAAGGGAAAAACAATAGGTAAACACACAAGAACAAAGGGAAAAAACAATAGGAAAACACACAAGAACAAAGGGAAAAAAACATAGGAAAACACATAAGAACAAAGGGGAAAAAACATACGAAAACACACAAGAACAAAGGGAAAAAACATAGGAAAACACACAAGGACAAAGGGAAAAAACAATTGGAAAACACACAAGAACAAAGGGAAAAACAATAGGTAAACACACAAGAACAAAGGGAAAAAAACAAAACAGGAAAACACACAAGAACAAAGGAAAAAAATATAGGAAAACACACAAGAACAAAGGGAAAAACAATAGGTAAACACACAAGAACAAAGGGAAAAAACAAAACAGGAAAACACACAAGAACAAAGGAAAAAAATATAGGAAAACACATAAGAACAAAGAGAAAAAACAATAGGAAAACACACAAGAACAAAGGGAAAAACACATAGGAAAACACACAAGAACAAAGGGAAAAAACAATAGGAAAACACACAAGAACAAAGGGGAAAAAAACAACAGAAAAACACAAGAACAAAGGGAAAAAAACAACAGAAAAACACACAAGAACAAAGGGAAAAACACACAGGAAAACACACAAGAACAAAGGGGAAAAATAATATGTAGACCGCTGCCATAAATCTGCAACGCATTTCAATTGCAATATCACTCCTATATGTAAAAAAAAAAATAAAAAAAAATAAAAAATAATAATAATGATAATTATAAGGAGAGACAAAGACATCCTATCGGTCAGACAAATCAATTAATGAATCATCAAAATCAAAAGGAAAGCTATCAAAGGCAGATGAAATTGTCCTTAAAAAAAAAAAGGGGGATGTCAATCAAGAGGCAGCCAACCACAGCCTCACCAGAAAGACAACGCAATGACGTCATGACATGAGAACAAAGTGACGACATGATATGAAAACGATGTCATAATATTGCCTGTCATGGAAAAAAAAAAAAAAACAAAAAAAAACAAAAAAAAAAAAAAAAAAAACAATGGGTCGAGGTAATGACTCCGTGAATTTTTAACTAGACACCCGGATACAAGAATGACTTTGACACTTGAGATGACGAAGTGACAAATGCGAAGGAGATGAAGGATGTGTCGACGGCGGCGAAAGGTCATCCTTGAAGGTCATTCTTGAAGGTTATCCTCGAAGGTGGTACTCGTTCTCGTTCTACTACTTCTTCCATCTTTTCTTCTTCTTCTTCAGTTTCTTCTTCTTCTTCTTCTTCTTCTTCTTCTTCTTCTTCTTCTTCTTCTTCTTCTTCTTCTTCTTCTTCTTCTTCTTCTTCTTCTTCTTCTTCTTCTCCAGTCTCCTCCTCCTCCTCCTTCTTTTTCTTCTTCTTTTTCTCCTTCTTCTTATCATCGTCTTCTTCCTTTTTCCTACCTTTTCTCTTTCTCTTTGCCTTCTCCTTCCTCTCCCCCTCTTCGCCTTCTTCTCCTTCTCCTTCTCCTCATTTTCGCTTATTTTTCATCTCCCTCCTCTATCCTTCTCTTTCTCTTCCTCCTCATTTTTTTCATCTCCTTTTCCTTCTATTTCCTCTAACCTTCTTCTCATTTTCCTCCTCCCCCCATCATCTTCTTTACCTTCTCTTTCTCCCCCTCATTTTCTCTCCTTTTTCATCTCACCCTCATTTTCTCCTTCCCCTCCTTCCCTTCCTCATCATCATCTTCCTCCTCCTCCTCCCTCACCTTCCCTTCCTCATCTTCCTCCTCCTTCCTCATCTTCCTCCTCCTTCCTCATCCTCCTCCTTCCCTTCCTCATCTTCCCCCTCCTCACCTTCCCCTCCTTGCCTTCTCCTCAAAGGTCTGGTTCCAACTTGAAGCCAAGCTCTTTGAAGGACTGACTGCTGATTCAGCCAACCAGCTAACCAGCCAGTCAACCAGCCAGTCAACCAGCCAGTCAACCAGCCAGTCAACCAGCCAGTCAACCAGTCATCATGGATCCTGAAAATGACTATTTCCTCTGCTTATCGCAAATCAATAGAAGCCGGACTGACTAGATGGTGACAAGCCGGCGAGAGAGAGAGGGAGAGAGGGAGAGGGAGAGAGGGAGAGGGAGAGGGAGAGGGAGAGGGAGAGGGAGGGGGAGAGGGAGAGAGAGAGAGGGAGAGGGAGGGAGGGAAGGAGAATGAGAGAGAGAGAAAGGGGAGGGGAGAGGGAGAGAGGTGAGAGGGAAAGAGAGAGAGGGAGAGAGAGGGAGAGGGAGGGAGGGAGAGAGAGAGAGAGAGAGAGAGAGAGAGAGAGAGAGAGAGAGAGAGAGAGAGAGAGAGAGAGAGAGAGAGAGAGAGAGAGAGATTACAGGGAGGGATATTAACGCTCCTCTGATTGGTGCAGTTTGGGGTACGTCCTTCTATATCTCACGCCCCCCCCCCCCCACCACTCACCCCCCAACCAAAACCCACCCACCCACCTCCACCACATAAACACCCACACACCCACACCCATACCATCGCTCCCATGCACCCCAACCAAGACCCACACCTTACACCCACAACCCATCTCCCACACCACCACCCACAATCCAACCCATATCCAAAATCCAACACTCCCACACCCACACACCCACCTCAATCCCACATTACACTATCACCCACACATCCCTACACACCCACACATCCCCACACTCCTACACCCACAAACCCACACACCTACCCACCTACCCTCCCACACCCCTACCCTCCCACACCCCTAAACCCACACATCCCTACCCTCCTACACCCACACCCCTACACACCCACACCCCAACACACCCCCACCCCCACACCCCCACACACCCACCCAACTCCCTCAAACGTGAGACCTCCAACAACCTCCAACTCGGCGAGACGAGACACAAGACAAAATCAACGCGATTCGCCCGCCATCTGTTGACCAGCCATTCGGTCGGTCGGGTCGGGTCGGTCGGTGCCCCTCGCTCGCTCGCTCGCTGGCTCTCTCGCGGAGCTCGGATGCGGGAGATCGTTTGTCTTTCTTCGTTTCAAAAGGGGGGTGGGGAAAACTCGCAGGTAGAGGAAAGATGGAGTAAGAGAAAGGGATGATGGGATAGGGGGAGAAGGGGAGGGAGAGGGAGAGGGAGGGGGAGAGGGGAGGGAGAGGGAGGGGAGGGACTGGGAGGGTGAGGGAGGGGGAGGGAGAGGGAGAGGGAGAGGGAGATGGAGAGAGAGAGAGAGAGAGAGAGAGAGAGAGAGAGAGAGAGAGAGAGAGAGAGAGAGAGAGAGAGAGAGAGAGAGAGAAAGAGAGAGAGAAAGAGAGAAAGAGAGAGAGAGAGAAAGAGCGAAAGAGATAGAGAAAGAGCGAAAGAGATAGAGAAAGAGAGAAAGAAAGAAACAGAGAGAAAGAAAGAGAGAAAGAAAAAGATAGAGAAAGAAAGAAATAGAAAGAGAGAGAGAGAGAGAAACACACACCGCGAAATTAGAATAATTGTAATATATAGGTAACACGCCGCCTAACCCGAGATGGGAGTAATTTGCATATCTCTCCTTTCTGGAACTAATCTAGGGCCGAGGAGACGTGGAAACTATTTATTCCTTGCTTTTATTATTTTGCTTTGTTGATGAAGACATGTTGATATTAATGAAAATGTTAATTAACATACATGTCGAGTGAATTATGGGGATTTTGTAGAGAACATTATTTCGTTTATCAAATCAGGTAAAATAACGATTTTATTTTGATTGGTATAATGAAATAGATCAATCCACCGATAAAATACTCTTTTCTATCCTTCAATGTAGAAATAAAATAAGCAAATCCCTTTTTTCGAAATAGATAAACCTATAATAAATAATGAATGGATTATCTATCATTAAATAGATTTTTTATCATTTATTAATTTATTCAGCTTTCAAATTCCTTAATACATGAACAGAATACGCGATTCTATCTAATCAAAATAGATCAATACACACAAGAACAAAACACACAACCACAATACAAAAAAAATAAAACCTTTCTTTCTTTTTCTTCTTTTCCTAACAATGTTTTTTTTTTTCTCACCACAATACAAAAAATAAAACCCTATTTTTCCTTCCTTTCCTCACCATGTTTTTTTTTTTCTTTCTTTCTATCCTTTTTTTTTTCTTTCTTTTTTCTTAAATTCAGGTGACTCCCATAAGCTTTGCGGACGACAGCAGACCTATGAGGAGTTATTGGAGGAAACTAAGCTTCCCGTGTCTTTCTAAGCTGTGGGATCTGCTTGACTGATGCTGAGACAATAACACGTCTTAGAAAGGGGGCAAGGGATATAACTTTTTTTATTTTTTTTTTTTTATTACAGAAGGTTTTCAAAAGATTTTTTTTCTTTTTTTAATCTTTCATTTGGTATATATTTTTCAGTTTGGATGATTATCTGATATTGATAGTATGAAATAGATGATGTTAAAATTGTATCATTATGATTAATTTATTCTTTTTTTCTTTTCTTTTCTTTTATTGTTTTTTTTTTGTTTGTTTGTTTGTTTGTTTTTTTTTCTTTTTTTGCACGTGTATAGAATGCGTCTAAAACCCGTTGCGCCTTTTTTTTCTATTCGTGTGAAAGTGTGCCTGAAGTTGAAAAAAAAACAACAACACCGAAAATAACGAAAAACAAAACAAAATAAATATTTTATCTTTCTTTAAATGGCTTCGAGAAAATTAAATACAAACTGGAGAGATAACGGAAACCCATTACTGAAGAACCTTCTTTTAGCGTCCATTCTCACGGCATTGTTATTTGTAAATAGTCTGAGCACAAAGACTCATAGGCGTAAGTCTTATCCAAACAACCCATTCGGTGCTAAATATAGAAACAAAAGGGGGAAGGGGGGGTAGGGGGAAGGGGAATTGGGGTGAGGGTGGGGAGGGGTATAGGGGTGAGGGTTGGGAGGGAAATTGGGTTGAGGGTGGGGTAGGGAGGGGAATAGGGGTGAGGGTAGGGAGGGGAATAGGGGTGAGGGTAGGGAGGGGAATAGGGGTGAGGGTGGGGAGGGGAATAGGGGGTGAGGGTGGGGAGGGGAATAGGGGTGAGGGTGGGGAGGGGAATAGGGGGTGAGGGTGGGGAGGGGTATAGGGGTGAGGGTGGGGAGGGGAATAGGGGTGAGGGTGGGGAGGGGGATGTATACATACACCCGACCGGCGTTGGTGTCCGGTCGATGGAAACACTAAACTGACACTTCACGCTGTGTGGTTTACGTTTGTTTGTCTGCCTACGCCCACAACCAGGATTTCCTCTAACCCCCCCTCCCCAACCCCATCCCCCCAAACAGACTTGAAAGCATTACGGAAATCTGTTTATCTTTATTTTTATTTTATTTTTGTTTCATTTACCCTTTTTTTACTATCATTATTCTTTGCATTTACCTTTTTTATTATTATTATTCTTTGCATTTACCTTTTTTTATTATCATTATTCCTTGCATTTACCTTTTTTATTAGTATTATTCTTAGCATTTACCTTTTTCCACAGGACATATAGTAATTCTTTCCTTAAGCGAGTGTATTTGTATGGCGAAGGAAGCTTCTGAAGAAATGTGTTTTTTAAATTAAGGAATTCGTGTGTACGGAAACATCGAGAGGAACACCCTCTGTCTATTAATTAATAAAAAATAACTCACTGGATTTCGTGCGGCCTTCGGTCACCTCACAGCGGCGCCAGTGAAGACCTGAGACAGTAGGTTGTAGCGTCAGTACTCACCTGAAGAAGGAGAAAAAATAAAAAGGCATTAGTGTCAAGTATATGGATTCCTATGGAAATGAGGTGTTTAAGTTACTATGAAAGTGAGGTGTTTAAGTTACCATGAAAGTGAGGTATTTGTGTTACCATGAAAGTGAGGTATTTATGTTACCATGAAAATTAGGTATTCAAGTTTCAATGAAAATGAAGCATATAAGTTACCATGAAAGTGAGGTATTTATGTTACCAAGAAAGTGAGGTATGAAAGTTATCACAAAAATGAGGTATTCAAGTTATCATGAAAATGAGGTATTTATCTTAATCATGAAAGTGGGGTATTTAAGTTACCATGAAAATGAGGTATTCAAGTTTCAATGAAAATGAGGTATACAGTATAAGTTACCATAAAATTAAAGTATCTGATTTACCATAAAAATGAGTTATTTGAGTTACCATGAAAATTAGGTACTTAAGTTACTAAACTAAAAGAACACAGACGAATAAAATGAATAAAAATCATACCTATACCCACACGCCCTGCCCCCCAACCCCCACCTTCCACCCCCGAAAACCTCACAACCTCATCACAAGCCGATCACAACATCGAGAACCCCCCCCCCCCAAGAAAAAAAAAAGAAGAAGAAGAAGAAGAAGAAGAAGAAGAAGAAGAAGAAGAAGAAGAAGAAGAAGAAGAAGAAGAAGAAGAAGAAGACTCCCCTACCAGTCTTTCTTCACCAAAGACGGTACACCACACCGCCCACCCGACCCTCGAAGACGGAACCCAAAAGACCGGATTTGGGGAAGAAATGTTCCGTTGCAACTTGGTTCCTTTGGGAGGGAGGGGGAAGGGGGGGAGAGGGAGGGGGAGGGGGGTAAGGGTGTGTGAGTTCGCTCAGCTGTGGGATTTCGGGGTCATTGGGTGCAGGTTGTTGGAGGTATGTTTGATCTGGGGGGGGCGGTTCGTGGGTGGTGGGAGTTGGGGGGGGGGGGGGGGGGGGAGTTGGGGATGGGGAGTGGGAGTTGGGAGGGGAGAGTGGGAGTTGAGGGAAAGTGGGAGTTAGGGGGGGGGAGATTGGGAGTTGGGGATGGGGAGTGGGAGTTGTGGGGGTTGTATGTGTGTATGGGGGGTATGTAGGTATGTGTGGGGGTAAGTAAGTATGAGTAAGGGCAAAGTGCGAGGTGGGGGGGGGGAGAGTGGGAGTGGGGGAGGGAGGAGGAGGTTAAGGGGGGGGGAGGTGGAGGTTGGAGGAAAGTGCGAGTTGGGGGGGGGGGGGGAGAGTGGGGATGGGGGGGGGGAGTTGTGGGGGTTGTATGTGTGTATGGGGGGTATGTAGGTATGTGTGAGGGTAAGTAAGTATGAGTAGGGGCATGTAGGTATGTATGAGGGTATGTAGGTGTGTAGGTATGTACGAGGGCATGTAGGTATGTAGGTGTGTGTGGGTATATATATGCATGTAAGGATCCTCATACGCGCACATCCGTTAAGGTAAATTCAAAAAAACAAGTGGAGAAAAAAACAACACTGCCACTCCTGTCAAAGCGAGAAGAGTCGGTGAGGCAACCCACCGGTCTGCAATTGCACATAAATCAGAGTTAGCGTGAAGGAAAGAACCCATCCAATCCAGGATTAGGTCAAAGGTAAATCAGGTTAGAGCCAGGGCTACAGAGAGGCACCCGGGCCTAATTGCACACCAGATGAGCCCATAAACACTGCAATAAAATGGCAACGTAGCAGTAAATTCAGAAGTTGATTAATATGCATAATTCGAATGCGTAATCAGTCATCGGTTTGTTATATCATACACCAACTTCCTACCTAAAAAAAAAACATTACTAATTAAAAACTGAATGTCAAATTCACACCGAATAAAAAAAATATATATTTATATTTATATTACCACTTTTCTAACGTAATTAGTGATTATTCATACCAATGCACGTCAGTTTAAAAACATATCTGAATCGGACAGACAACGATTCTTCTAATTACCTCTAATTATGATTACAATTAGGAAGATACAATATAATGTATTAGATTTTTTTCTCAGGATAGGTCACAGTTCTTCTAATTACCTCTAATTATGATTACAATTAGGAAGATACAATATAATGTATTAGATCTATTAGGTCTATTTCTGAACTTTTGGTTTCCGTTCACTTAAATAGATGCATTGTGAAGGATGCCAAAACGTCTTTATGTTTATGTAAAAGGGATTGGAAGCACATCAAAAGTGGCGTCCATATCTAAATTGTCTATCTTCGAAAGAAATCTGATATAAGCAGTTAACAACAACAATAACGATGATGATGATGATGATGACAACAAGAACAAGAGCAGTAATGATAACAATAACAATATACTACTACTACTACTAAGAATAATGATAATAACAATAACAAAAGAATAATTATCCCCGACACATTACATCACACAAACAAAACCAGCAATAACTACAAAAACATTAACAAAAATAACAACAATAACATTTAATTAACAACAACATTAATACAGAACAAATCCTCAAGCACTGAAAGCGAACATCACTCTCCCCTCCCCCCTCCCCCCGTCCCCCCTCCTCTCTCTCCCTCTTTTTTTCACTTTTGAAAATTCTCATTCACAATCTTTTAAAGAGCATTTAAGTCTTAAGTAATACTATCTTATACTCGCCATCCCTCCATGCTTCTCTCTTTCTCTTTAACTTAATGGCGTTGAAATTGCATCATGGTTGCAGGTTGCAATACCACAGAGTAATTCCATCGTCGTACCGAGGGAAATATTCAGCATTTTCGAGGAGAGAGAGAGAGTATAAAAAATAAATAAAAAATGCACATCAGACACACAGTAGAGCGTTAATTAATGAGCTGGCGGAATAAAATAATTCGCTGGGCAAACTACGCACTTGGGAAATATTTAATGGCACGAGCTTCGACGATGTGTAATCGCAAATAAATACAACGTTAATGATATTCTTTTTTCTTTCCATTTTCCCTTCTTTTTTTCTTTTTTTTATTCTTTCTTCCCTCGCATCCCAATCTTTGGAATCAGGACCAGGTCCGCCCAGTCCATTTATCTGATGGGCGGGGGGGATCACCCTCGGAACAGCTCATCTTTCCATTAGATTCTATAGCAGTAGTAGCAGCAGCGGTGATCACAACTCTACGGACCACGCACGCCATGTTTGGCATTACACCCGAGGAGAGGGATGCCATACTGAACTTCCTGTATGTGCGAGAGGACATATTTCACTAAAGCAGGCTACCGATATAATATTTGGTTTTGAAGCATTTAGAGAACTCCTCCCTCAAAATACTAAACGGTAAAGCCAACCATGAACGTCAATACCACTCAATTATCAAGCTCTTGGCTGTAAGTAATGTGGAAATATATACCCCAACTGAATATGGCCATACGTAAGAGTCCACACGCTGGCTCCATCCCCCCACCCTCCCTCCCCCCACCATGAAAAGCGTCAGCATTAAGCCTATCTTATGCAAGTGCCCTTAAGAAAAGGCGCTGTCACCCACTCCTACACTGAAGCACTATGCCCTTGCAACTATCAATTGAGCGTCTCAAAACTCAATGGGCGTCTTGAATGCAACACTGATGGATCCTTGCAACCTGTAGTAGAAGGGGGTGCTATTATGAGTGCTTCTAGACACAGAATTCATATTAAATCGAGGTCCATAAGCCATTTATGAACGACTCGTAAAGCGTTCTTCTCCCCGTTCTGAACACACTCGATAAAGAGGCTGGAAATATTGCGAATTATATCGTAATAACAGCATATCACCGAAAAGGACGGAGTTGTTCATTCTACGAGGATACCGCCGCATGTTGCAACTCGTAAGCATGATCGTGCACAGCGACATAAACATAAGATAAACAAGTATGAATACAGACAGAAAGAACACCTCTTGCAAGACTCTTAGACACTAACAGAACCTCTTGACTAACTTGAATGTTTGGATAGATTAGCTTAGCTTAGCTTAGGTTAAGTTAGGTTAGAAGATGAAGACAGTGCGATATTGTGAGCCCGAGAATTGGGCTTGGTTATGGGGTTGTACTAGCAGGTCGGTGCAACATCTAATGCAGAAGAAATTCAATCAAATAGAATTTTTCAGCGAGGAACCTAATCGAACACTATATATACATATCAAGAGTGACATGTGACATCTAGCATGAGGTACAAAGATCGACGTTACTTATATCATCTCACGTGATATACTAGAAAATATAACCATGGTACCTACAAAATTAGTAACCTACTATAACGCCATAACCATACATCAAATATACCAAAACCTCAGTAGAGAGAGTCAATAAAAAAATAAATAAATCGAAACAAAATTTAAAAATCTCGAGCCACGAATGACGTCATGCACGGTGAACACCTCACACTACGATCATTACCTCCTTTCATTTCATGACATGACACGGCGTTCGTGACAGGCACTTGACAAGGGGGATAACAAAAAGGTTTTGCTTAACATGTCGGGTCATTTCCGCCCAATAAACCAGCTGATCTGATAAAGATTGGTGGGGGGTGGGAGTTGGGGGGGAGTTGGGGGTGAGAGTGGGAGTTGGGGGGGAGTTGGGGGTGAGAGTGGGAGTTGGGGGTGAGAGTGGGAGTTGGGGGTGAGAGTGGGAGTTGGGGGTGAGAGTGGGAGTTGGGGGGGAGTTGGGGGTGAGAGTGGGAGTTGGGGGGGAGTTGGGGGTGAGAGTGGGAGTTGGGGGTGAGAGTGGGAGTTGGGGGGAGTGGGAGTTGTGGGGGGGAGTGGGAGTTGGGGGAGGGAGAGTGGGAGTTGGGGGAGGGAGAGTGGGAGTTGGGGAGGAGAGTTGGAGTAGGGGGGAGGGGGAGTTGGAGGGATGGGGAGTGGGAGTTGTGGGGGAGGGAGAGTAGGAGTTGGAGGGGAGAGTGGGAGTTGGGGGAGGGAGAGGGAGTGGGAGTTGGGGAGAGAGAGAGTAGGAGTTGAGGAAGAGAGTGGGAGTTGGAGGGGAGAGTAGGAGTTGTGTGTGTGTGTGTGTTAAACCAAATGCTCTAATGTCTTGAATGAAGAACGGGAAAAGAGTGAGCGCCTCGTACTCATTCGAGCCGAGCGCCTTAAAAGTTCTCTTGAAACTCACGCAAGAAGTGGCTTCTCCCACTTAAACTGCGGCGAGAAAAGTTAACTTTCTCTCAAAAAGGATCTTTCAAAGACATAAAAGATATATATATCTACGACTCCGTGGTGGTTATACTTAATGGCAAGAGAGTAAAGTTGGCGTCCGTACTGAACCAAGGCCTTGAGAATAGGACTAAAATAATAATAAATATATTAAACACACAACCACATACACACACACACATACACACACACACACACACACACACACACACACACACACACACAACACCACATCACACCAATATATATATATATATATATATATATTATATATATATATATATGTGTATTATGTGTGTGTGTGTGTGTGTGTGTGTGTGTGTGTGTGTGTATGTATGTATATGTACACACATACATACACACATACATACACACACACAAACACACTCACACACACACACACATGACGTGTATGTGAGATAATAACACTTCCTGCGTGACAGAAACAAGCTCAACAGTACAGTCATTTTAAAGCTTAATCTAAACAATAGTCACAATCCCCTACAATTTCCCACCAAGTTCTTATCCAAAAGATAAGAATTTCCCCTTCCTCTGTATTCCATTAAAAAAAAATAATAATAAAAAATAAAAATATTCTGTATAGAATGCTTCCTTTCCTCCCTACAAGAATGCATGTGAGCGTGTATGCATGAGACTCGCGCAAGTACCTGACCGCATGAAAAGCGTAGAGTATTTGTGCATTTTTCACTCTCTCTCTGTAGAAGGTTGAATAGATTAACCTGCTTACGTACGCTCAAACGGATGCCAACGTGATTACAGCAGAAAACAGGCACTGGGAGGCAGGATTTATCTTTGGCGCGAGGGCACTTTTGTTTTGGTTACGGTGGTGTATCAGAATAATTATACACCAACACACACGCATATACATTGTGTGTGTGTGTATGTATGTATGTATATATATATATATATATATATATATATATATATATATATATATATATGTGTGTGTGTGTGTGTGTGTGTGTGTGCGCGTGTGCGTGCGCGTGTGCGTGTGCGTGTGCGTGTGCGTGTGCGTGTGCGTGTGCGTGTGCGTGTGTGTGTGCATGAGCGTGAGCGCGCACGTGAGCGTGTGTGTGCATCCAAAGAATCCACAACAAGCATGATAAAAAAGGTCACTCTAACTTAAACATCTATCGACCTTTCACAGCGACTTTGAAACAAGGCCATCTGACCATGTGACCTGCGAAATCCGAAAAAAACAGCAGCATCTTTGATATTCGTATACCCTCCCCTCCCCTCTTCTCCCTCCACCCCCATACCAGCCAACCCCCATCCCCCCCTCCTCCTCCCCCCATACCACCCATCCACATCCCTCCTCCTCCTCCCCCATACCACCCCACCCCATCCCCCTCCTCCCCCATACCACCCCACCCCCATCCCCCCAACCCCCATTCCCCCCTCCTCCACCCCCACCCCCCCTCCCATCCCAAACCTATCCATCAAGATCCACAAGGAATAAAACTTTTTAATACCGTATGTGGTTTGACTGATTATCTTCCAGCTAGGAGTCGCGTTTCTGCTCTGTTGCCATGGTGACGTAATGCTGCTGGTAATGGTGATACTTTATGGTAGTGAAGACGCTAATAGTGACGATTATCGTAGCAGTTATTATAATAGTAGAGGCAATAATGTCGCCCTAATAACAAAAGACAATAATGTTGATAATGGTAGCAATAAAGATGATAACGGTTTTAATAATAAGATAACAAGACATAAAACAATAAATTAGACTCCAAAAAACTCCTCGGAACTCGAACACCTCCGCCGACGCTCAAAACCCAATGCTGAAATACATAAGTCTACCACATTTATGTGTCTATATAAAATAAGGTATATAATCCAGCAGATCCATTTTCTATGATGTTTCGCATTGATAACGAATCCTTTCGTTGGATCCTAGACCAGTATGCAATCCTGATAAACCCGCAAAAATCTTACAAACAATTGACTTATCGGTCATGGCCAACCCACCCATATATCTTCATCCAAATCCATCACCAAATTCTCTCTTTATCCTACTGTCTAACCAAGAAATCCAAAGAAGCTGTCGATTAGGTCACCTCCTCCCCCTTCCGCCGAGGTAATGGTAACACGATACCATGGACTGGTATGCTTAATAGCGGTCCTTTCCCCGTACTGGCATCCCCCCCACCCTAAAGGTATCGTATATATATGTACCCTGACGTCCATCACTAAAG
>NW_028234408.1:3808499-3813499 GCF_977035675.1 Penaeus japonicus | reverse complement strand
TAAAGCCTATTTATTTGTGTAAGAAAACGTTAAACCTATTTTAAAATTTGATGTTATGAAGCCGTGTTAACGTTTGTAAATTCACTTTCGTTGCCTCGTTGTAAGAGCAAAATAGTTCCCGTTAACATAATTTCGATTTCAGGATAAAATAACATTCTTTTTTCACACATATGCATTTGCACGTAAGAGCACACACACACACACACACATACACACACACACACACACACACACACACACTTACACACACACACACACACACACTCTCTCTCTCTCTCTCTCTCTCTCTCTCTTTCTCTTTCTCTCTCTCTCTCTCTCTCTCTCTCTCTCTCTCTCTTTCTCTCTCTCCTCTCTCTCTCTCTCTCTCTCTCTCTCTCTCTCTCTCTCTCTCTCTCTCTCTCTCTCTCTCTCTCTCTCTCTCTCTCTCTCTCTCTCTCTCTCTCTCTCTCTCTCTCTCTCTCTTTCGTATTAACCCTCTCTCCTATTCATTTCATAAAAAACGTTTTTTTTTATTCTTGTTCCATTTTTTCTGTTTCTTTGCTTCTCGGGGTTGGTGGGAGGGGGAGAGGGGGGAGAGAGCGGGAGGAAGAGGGGGAATAGAGGGAGGAGGAGGAAGGGGGGGGGGGGTAGAAGGTAGAAGGGAAGGCAATCAAGCTAATGATAATGTAAAGAGGACGAAGGAAAAAATGAAGAAAAAAAATCGAAGAAAATAAGAATACGGTGATCAGGAGAAAGGGGGAAAGATTGATAATAATAATAATGATGATAAGACGAAGAAGGAAAAGAAAAGGAAAAGAGAGGAATAAGAATGAATGGGAGTAAAAGAAGAGGAGGAGGAAGAAGAAGAAGAAGGAGAAGGAGAAAGAGAAGAAGAAAAAGAGGAAAGGAGGAAGAATGAGAACAACAACAACAACAATAAGAAATAGAAGTAGAAAAAAATAAAACAAAAACACAAACAAAGGCGAAAACGTGTTTTTTTCCTTAGAAAGAAGAGAGAAAAACAAAACAAAGGATCTAAAAAAAAAAAAAATTAGAAGATACAAAACAAAACAAATAAATAAAAAGGAAGACCAACATAAGTAGTAAAAGGGAGAGACAGCAGAAGGAAGGAAGACCCCGTCGCCTTCCCATCTCCTGGAATCCTGGAATCCTGGAATCCTGGAATCCGGCCAAAAAGTTCCCAAACTCATGCGCAGGAAACGACTGTTCCTCAGATGAACAAACGGAAGAACATTTGCGTAAGGAAAGAAAAAAAAAAAAAAAAGAAAAAAAAAATGCGTCTCCTCATAGGGCCTCCCCCCCCTCCCCCTACCTCCGGAGCGCCATGAGCCCCCCCCCCCCCCACCCACCCATTAAAACCCATTATCTCCTTCTGCAGGACCACTCACTCAACCATCCTCTCCTATTAGTTCAAGATGCCGCGTCGGTCTCCGAGTCTCTTTCTCTCTCTCTCTTTCTCTTTCTTTCTTTCTTTCTTTCTTTCTCTCTCTCTCTTTGGATTTGTCTTTCTTCTCCTTCTAACCCCTTCTCCCTCATCCTTTTTTTTGTCTCTCTTTCTCTTTCTCTGTCTCTGTCTCTCTGCCTATCTGTCTCTCGTCTCTCTTTCTCTCTCTCTCTCTCTCTCTCTCTCTCTCTCTCTCTCTCTCTCTCTTTCTTTCGCTCTCTCTCTCTCTTTCTCTCTCTCTCTCTCCCTCTCTCTCTCTCTTTCGCTCTCTCTCTCTCTCTCTCTCTCTTTCGCTCCCTCTCTTATCCTTCTCCTCCCCCTCTTCCTCTCCCTCCCCTTCTCCCTCCACCTCTCCCCCTATCTCTCCCTCTTTCTATCCCTATCCCTTCCCCCCCCTCTCCCTATCGAACCCAATTCCCTTGAGACACTCCCAAGCCGTTAGTTCTCCCTCAAGACATCCTCTAAATCCCTGCCTTGCCTCTTCTTAACCCCCCCATCCCCCTCCTCCTCCCCTCCTCCTCCTCCCATCCTTCACCCCTTCCCCTCCTTCCCCTACTTTCCTTGTCCCCTCTTCCTCTTCCATTCCGTCACCTCCTCTCCCCTTCCTCCTCCTTTCCCTCCAACCTTCCCCGCTTCCTCCCCACCCCTGCAAATCCTTCGCTCCTTCCTCCTCCCCTTTTCCTTCACCCCTTTCTCCCCTTTTCCTTCACCCCCCCCAATCCTTCACCCCTTCCTCCCCTTTTCCTTCACCCCTTCCTCCCCTTTTCCTTCACCCCCTTCCTCCCCTTTTCCTTAACCCCCCCCCCCCCAATCCTTCGCTCCTTCCTCCCTCCCATCATTCACCCCTTTCTCCCCTTTTCCTTCCCCCCCCCCCCCCAATCCTTCACCCCTTCCTCCCCTTTTCCTTCACCCCTTCCTCCCCTTTTCCTTCACCCCCTTCCTCCCCCATTCCTTCACCCCCTTCCTCCCCTTTTCCTTCACCCCTTCCTCCCCTTTTCCCCCCTTCCTCCCCTTTTCCTTCCCTCCCTCCCTCCCACCATTCACCCCTTCCTCCCTCCCCTCCCTCCCCCCCCTTTTCCTTCACCCCTTCCTCCCCTCCCCTCCTCCCTCCCTCCCTACCTCCCTCCCTCCCTCCCTTCCTCCCCTCCCTCCCTCCCTAACTCCCCTCCCTCCCCTCCCTCCCTTCCTCCCCCTTTCCCGTATTATCCCGATCTGCCGTGGTTTTCCTGAGCAACTGATTGGATTTTCCTCACCTAATGGACCATTTTCCTGGGTCGCGAAGTCCTGTGACGCGGAGGCAATGCTTCGTGTGGGTGAGGACGAGTCAAGAGGGAGATTTAGTTACGAATGTATGCGTGTGTGTGTGTGTGTGGGGGGGGGTTGTGTGTGGGGGGGGAGGGGGTTGTGTGTGTGTGGGGGGGAGGGGGTTGTGTGTGGGGGGGGTGTGTGTGTGGGGGGGGTTGTGTGTGGGGGGGGTATTGGGGGGGGAGGGGGTTGTGTGTGTGGGGGGGTGTGGGGTGTGTGTGGGTGGGGGTGTGTGTGTGTGGGGGGGGTGTGTGGGGGGGGGGTGTGTGTGTGGGGGGTGTGGGGGGGTGTGTGTGTGGGGGTGGTGTGGGGGTGTGTGTGTGGGGTGTGTGTGTGTGGGGGGGGTTGTGTGTGTGTGGGGGGGGTTGTGTGTGTGGGGGGGGGGTTGTGTGTGTGTGTGTGTGTGTGTGTGTGTGTGTGTGTGTGTGTGTGTGTGTGTGTGTGTGTGTGTGTGTGTGTGTGTGTGTGTGTGTGTGTTTTGTTGTGTCTGTGAGCGTTTCTGTGCGGGTATATAAACAGAGAGAGAGAGGGAGAGAGAGAGAGGGAGGGAGGGAGGGAGGGGGGGAGAGAGAGAGAGAGAGAGAGAGAGAGAGAGAGAGAGAGAGAGAGAGAGAGAGAGAGAGAGAGAGAGAGAGAGAGAGAGAGAGAGAGAGAGAGAGAGAGAGAGAGAGGAGACGGAAAGACAGAGAGAGAGAGAGAGAGAGAGAGAGAGAGAGAGAGAGAGAGAGAGAGAGAGAGAGAGAGAGAGAGAGAGAGAGAGAGAGAGAGAGAGAGAGAGAGACAAACAGACAGAGAAAGCGAGAGAGAATGAAAAAGAAAAAGATAGAGAGAGAAAAGACAGAAAACAACACACAGAACTATATGTATGATTCACACGTAGATCTTCCAAAGTTGTTCATGCCTGAAACGTTTCAAATTGTCCGTAAACATTCGCCGAACACAGAGAAGTTTTCAAACAAGCCAGTTTTGAAGTCAGGCCAAAAAAACAACAAAAAAGACACACGTTCCTGCTTCCCGGTTGGTGCCAGCCGTCAGGAGCAGGGGTGGGGGTGGGGGTGGGGGGTTGATGTCAGCTGCCTGCTTCAATGTCTATCAGCACCGTTTCTTGCAATGTGTCAGCTATCGGGAACATGAGCTGATTGTATATCGTCGGGCAGTCAGTAGGGAAGAGACGAGGAGGTTATGTCAGCCGTCAGCGGCTCAGATAAGATGTGCTGTGAGTCAGCCATCAAAAACATGAGCTGCTGTGCCATGCCCCTCCTCCTCCCCATCAGCATTTGGAGGTGGATGAGTGCTCCGTGTCAGCAAGTCGTCAGTAAGGCAGAGAAGTTGGTTCCAAATGTCTGCTGACACTCTAACAGGAACGCAAGACAAGCGTCGACCGTCAGCACAGGAGTGGTTTGAGAATGACTGCCACGGATCCCGTTATTACCCCAGGGAAATTACCTCTAGCTTCTCTGCATATTACAGGTACGCATCCTTGTAAGCCTATCCTTCTGTCTGTATCCTTGCGCGAGTACCCTTTGTGTCTGTATCCTTGTGTACGTATTATCAAGTCTGTATCCTTGTGTTACGTGTCTTTGTGTCTGTATCCTTGTGTTACGTGTCTTTGTGTCTGTATCCTTGTGTTACGTGTCTTTGTGTCTGTATCCTTGTGTACGTATCTTTGTGTCTGTATCCTAGTTAACATATCCTTGTGTCTGTATCCTTGTGTACGTATCTTTGTGTCTGTATCCTAGTTAACATATCCTTGTGTCTGTATCCTTGTGTACGTATCTTTGTGTCTGTATCCTTGTGTTACGTATCTTTGTGTCTGTATCCTTGTGTACGTATCTTTGTGTCTGTATCCTTGTGTTACGTATCTTTGTGTCTGTATCCTTGTGTACGTATCTTTGTGTCTGTATCCTTGTGTTACGTGTCTTTGTGTCTGTATCCTTGTGTTACGTATCTTTGTGTCTGTATCCTTGTGTACGTATCTTTGTGTCTGTATCCTTGTGTACGTATCTTTGTGTCTGTATCCTTGTGTACGTATCTTTGTGTCTGTATCCGTGTGTTACGTATCTTTGTGTCTGTATCCTTGTGCACGTATCTTTGTGTCTGTTTCCTTGTGTACGTATCTTTGTGTCTGTATCCTTGTGTTACGTGTCTTTGTGTCTGTATCCTTGCGTACGTATCTTTGTGTCTGTATTCTTGCACGAGTACCCTTTGTGTCTGTATCCTTGTGTACGTATTATCAAGCCTGTATCTTTGT
>NW_028234408.1:3795999-3798499 GCF_977035675.1 Penaeus japonicus | reverse complement strand
TGTTGTTGCAGTGACTTACTTCCGCCAATATTTCCCCCCAGACTTGTTTACAACAGTTAGTCTTCCAACTGTCTAAATCTGATTTTTTTCCGCCCATAATTTTCTAAATTTATCCGCTTGTTTTTTGCTCAAACTTTCTCTAAATGGAACTATTACTTTTGTTCCTGTTCACCAGTTGTAAAGAACAACATTATGCAGCACTTTTTCGAGGGAGAGAGAGAGGGAGAGAGAGAGAGAGAGAGAGAGAGAGAGAGAGAGAGAGAGAGAGAGAGAGAGAGAGAGAGAGAGAGCGAGAGCGAGAGAGAGCGAGAGAGAGAGAGAGAGAAATAGACAAACAGACAGATAGAGAAAAGGATAGATAGATAGTGAGTGAATGCGTGAGAGAGAGAGAAGAGAGAGAGAGAAGAGAGAGAGAGAGAGAGAGAGAGAGAGAGAGAGAGAGAGAGAGAGAGAGAGAGAGAGAGAGAGAGAGAGAGAGAGAGAGAGAGAGAGAGGGAGAGAGAGAGAGAGAGGAGAGAGAGGAGAGAGGGAAGAGAGAGAGAGAGAGAGAGAGAGAGAGAGAGAGAGAGAGAGAGAGAGAGAGAGAGAGAGAGAGAGAGAGAGAGAGAGGAGAGAAGAGGAGAGAGAGAGGGAGAGGGAGAGAGAAAGAAAGAGAGAGAGAGAGAGAGAGAGAGAGAGATAGAAATAGACAAACAGACAGATAGAGAAAAGGATAGATAGATAGTGAGTGAGTGAGAGAGAGAGAAAGAGAGAGAGAGAGAGAGAGAGAGAGAGAGAGAGAGAGAGAGAGAGAGAGAGAGAGAGAGAGAGAGAGAGAGAGAGAGAGAGAGAGAGAGAGAGAGAGAGAGAGAGAGAGAGAGAGAGAGAGAGAGAAGAGAGAGAGAGGAGAGAGAGAGAGGAGAGAGAGGAGAGAGAGGAGAGAGAGAGAGAGAGAGAGAGAGAGAGAGAGAGAGAGAGAAGGAGAGGGAGAGAGAGAGAGAGAGAGAAAGGAAGAGAGAGAAAAGGAGAGAGAGAGAGAGAGAGAGAGAGAGAGAGAGAGAGAGAGAAAGAGGGAGGGAGAGAGGGAGAGAGGGAGAGAGAGAGAGAGAGAGAGAGCGAGAGAGCGAGAGAGAGAGAGAGAGAAATAGACAAACAGACAGATAGAGAAAAGGATAGATAGATAGAGAGTGAATGTGTGAGAGAGAGAGAGAGAGAGAGAGAGAGAGAGAGAGAGAGAGAGAGAGAGAGAGAGAGAGAGAGAGAGAGAGAGAGAGAGTGAGAGTGTGTGTGAGTACTGCCAAAACTTCACACTTATTCCTCGACTCAACCTTGATACATGACCTCCCATGACCCGAGCTCTCACCAAGGGGCGGAGTCAACGACGACACGGCTCCTCCCTCTTCGTAGTGGCCCGAGGTAAGCTCTTTCCTCGAGAGGTCACGGGAGGTCATCCTGGACTCACCCAAACTTTTCTGGACTCCTCACACTGGATTCAGCTCTCCTGCCTCTTGGAGCACCAAACTCAGCCTCGCCTTTTACTGTACGGTATATGTCCCATCTCTCTCTCTCTCTCTCTCTCTCTCTCTCTCTCTCTCTCTCTCTCTCTCTCTCTCTCTCTCTCTCTCTCTCTCTCTCTCTCTCTCTCTCTCTCTCTCTCCAACTATCTATCTCTGTGTGTGTTTGTTTCGTTTTAGCACACATAAAACCCACGCAATATATATATAATTTCTTTCATAAAATAATAACGAAACACAAAGAGAAAAAGAGAAAAGAAAACGAGAATGACAGAGACAGAACACCAGAAAATAAAAGAGACAGAAAAAAAACACAGAGACACAGAAGAAAGAAAGAGATAAAGGTTAGCCCCCAAAAAAAGAAGAAAGAACTCTGCTTGTAATTTTCAAATTGAAATTAGCCACCTGAACATCACAAGCTCGAAACATATGGAAATTCCAATTAAAAGGGCGGTCACTCCCCCCCCCCCTCTCACCCCTATCCCTATCCCCTGCTGTCCCCCCACTCTCACCCCTACCCCTATCCCCCCCTCTCACCCCTACCCCTATCCCCTGCTGTCCCCCCACTCTCACCCCTATCCCCTGTCCCACCATTCTCACCCCTATCCCCTACTCCCCACTCTCACCCCTATCCCCCCATCGCATTTCAAAGGAGCTCACGGCATCAAGGATTCATCTTTAGGGGCCTTCGCTTTTCAACAGGTTTCTCTTACCTTGCCACATCTCTCCCTTCCCCTCCCTCGTCTCCCTTACTTTTCAGTCCTTATCTCCTCACTTCCTTTGCCCCTCTGCCCTCCCTCCTTCTTACCCTCTCCCATTCCCCTCGTCCCTTTCTCATCTCTCCCCGCCATCTCTTTCATCCCCCCTCCCCTTCCCTGTCCTCCCCCCTCACCTCCACCTCCCTCTCCTTTCCCCCTCCACCCCCATCACCTCCCTCTCCTTTCCCCTTCCCACCCACTCACCTCCCTCTCCTTCCTCCCTCCCACCCAATCACCTCCACCTCCTCC
>NW_028234408.1:3780999-3788499 GCF_977035675.1 Penaeus japonicus | reverse complement strand
AGCTTCTGACCTTCCTATGACCTAGCTTCTAACCTTCTTATGACCTTCCTATGACTTAGCTTCTGACCTTCCCATGACTTATCTCCTGACCTTCCCATGACCTAACTTCTGACCTTCCTATGACCTTGCTTCTGACCTTCCTATGACCTAGCTTCTGACCTTCCAGTGACCTAGCTTCTGACTTTCCTATGACTTAGCTTCTGACCTTCCGATGACTTAGCTTCTAACCTTCCTATGACTTATCTCCTGACCTTCCCATGACCTAGCTTCTGATCTTACTGTAGCCGTGTCTCTGACCTTCCTGTGACCTAACTTCTGACCTTCCCGTGACCTTCCTAACACAATTGGCTATTCCTCTGTCACTGTTTCTCGTCCTCTTGTTCCAGTGCCAAACATCAGGCACCATCTAGGCAGTGAGGCACAATTTTTGTGATGTATTGTTCATGACGTCTAATCTATCATGCATGTTAATTAGTCACTGAGTGAGTAAAAAAATAAAAAAATAAAAAAGAATGAGGAAGTGTGTGTGTGTGTGTGTGTGTGTGTGTGTGTGTGTGTGTGTGTGTGTGTGTGTGTGTGTGTGTGTGTGTGTGTGTGTGCTTGTGTCTGTTCGTGTTCGTGTGCGTGCCCGTGTACCCACGTGCCATTACGCTTTTATTCCTCCTTCTCCCACCCCAACACCCCTACACCCCTCAGCCACCCCCACCCCACCCCCATCCCCGCCCACGCCCACGCCCGCAAGAGCAAGACGAGGTTCAAAGCTCTCTCTCTCTCTCTCCCTTCATCACGGATCCTTTGTTCGAGTTCAGTGGGCAGCCCGACCGTGTCATTCACGACGGACTCGCACGGCCCTCGGTCTCGGTCCTTCGGCGGGGGAGAGAAAAGACGCTACGCTACGGATATGAAAGGTTCTACGCGCCTCCTCTGTACCCCCCACCCACTCACCCATCCACCTCTACCCACCCATCCACCTCCACCCACCCACCTCCACCCATCCATCCACCTCTACCCATCCCCTCCCCTCCTCTGAAACTCGCCTATCCTTCTTCTCCCTTCGTCTGCAACCCCCCCCCCCTTCCTCTGCACCCCCCCTTCCTCTCCCTTCCTCTGCACCCCCCCTTCCTCTCCCTTCCTCTGAATCCCCCCTTCTTACTCCCCCTTCCCCTGCTGCACCCCTTAATCTCTCTCCTTCCTCTACCCTCCATCTTTCTCTCTCCTCCCTTCTCCTCCATCTTTCTCTCCCCTCCCCTTCTCCTCATCTTCCTCTCCCCTCTCTTTCTTCCGAATCCCCCCTCCCTCCCTCCCTCCCCCTTCTCTCTTCCCTACCTCACCTTCTCTTCTCCCTAGCTTCTCCTACCTCTTCCTTTCTCCTCCTCGCCACACCTTTCCCCCAATTCCCCTCATCCGTCTTTTCTCCCCCTCCTTTCCCCTCTCTCCTTTCCCCTTCCCCAGCTCCTTCCCTACCCTAATCCCCCCCCCCACTTCCCCTCATCCGTCTTTCTCCCCCTCCTTCCCCCTCTCTCCTTTCCCCATCCCCAGCTCCTTCCCTGCCCTATCCCCCCCCCCCCCAAGTGCCAGCCGAGAGCCGACCGACCACAATTCTCTTCCCGGTCTGTGTCCAGTGCCTCGGCATTGGCATGATTTCGCGATGGGGAGGGCCAAGTGGGGGGAGGGGGGGAGGCACGAAGATGGAAGGAGAAGGAGAAAGAGAGAGAGAGAGAGAGAGAGAGATAGAGAGAGAGAGAGAGAGATAGATAGAGAGAGAGAGAGAGAGAGAGAGAGAGAGAGAGAGAGAGAGAGAGAGAGAGAGAGAGAGAGAGAGAGAGAGAGAGAGAGAGAGAGAGAGAGAGAGAGAGGGAGAGAGAGAGAAAGAGACAGTGAGACAGAGAGATAAAGAAATAGAGAAAGAAAAATAAAGGAGAAAAGAGAGAAAAGAGGGAAGGGAGGGAGGGAGTGATGAGTGAGTGAGGGAGGGAGTGAGGGAGGGAGAGAGGGAGGGAGAGAGGGAGTGAGGGAGGGAGGGAGGGAAGGTGGGAGGGAGAGATAAGGCATGACTCAACAAAGACATGCCTTCTCCTCCTCCTCCTCCTCTTCTTCTTCTTCTTCCTCTTCTTCTTCTGTGTATCGAGACGCATCGATTGGTCTCAAAGACGTTCCAAAACTGAGACAAGCAGAGAACGTGATGTCATGAGGATCAAGGCCTCGGGGGCGTCTGATCAGCTGATTGGAAAGGATTCGATTCAGCTGATTGGAAAGGATTCGATTCAGCTGATTGGAAAGGATTCGATTCAGCTGATTGGAAAGGATTCGACTCAGCTGATTGGAAAGGATTCGATTCAGCTGATTGGAAAGGATTCGATTCAGCTGATTGGAAAGCATTCGACTCAGCTGATTGGAAAGGATTCGATTCAGCTGATTGGAAAGGATTCGATTCAGCTGATTGGAAAGGATTCGATTCAGCTGATTGGAAAGGATTCGATTCAGCTGATTGGAAAGGATTCGATTCAGCTGATTGGAAAGGATTCGACTCAGCTGATTGGAAAGGATTCGATTCAGCTGATTGGAAAGGATTCGACTCAGCTGATTGGAAAGGATTCGATTCAACTGATTGGAAAGGATTCGATTCAGCTGATTGGAAAGGATTCGATTCAGCTGATTGGAAAGGATTCGATTCAGCTGATTGGAAAGGATTCGATTCAGCTGATTGGAAAGGATTCGATTCAGCTGATTGGAAAGGATTCGATTCAGCTGATTGGAAAGGATTCGATTCAGCTGATTGGAAAGGATTCGATTCAGCTGATTGGAAAGCATTCGACTCAGCTGATTGGAAAGGATTCGACTCAGCTGATTGGAAAGGATTCGATTCAGCTGATTGGAAAGGATTCGATTCAGCTGATTGGAAAGGATTCGACTCAGCTGATTGGAAAGGATTCGACTCAGCTGATTGGAAAGGATTCGATTCAGCTGATTGGAAAGGATTCGATTCAGCTGATTGGAAAGGATTCTATTCAGCTGATTGGAAAGGATTCGACTCAGCTGATTGGAAAGGATTCGATTCAGCTGATTGGAAAGGATTCGATTCAGCTGATTGGAAAGGATTCGATTCAGCTGATTGGAAAGGATTCGATTCAGCTGATTGGAAAGGATTCGATTCAGCTGATTGGAAAGGATTCGATTCAGCTGATTGGAAAGGATTCGACTCAGCTGATTGGAAAGGATTCGATTCAGCTGATTGGAAAGGATTCGATTCAGCTGATTGGAAAGCATTCGACTCAGCTGATTGGAAAGGATTCGATTCAGCTGATTGGAAAGGATTCGATTCAGCTGATTGGAAAGGATTCGATTCAGCTGATTGGAAAGGATTCGATTCAGCTGATTGGAAAGGATTCGACTCAGCTGATTGGAAAGGATTCGATTCAGCTGATTGGAAAGGATTCGACTCAGCTGATTGGAAAGGATTCGATTCAGCTGATTGGAAAGGATTCGATTCAGCTGATTGGAAAGGATTCGATTCAGCTGATTGGAAAGGATTCGATTCAGCTGATTGGAAAGGATTCGATTCAGCTGATTGGAAAGGATTCGATTCAGCTGATTGGAAAGGATTCGATTCAGCTGATTGGAAAGGATTCGACTCAGCTGATTGGAAAGGATTCGATTCAGCTGATTGGAAAGGATTCGACTCAGCTGATTGGAAAGGATTCGATTCAACTGATTGGAAAGGATTCGATTCAGCTGATTGGAAAGGATTCGATTCAGCTGATTGGAAAGGATTCGATTCAGCTGATTGGAAAGGATTCGACTCAGCTGATTGGAAAGGATTCGACTCAGCTGATTGGAAAGGATTCGATTCAGCTGATTGGAAAGGATTCGATTCAGCTGATTGGAAAGGATTCGACTCAGCTGATTGGAAAGGATTCGACTCAGCTGATTGGAAAGGATTCGATTCAGCTGATTGGAAAGGATTCGATTCAGCTGATTGGAAAGGATTCTATTCAGCTGATTGGAAAGGATTCGACTCAGCTGATTGGAAAGGATTCGACTCCGCTGATTGGAAAGGATTCGACTCAGCTGATTGGAAAGGATTCGACTCAGCTGATTGGAAAGGATTCGATTCAGCTGATTGGAAAGGATTCGATTCAGCGGACGATGAAGAAGGATTCGCATCGCAACCTTGCAAGATGAGGTTGCAGGATCCGTGTTGGAGGGACGTTCGAGCTGGATGTGAAATGAATATAAGAGTCAAAGGAGATAAAGGAAGAAGAAGAGTAAGAAATAATGATGATTATAATGATGATGATGATGATGATAATGATAATGGCAATGATGATGATGATAATAATGATGATAATAATAATGGTAATGATAATAATGATAATAATAATAATAATGTTAATGATAATGATAATAATAATAATAATAATAATAATAATAATAATAAACAGAAACATAATAATAATAATAATAATAATAATAATAATAATAATAATAACAATAAAAACAACAGTACCAAAAAAAAATATAACAACAACAATAATAATCCCCATAGTAACAGCAGTACCAATAAATATAAATGATAACAACAGAACACTTATTCAAATCCCACCGAATCATTCCTCTTTCCAACCCAATCAAGAATACATACGATATTGCAACTGCATTATGCAACGATAAAATTCTGGCGATGATGTGCCCTGTTGGCGGATGGATATTACGTGACGTGATTCTACTAATGGATATTATTAAATATGTAGAGCATAGCTGTGGAGCACATTAGAGCGAGCCTATAAATGTTTTTATTTTTTATTTTTTTTATTTTTACTTTCTAGGCCTATATCGATAAGTCTGATAATCAATTGTTGGATTTTATTTGGTAGATCTATTGTGATTAGTATGAATAAAACAATATAATAAAACAAAAACGTGAGTGTTTTTTTTTTTTACTCCATAGGCCTATAGCGACAAGTCTGAATAAAGCAAGAAGGGAAGACAGTCCGACTCGATTTTCATTCCCTAGGCCTAATGCAACAAACCTAAACCATATAAGGAGAAAAACAATAAAATCTTCACTTCCTAGGCCTATGAAAAAACAAAACAAAACAAATAAAACAGATCGAAATATTTTCACTAAGCCTATCAGCGAATATCCCGATGAAAAATAAAGTCGTTTTAGACTAGGCTTATAACGAAAATCAATCAAGACGAAATCAATAAAAGGACAAGGTCAGAAAACAGTTCATTATCAAGTTGCATTCCCCAGTCCCTTGTAAAGACCCTCGCCCCTTCGCTATCTTTCTCTCTCTTTCTCTTTTTTTCTTTTAATTCACACTCTCCCAGAAAATCCCTCGCGGCAACCCACCAAAACCTAGGGACGAAGATAAAAAAAAAATGAAATAAAACGAATTGCTAGATAAATATATATCTTTCTCATACATAAAGAGAAAAAAAAATCCATTAAAATATTCATACCTTTGTTGAGATCTTAGTGTATGCAATATTGTAATATATATTTTTTTCTAATGGTATATCTCAAAATATAATCTCCGTATCCTGTATATATATATTCCACGTTCTCAATTTAACCTCCCTATTCGTCGCGGGGAAAAAAGAAGAAGAAGAAAAAAAAAGAAAAAGAGAGAGAGGAAAAGAAACGAGAAATAGACATGGTCTGAAATTGCAACTGTGGTCTGGGAGAGAAATATCCCGAGTGCAGAAGATTGATTCTGTGTTTTTGCATAAAAGGTTTGCATCACAGGCACGCTTATTGCTGTACACATACTGACACACACAAGCACATACACTCACTCACTCACGCTCATAGATACAGTTGTGTGTTTGTGTGTGTGTATATGTATGTGGGTGTATATGTGTATATGTCTGTGTGTGTGTGTGTGTGTGTGTGTGTGTGTGTGTGTGTGTGTGTGTGTGTGTGTGTGTGTGTGTGTGTGTGTGTGTGTGTGTGTGTGTGTGTGTGTATATGTATATATATATATATATATATATATATATATATATATATATATATATATATATATATATATATATATATATATGTATATATATATATATATATATATATATATATATATATATATATATATATATATATACACATATATATATACATATATACACACACACACATACATATATATATAAACACATACACCCAAGCACAAGTAAATATGCACATACTTCCCAAAGCGCACATTGGCTTTATCGTGAAAAATCACATCATGTTTTACGGAAGAGAACAGGCAATATGAGAAACGAAAATATTAGCCCTTAAGGTCTTGCAAGCGCTTGTGGCTGAGCTTGAAAGTGCCTGCGGGTCTGGCTTAATGCGGAAAGTGAATTTGATGTAACTGCAGACTTCCGTGCTTGGAGGCTGCTTCCTGTTGCTTGAGAGAGATTTTTTTTGGGTGGGGGGTGGGGGTGTTGGTGGGGGGTGCTGGGAATATCGTATTCTATATCACAGTGTCATATTTGTGCCAGGATTGTGCTTTGCATTATTGCTAAAGACCAAAATGGTAGAAGGAAACTATACTCTTTTTTTCGTGAAATTAATGATTTATGTGATCAGACATTGTCGGTTTTTTATTCGCTAGGCCTATGGTTAAAGCCTAAATGAAACAGTAGAAACAATTAAAATGGTTAATTTCCTTTCACTTCCTAGGCCTACAGCGACAATCCTAAATAAAACAAGGGATATCAATATGTCGATCTTAACTTCTTAGGACAAAAGCGACAAAATTTCTTAACCTCTTTCCTTCTTCTTCTTCTTCTTCTTCTAAAAAAAAATAAAATAAAAAAAGTACACATCTACTAACGCAAAGAAATGGCCTTCCCAAAATATAAGACCATTTCTCATTGAATTTATGCAAAAAATGATAACTTTTGGAATCATTCTGCTTTCCCGTCACATTCCAGCGGGAAAAAAACACGACTTTACATCTCCGTCAAAAAAAAAAAAAAAAAAACAAAAAAAAAAAAAAAAAAAAAAAAAAAAAAAAAAAAAACGAAAATTCAAAATTCCTTAATTTCGTAAATCGCCATTTTTGTTCTGACATCACAAAGCGGATTACGTACATCTCTCATTTTATGTATGTTTTGATTCGCAATCAGCAAGCGCAGAGTGGAATACGCTGTTAACGATGAAAAAGTGTTTATTAAAATTCGAAGAGTGTTGTTTATTCCCATTTGTTTCATTAAACTTTTTTTTCTCCCCCCGAGTGTGTCAACATATCGATCTTTTAATGAAATGACAATTTCATGAGACATTTTGGAAGCAATATTTTGCGGGCGGGGGGGGAATTTATGCCTATGAGGAACTCTCGTCATGCCACACAGAGCGTGCAGGCATACCCAAATATGGTGATTAGTAGAGGTGTGTGTGTGTGGGGGAGGGGTTGTGTGTGTGTGGGGTGGGGGCGGGGGGTTGTGTGTGTGTGTGGGGTGGGGGCGGGGGGTTGTGTGTGTGTGTGGGGTGGGGGCGGGGGGTTG
>NW_028234408.1:3763499-3765999 GCF_977035675.1 Penaeus japonicus | reverse complement strand
AACAAAAGTTTTCCCCTTTGGGGGCATCCGCTGGCCCCGGGACGGCCCACCCAAAAAAAAAATTCCCCGTTATCCGACTGAGGGGTTTTCCCCCAAATTACAGGTTTAATTACCGGGGAAAGCGGAGGGATACAAGGAAACAATTACGCGAAAGGTGCGTGAGTCCCGATACACCCCCCCCCCCCCATCCCCTTCCCCCCCCCCTCCCACCCTCCCTTTCGCTATCACCGGGGGGATGGGCGCGGCAATTAACCAAACCAGGGGTTAAAAACCAAATATTAAACATAAACCTTTGGCGTTCTCGAACACGCAAAGCGGGGGCCACAAGAAGGGTGGGTTTTTTGGGTTTTTTTAAAGGGGGGGGGGCCCTTGGAAATTGGGGGCCCAAAAAAAAAAAAAAAAAAAAAAAAAAAAAAAAAAAAATCCTTTTAAAAGGGCCCCGCCAAAGCAAGATCCTGGGGGGAAATTTTTGGGGTGGGTTTTAAAGAGACTTGCACATCTTATTGGGGTTTTACTTTCCCTTTTTTCCCCTTTTTCTTCCAATTGTTCATTTTAATGGTTTTCGACCCCTTTTTTTTTCGAACCTTTTTAAATTTCCCAATTTTCCATCTTTTTCCCCCCACTTCTCCCCTCCCCCCCTTCCCCCCCCCCCCTTTCCTCCCCCTCTTCCAGTCCTTCCCCTTTTTTTTCCCCCTTCTTCATCATTCTCCCCTTTTCTCAGATTTTTTTTCCCTTTTTCAGGTTTAATAAAAGGGGAAAAAAAAAAAAAAGAAAAAAAAAAAAGGGGAAAAAAAAACAAAAAAAAAAAATTAAAAAAATTTCCTTTTCTAATGGGGGGGGTTTTTTTACGGGGTTTTAATTTTTCCTTTTTTTCATCAATTTACCCCCGTAAATTTGGGGGTTTTTAATCGCTGGGGTTTTCTTTTCCCAAAAAATCTATTTTATTTTTTTTACAATAAATTTAAACACCCTATCTTTCAGGTTTTTTGGAAGTATTCCCCGTCTTTAAACAACTTTAACGGGCCCCACTAATGTTTGGGTTTTGGGGAAAATTTTAACAATTGGCCACAATTTTTACTTGGGAATTGGGTTGGGAAATTTAAAAACATTACATAATTTTTGTGGGGGTAACTATATATAAAAAAGAAAAAAAAAAGAAAAAAAAAAAAAAAACAAAAAAAACCAGCAAAGACATTTTTTTTTCAAACAAACTCAAAAATTGCCCAACCCCCCACAATGTTCCAAAAAACGTTAAAAAAAAAAGAGATAAAACAAAAACCAAATTTTCTTAAAATCAACAAAGTCGAACCGACCACGCAACACAGTGGGTTTTCCAATCGCAACCCTCGCCCTTCCCCACTGAATTTTTAAATAACATTTTTTTGCAAAAAAAAAGGGCCAAAAAAACTTTTGGAAATGTAGAGGTTAAAATATATAATATATAATATAAATAAAAAATTTATAATAATATATATATATATATTTTTTTTTTTTTTTTTTTTTTTTTTTTTTTTTTTTTTTTTTTTTTTTTTTCCCTCCTCAAATTATTTTAATCTTTTTTTTAAAATCCCCGTCACAAAAAAACCTCACAAATCTCACTTTTTTGCTGGGAAAAAAATTAAATGCTTCCCCCCCCCACCCCCACACCACCCCCCGCCCACGAAACAAAACCCACAAAAAACGGGAAAAAATCAACCCCAAATGACCGGAATCATGGGCTCTGTCCCCCAGAGTTGATAGAATACGACCCCCCTCCCTCCATACCCCGAGGGCAAACCGGGGCACCGGGTCATGTCCCTTTTTATGCATCACTTTGACTCTTGCGCCACACTCGCCGCTCAACGGGAGGATGGGATGGCTGCAGCGGCAAAGGGAGCGTGAGCGGGGTCCCTTTAAACACGCTTCATATTTTTTCTGTGTTGATAAAGTGAGGTTAAAAAAAAAAAAAAAAAAAAAAAAAAAAAAGGGATTTTTTTTTTTATTACTTTTCCCCATAATTGAAAATATTTTTATGTACGACTCATTTAATTTCCCAAAATACGAAGAACATTAAGGGAAAACTTAGGGGACACCTGGCATGAATGAAAAAGAAAATTCCAATTTTAGTACTATCACCTTCAAAAGTATTTTTTTGGGGGGGGTAAAAAAAGGGGTTGTTAAAAGTTTAATGGAAAAAGGGAAACCCACCACAAACACCCCACAACACAAAACAAAAAAACACACAACAAAATAATATGCGAGCAAGAAAATTTAATTTAAAACCGCGATGCAACCCCTCCCACGGTGTTCAATCATTATCTAAATCACCCCGAACAATTAATGAAATGAGCAAAAATTTTTTCTCTCTTACTTTTTTTGGGTAAAATCTTTATTAATATAAATCATGAACGTATTTGTCTTTCTCTCTCTTTCTTTTTCTTTCTCTCTTCTCTTCTCTTCTCTTCTCTCTCTCTTTGTATCTTCTCTTCTCTTCTCTTCTCTCTCTCTCTCTCTCTCTCTC
>NW_028234408.1:3753499-3758499 GCF_977035675.1 Penaeus japonicus | reverse complement strand
ATATCTTTGTGTGTGTGTAAGTGTGTGTGTGTGTGTGTGTGTGTGTGTGTGTGTGTGTGTGTGTGTGTGTGTGTGTGTGTGTGTGTGTGTGTGTGTGTGGAGGAAGTAAAACCACAAAACAAACAACCAAGCTCAAATAACGTTCAGAAGCCTTTGTCTTTACAAAGAAAACAAATGTTATCGTATGTTTCTGACTCACGACCACGCTATTTTCAACTCCATCCAATCCTTATCTCAAAACAATAATAATAATAATAATAATAATAATAGATAAATAAATAAAAGAAACAGCAATAAATCTTATCTTTCTCTCTCTCTCTCTCTCTATCATATATATATATATCTATCTCTATATATAATATATATATATATTATATATATAAATATATATATATATATATATATATATATATATATATATATATATATATATATTGTAATGTATCGCAGCTCGCTGATTGTAGGCCTACCAACCTACTATGCCTGATAGCAGCTCATTTATTCATTCGAGTTAGTGTCATCTCCTTCTGTCATGTGATTTACTACAGCGTTTCTCTTTCTCCTTGATTCTCGCTCCCCCCCCCCTCGGCCCCTCCCCCTACCCCCCTCGATCCCTCCCCATACCACCCTCAACCCCTCTCCCCTTCAATCAACAGGTGTTTCCATGTTCTTTGATTTTGTTTTGAAGTGTTCTTGACCCTCTCCATTCCCCTACCACACCCCTACCCTCCTCCATTTCCCCTCTACTCCTCCACCCCCCTCCATTCCCCTTCTACTATACCCCCACATCCCCCTATCCTCCACTCCCCCCCCCATTCCCTATTACCCTTCCCACTCCCCGTCCCTCTAACCTTCCCCTTCACCCTTCCCACTCCCCCCCTCCATTCCCCCTCTATACCCCTTCCCACTCCCCTACCCCCCTCCATCCCCCCTCTATACCCCTTCCCATCCCCCTTTTATACCCCTCTATACCCCTACCCCCCTTCCATTCCCCCTCTATACCCCTTCCCACTCCCCTACACCCCCCCTCCACCTCCCCTCCCAAAGGACCTCCTGGATCACCTCCTTCATCCATCTCCCCTCTATACCCCTTCCCACTCCCCACCTCCCCTAAGCCCCCTCCACCTCCCTTCCCTTTCCCCTACGCCCCTCTACCTCCCCTCCCTTTCCCCTACAACCCCCCCCCTCCACCTCCCCTCCCAAAGGACCTTCTGAACCACCTCCTTCCTCCCCCCATCTGACGAAGAGCTATAGTGGTGTCTAAGTCTCATCGGCGTGGACTAATGATAACAGCAGACCCGCCGACCAGTGGCATAGGCCCGTTATCTGCTCTCGATTCGTTTCAGCGCGTTATCTTTGTCACTCGATTGAAAAAAAGGAGTGAAAGAAGGACGAAAATGGGGAGTGGGTTCGTTGATTTTTTTTTCTTTTTTTTTTTTTGTTGAGGGGGGGGGGGTCGTGGAATGTGGGTGTGGTGTGTTTGTCGTTGTAATTACGTGTGCAATAAACTTACAAGAAAATAATAATATATTAATAAAAAAACAATAACATATACAAGAAAATAGCATAGATAAAAAATTACAAAATACAAAAAAACAATATACAATTAAAATCACCCACTCATTCAGAGCCACAAAAGAAAAAAGAAAAAACAAACAAACACTCTCAAACACTCAAACACACACACGTCTAAACCACTCAAACTCCCATTAGTAAAACACATACAGACACATTAAAACAATAAAAAAAAAAATCCCGCCACCCCCCCCCCCAAAAAAAAAAAAAAAAAAAAAAAAAACGCATAAAACAGAAGCAACTTCCTAATCCTCCCCCTCCTCACCCCCACCCCAACCCCAACCCCAACCCCAACCCCAACACCAACCCCAACCCCCATCCACATTCTAATACATATATATTTTTTTTACACTCACACACGTGGTACTCTGATTACATCATTATGAATGGACCACCACACTCGCTATCCATCACACTCCACAACAGCTGACTTCCCTGCCATGGGATTGTCGACCTAATGGGAGGTACACCGAAGGGCGAGTCCGGACGCATAAACAATGAGTATTCTTCCGGGTAATTACCGGAGGAATGACTAAGCAAACTTGCGAGTGAAAACGACCCGTAAAATGATCGATCAGGTGTTCGAGATCGCCGCGGAGTCGTACCGTAGCGATTAGAAAGAAGGGAGAAGAGGAGGAAGAAGAGGAAGAGGAAGAGGAGGAGGAGGAGGAAGAACAGTTGGGGGATTTGGAGGAGAAGAGGAGAAGGAAGAGGTGGAGAATGGGAGCAGAGGGAGGAGGATGAGGAGGAAGAGGAAGAGGAGGAGGAAGAAGAGTTGGGGGATTTGGAGGAGGAGGACAGGGAGAAAGGGGAGGAGAGGAAGAGGAGGAAGAAGAGTTGGGGGATTTGGAGGAGGAGAAGAGGGAGAAGAGGAAGAGGAAGAGGAGGAAGAAGAGTTGGAGGATTTGGAGGGGGAGGAGAGGGAGGAGGAGGAGGAAGAGGAGAAGAGGAGAATGCGAGCAGAGGGAGGAGGACGAGGAGGAGGAGGAGGAAGAGTTGGGGGATTTGGAGGGGGAGGAGAGGGAGGAGGAGGAGGAAGAAGAGGAGGAGGAGGAGGAAGAGTTGGGGGATTTGGAGGGGGAGGAGAGGGAGAAGGGGGAGAAGAAGGTGAAGGGGAAAATTGGGGCAGAGGGGGGAGGACGAGGAGGAGTTGGTAGAGGAGGAGGAGAGGAAGGGAAGAGGAGAATGGGAGCAGAGGGAAGAGGAGGAGAAGAGATGGGGGAGGGGGAGGAGGAAGATGAGTGAGAGGAAGAGAAGGGAAATAAAAATAAAAAGAAACGGAGGAAGAAGAGGAAGGAAAAGAAGAAGAAGAAAAGAAGAAATAAGAGGAGGAGGAAGAGGACAAGGAGGAGGAGATGGAGGGGGAGGAGGAAGAGGAGAGAGAGAAGGAAGAGGAGGAGAGAGAGAAGATGAGGAAGAGGAGGAGGAGTAGAATAAGAAGCCGAAAAAAAATGAATGAAGAAGGAAAAGAAGACATGGAAGGAAAGAAGAAAGAGAAAAGAAAAAGAAGAAAAAGAAGAAGAAGAAGAAAAAGAAGAACAATCAGCATCCATTTGTATTTCAAATCAATAATTAATAAAAACATAATTAATCAAGAAAGAAACAGAATTAATAAAATTAACAAATAAATAATTCCCAAATTCTTCTGGAGGAGAATTTTTCTTGTCCATTTATCTATTTTATTCATTTATTCATCTCATTATCACTATCTTTTTTGGGGGAGGGGGAGGGAGGGAGGGGGAACTGGATATGTAAATGTGTGAGTGAAAGGAATTGATGTTGAAAAATACATCTTGATAATTGTAAAAATAAAATGTTATCTAATTTCATGACCTTTTTTTAATATTAGTACCAGATTAGTAATATAATAAGCAGTAGCAGAAGCAGTAAAACAGTCGTACTGGTAACAGCAACAACAACAACAGCAACAAAATAACAACAACAACAACAATAAAAAACAAACAACGACAAAGAACATTAACTAAATATAAACACATAAATAGGAAAGCTGTAGCAATTTCAAAGCAGAATCTCATATAATGACGAGGCTAGAATATGCATGTAATAGCATCCATCCCCCCCCCCATCCCCCGAGCTCATAAAATACAATCTTTAATTCAAATGCAAGGTATAAAAGAGAGAGAGAGAAAAAGAAATACATAAAATTACCTTTCCGAGCTTTGATGTTTTCCATTCCCCTTCCCTCCCCTCCTCTCCTCTCACCCCTTCTTTCTTAGCCTAGCCTCTCCCCTCCTTTCCTCTCCCATCTCCTCTCTTCCCCTTCCCTTCTCAGCTTCTCCTCTCTTTTCTCTCCTCCCCTCCCCTCTCCTCCACTCTTAGAGTCTCCCCTTCCCCTTCTCCTCCCCCTTCCCCTCCCCTTTTTTTCTCAGCCCCTCCCCTTTTTTTCTCAGCCCCTCCCCTTTTTTCTCAGCCCCTCTCTTTCTCCTTCTCCCTCTCCTCCTCTCTCCTACCCCACCCCCTTCCTTCCCCCCTCTTCTAGCCTCTCGCTCACTCTCATTAAGTCTACAACGAACTCTGCCAGTCTCCGCTTTCATCTCAAATGAGTAAGTGCGGAACGTGATAAGAATAGCCAACGTTCATTATACGTTTCCGAGAAAGAACGTTTGCGCCCGCCCTCGCCACCTGATGCACGCCCCCCCACGCCCACCCCCACCTCCCCTCCCCCGTTCGTCCGTTCACGCCTCGATATTTCCGCCCCATTATCGTTTTTTTTTTTTTTCTGAAAGGCTTGGGAAGGGGAGGGGGTGTTTATTTCTTCTTAAATAGATTTGTATTTTGTTTTGTTGGTATTTTTTCTTTGGTTGGGGGGATGGGATGGGATGGGGTGGGGGAGTTGGGGGGGCTCGTGTCTTTGTATCTACGGCTTTTCTTTTATTTCGTATTCTTTTGTTTATTCATTCTTTACTATTATTATCATTATTATTATTATCATTATTATTATCATTATTTAGCAGGTTAGGTCACGGATTTTCGTTTTCCCGGATTTTCGTATTTGGGAACTTTCTGATTTTCGATTTTCAAGGTTACCGAGTATTCAGATACAGCCCCCCCGCCCCCTCCCTCCCCTCAGCCCATCCCGCTGTCTAAAATGATATTTCCTTCGGGCCGCTCCCACTCCCCCCCACCCACCCCCTCCCTCCCCGCTGGATCCCAAGTTCGCGTCAGGGAGTGGTGGTGATGCAAGGTAGTGTGTATGGAAATGCATGACCTGTGTGCAACGCTTGTGTGTGTGTGTGTGTGTGTGTGTGTGTGTGTGTGTGTGTGTGTGTGTGTGTGTGTGTGTGTGTGTGTGTGTGTGTGTGTGTGTGTGTGTGTGTGTGTGTGTATGTGTATGCACCTTCTTCTTCTTCTTCTTCTTCTTCTTCTTCTTCTTCTTCTTCTTCGTCTCCTCTTCCACCTCCTCC
>NW_028234408.1:3738499-3743499 GCF_977035675.1 Penaeus japonicus | reverse complement strand
ATACATATACATATATACATACTTATATATATACTATATATATATAGTTAGATATTTACTAATATCTTTTATGTGTATATATGTGTGTATGTGTTTACACATTATACATATACATATATGACTATATATATTATATATGATACTATATATATATATATTACATACTATTCATTTACTATGTATACTATTTATATATATTATCATTATATTATATATATATACATATACATATACATTACATTTAAATATTAGACAATATATACAGATATATATATTATATAGATATATGTTATATAAGATATATATAATATTTATATATATAATCATACATATATATATATATATATATATATATATATATATATATATATTTATATATATATATGTGTGTGTTGTGTATACAATTATACAGATAAATATATATATATATATATATATATCTATATTTATATATATTATACATATACATATATATATATATTTATATATATCTATATCTATATATATATATATATACTTATACATATACAAATACTTATATAATATATACATATATACAATAAATATTTATTAATATCATATAAATTATATATATAATATATATATCTATATTAATATACATATATATATATATATACTATATATATATATTTATATATTATATATATATAATTATATACGCATATTTATATATATATTATATATATATATATAAGTTTTATATATTATATATATAGATTATGTGTATATATATATATATTTATATATTTTATATATTTATATATATATATATATATATATTTCTCTCTCTTAAAGGATCTAAACTAATCTATACAGTAAATATATATATATTTTCTTTTTTTTCAATTGAACGCTGAACTAAATGCTAAAGAGAACCTGTTACTTGATATTTCTGTCTCGACAAGCAATTCAACTAAACTTAAGAGTGAATACAAATCGTCTTTGTTCTCCCGCAAAGCAATCTACTCAACCTAAATTGCAATTTCCTTCTCCATGCAACTAACCGAAACTAAATGTAGCAAACACAGCGTAATGACACTAAGGCAAAGAGTATACACAATATGACGTCATTTCTAACCTAACCTAACTAAACTCTCTCTCCTCCCTCTCCCTCTGTCTCTCTTCCCTCTCTATCTCTCCTTCCTCTGCCTTTGCCTCTCCTTCATTTGCCTCTATCTCTCCTCCCTCTGCCTTTGTCTCTCCTTCATCTGCCTCTATCTCTCCTCCCTCTGCCTCTATCTCTCTTTCCTCTCTATCTCTCCTTCCTCTGCCTCTATCTCTCCTTCCTCTGCCTCTTTCTCTCCTCCCTCTTCCTCTATCTCTCCTTCCTCTGCCTTTGTCTCTCCTTCATCTACCTCTTTCTCTCCTCCCTCTCCCTCTATCTCCCCTTCCTCTGTCTTTACCTCTCTTCCCTCTCTATCTCTCCTTCCTCTGCCTTTGTCTCTCCTTCATCTACCTCTTTCTCTCCTCCCTCTCCCTCTATCTCCCCTTCCTCTGTCTTTACCTCTCTTCCCTCTCTATCTCTCCTTCCTCTGTCTTTATCTCTCTTCCCTCTCTCCATCTTTCCTTCCTCAGTCTCTATCTCTCTTCCCTCTCTCTATCTTCTTTCTGTCTTTTCTTGGAAAAAAAAGAAATAAAAAAACTGTCTCCGGAAGTCAACACAACCCACCCCCTGCCCCCCCACCCCCCCTTCATCAAAACAAAGCTAGTAACCCAAACCAGCTATTTTTTCCCATTCTGTTTACTGATTTTCTCCATCTTATGAAGTTATTTTTCGATCTATTTATTTCAATTTCATTTTTTTTTTTTTTTTGTGCAAAGTGAAACAGCCGTCCAGTACCCGAGGAGCCGATTACAATCAGGAGGACTCACTTGCGACCCTCTCGAACAGTACAGTAGCTTCTCCTTCACCTATTTATCTTAAGAGCCACCTGAGTTCACCTGAATCAATTCTTCTCGACTCTTGCTACGATCACGAGCCTAGACAGATTTTTTTTTTCTTTTTTTAGATTTTTTTTTTTTTTTTTTTTTTTTTTTTACTAACTCGACTAGAGTGATTGAATTTTCTTTCTCTCCCAGATTTATCTATCCTCCTCCCTCACTTCCTCTCAAGAGAAACCTGATTTTCATACTTATCATTTACCAAAAGCGATCAGATTTCCAGATTCCGCCCTCTCCCCTCTTCCCCCTCCCCTCTCCCCCATCCCCGATTCAGATCGAACTATGCAATTTATCAATCCAAGTTTCGACCAAAGGCGATCCAGATTATCAGATTTTTAAAAAGGTTTCTCCTCCCACCCCAAATCCGGCCAGATTTTCCGAATTTCTATTAAGAACTTGATGGCGAAACGCATTGAACCAAGTTAGTCGTTCGTTTGCGGCGATTTTGGATTGATCTGGGGTTAGGGGAAGGAAAGGAAAAAACGCGGCATGAAACAATGAAAAAAAACGATAAAAGGGATTGGCGGAGAAAAATCGCAAATGGAATAAGAGATTGAAGGTAAAGAGGTATCGCTGATAAAGGAATGAATAAAAGGGAAAATGATGGGGAAGAAAAGGGAAGAATAGGAAAAGAGTAAAGAAAAGAAAAGAAAAGAGTAAAGAAAAGAAAAGAAAGAAAAATAAAGTACAATTGTTGAAGAGATATTAAGATTAAGTGAGGCAGAAGAGAAAGGAAGGTGATGATGATGATGATGATGATGATGACGATGACGATGGTAATGGTGATGATGACAATGACAATGGCGATGATGAAGATAAAGATGACGACAACGACAATGACAATAACGATCAAAACAACAAAAACAGCAACAAAAATAACCTATTAACACAACAACCCCCCCAAAAAAAATAAGAACAAACACACGGTAGCATAACAGAGCTCACAAGACCCACGTTGTGCTTCGAGAATGACAAATCATAAACATTACGAGATAAGAACAGGATCTCCGATAAGGAAAGCTAGCTGTCACAAAATATACTTTACTGTCGACGGTATCTAGAGGTAATCTGGGGGGTGGGTAGGGGAGGGAGGGACGGAGAGGGAGAGGGAGAGGGAGAGGGAGATGGAGAGGGAGAGAGAGAGGGGGAGAGGGAGAGAGAAAGATAGAAAGAGGGGGGGAGAGAGAGGGAGAGAGAGAGAGATAGCACCATAACATCATATCTCCCTCTCTCTGTCTCTGTCTCTTTTTTTCTCTCTTTCTCTCTCTCTCTCTCTTTCTCTTTCTGTCTGTCTGTTTCTCTCTCTCTCTCACTTTCTCTCTCTTTCTCTTTCTGTCTGTCTGTTTCTCTCTCTCTCTCTCTCACTTTCTCTGTCTGTCTGTCTGTCTGTCTGTCTGTGTCTGTCTGCCTGTCTGTCTCTCTCTCTCTCTCTCTCTCTCTCTCTCTCTCTCTCTCCCTCTCTCTCCCCCCCCCTCCCTCTTTCTCTCTCTCTCTCTCTTCCTTTGTTCCGAACAGCTGATCCTTTCCTCAACGATTTTACTCATGAAGGAGACTCGTTTTCATCCCTTTGTGTACTAGAGTTCCAGTGATTCATTGACTAAAAGTTCATTCACAAAAAAAAGAGCTATTGGGGTTTCCATGAATGACGTAGTGTTGTTGTTGTTGTTGTTGTTATTTTTGGTATTTTGTTAATTTCATGTATGTGTAAATTGTATTTTTTGTGCGTTATCTGACAGAATGGGGTTGTAATTAATTTCGTAAGGTGTGTGTGTTTGTGTTTGTGTTTGTGCGTGTGTGTGTGTGTGTGTGTGTGTGTGTGTGTGTGTGTGTGTGTGTGTGTGTGTGTGTGTGTGTGTGTGTGTGTGTGTGTGTGTGTGTGTGTGTGTGTGTGTGTGTGTGTGTGTGTGTGTATGTGCGTGTGCGTGTGCGTGTGCGTGTGCGCGTGCGTGTGCGTGTGCGTGTGCGTGTCCGTGTGTATGTGTTTGTGTGTGTGTGTCCCCGCGCGCGTGTGCATGTGCGTGTGTGTGTAGATGGATCTATAGATGAGTAGATATACACACATACATACATACATACATATATATAACGAATCTGACATAAATCCGCCATAAAACCTCACATTAGTCAGCGTTGTAAATAGCCACTGGACACAAAATGAAACAAACAGGATTATCAGCGGAGCGGAGACCCCCCCTCCCCCCCCCATCACTAACCGGATCCACTTCCCCCTCCCCCTCCCCCTCCCCTCATTTATCTCGAATATTGGAGTGTTTGTAATGCTGTAAATGGTAAATGCCTGATATTCTTTATTAAATTGTATCTTGTTGCTGGTACGATAATAAATTCTTTTATTTTATCTTTGAATGTAAGCTTATTTTCTCTCTCTCTGTCTCTCTCTCTCTCTTTCTCTTTTTCTTTCTCTTTCTCTCTTTCTCTTTTTCTCTCTCTTTCTCTCTCCCTCTCTCTCTCTCTCTCTCTCTCTCTCTCTCTTTCTCTCTTTCTCTTTCTCTCTCTCTCTCTCTCTCACTCTCTCTCTATCTCTCTCTCTCTCTCGCTCTACCTTTTCCAGATAACTGCCAGTTGTGGCTATGTATAACCGTAGACTATGAAACAAAGTATGAACACGAATAAAAAAACAAATAATAATAACATTCATAGTCATAATCATTGCAGTAATAAAAATGTCGTTTGTTGAATGTTTTGTTGACTTTTGCAACGATAGTAATGATCTATCTTTTACTTGCATTTAAAAGGCATTTGGCACCCTGAGGTTTATGCATAGGAAAATGTAACTACTACTACTAATAATAATAATGATAATAATGATAATAATGATGATGATAATAACAATCATGGTAATAATAATAATGATTATAACAACAATAATAAAACAAAAATAAGTTCACGTCACAATCTTTTTACAAAAACTGTATCTACACGCACGCACACACACACACACACACACACACACACACATACACACACACACACACACACACACACACACACACACACACACACACACACACACACACACA
>NW_028234408.1:3728792-3736292 GCF_977035675.1 Penaeus japonicus | reverse complement strand
TCTCTACCGTGGCGGTGATAATGAGGAATGGGGAGGGGAGGAGAGGGGGTAGGAAGGAGGGAGGTGGGTGAGGTGAGGGAGGGGGAAAGAGGGAGGGAGGTGGGTGAGGTGAGGGAGGATAGGGGAGGGGGAAGGAGGGAGGTGGGTGAGGAAAGAGGGAAGGAGGGAGGTGGGTGGAGTGAGAGAGGATAGGAGAGGAAGGAGGGAGGTGGGTGGAGTGAAGGAAGGAGGGAGTGAGGAAAAGGGAGAAAAGAGAGACGGAGAGAAGGAGGGAAGGTGGGAGAAAGAAATAGGGGAATAGGGAGAGGGGAGGAGGGGGGATGGGGAGGTGGGAGGAAGAAATAGGGGAATAGGGTCAGGGGAGAAGGGAGGAAGGAAGAGGAGGAGGGAAATGGGATGGGAGAATCTGTTAAGAGGAGAGAAATGTGGGAAGGAAATGAGGAAGAGGAAAATAATGGGACAATATATGACAGGGATGTCTCTCTAAAAGGAAAATCTCAGGAGAGAATGAACTAGAAAGGGAACGGGAGAGAGAGAGAGAGAGAGAGAGAGAGAGAGAGAGAGAGAGAGAGAGAGAGAGAGAGAGAGAGAGAGAGAGAGAGAGAGAGATAGGGAGAGATGTGAGGTGAAGAGTGAGAGAAGGGGGGAGAGAGGGAGGAGAGGAGGAGGGGAGGGAGGGGGGGAGAGAAGGAGGGAGGGAGAGAAGAAGAGGGAGAGAGGGAGATAAAGAGGGAGGAGAGGATGAAGTGGAGAGGATGAGAGAGAGAGAGGAGGAGAAGAGTTTGGAGAGAGAGAGAGAGAGAGTGAGTGAGAGTGAGAGGGCGAGAATAAGAAAGAGAGACAATGATATGGAAAGAGAACGAAGGAGAAGGATGAGAAAAGAAGGAAAAGAAGAAAAGAGGAGAAAAAAAAAAAAAAAAAAAAAAAAAAAAAAAAAAAAAAAATAAATAAACAGAAAACAAAAATCAAATAAACACTGTAACCCAACGAATAACAACAAAGAACAAAACGAGAAATAGCAAAAGAAAAAAAAAACAGAGAGACAGAGAACAAATACCTTTCCTTACCAAAAATAAAATAAAAAAAAAAAAATAACAGAGAGAAGGAGACGGAGAGAAAAAAGACCGTTCCAAATGCACTTTCTACCATATAAAAAAAAAAAACAAAAAAAGACCCTCCCCCCCCGCCTGTCTGCCCCACCGCCCCCCCGTCCCCACACGCGCTCGCCGCGCCCCCCGCCGCCAATGCGCGCGGTCCCGCGGCCGCGCGTCCGGGCCCCGAGACCTCGCCCACGCCCCGCCGCCGCCGCCTGCTCGCTGAATACTGGAAATATAAAATAAACGATCAACGAAAAAAAAAAAAAAAATAAAATGATAATAAAAATAAAAAAACGAAATCATATTCTGGCGGACAGTCTTTCTTTCAATTCCCAGATCACTTTTTTTCGTCATCAGTCAGAGAATGCAGGTGCAGCCAATTCAAGACAATTCAGGACGCTGTAAGCCAACTCGGGGGAAGAGTTTGAGACACATTTTCGCACCCAGTAAATATTGAGCTTCGGGTCAGGCAGCAAGCATCATAATGTCGACTGCGACCAGATGAGGAGAGGGAGGGAGAGGGAGGGAGAGAGGGAGAGAGGGAGGGAGGGAGGGAGGGAGGGAGAGAGAGAGAGAAAAGTGGGGCGAGAAAGATAGAGAGAGAGAGGTGGGGCGAGAAAGATATATAGAGAGAGAATAGGGGGCGAGAAAGATATATAGAGAGAGAATAGGGGGCGAGAAAGAGAGAGAAAGAGAGAGAAAGAGAGAAAGAGAGAGAGAGAGAGAGAGAGAGAGAGAGAGAGAGAGAGATTAGGAATGAGATAGAAGACAGAGGGGAGAGAAGAGAGAGGGACAGGTGGGGGGGGTCGAGAGGAGGTCGAGAGGAGAGGACGAGAGATTAAACGAGAGAGAGAGAGAGAATGAAAGAGAGAGAGAGAGTCGGGAGAGAGAGAGAGAAGAGAGAGGGAGATGAGAGAGAGAGAGAGAGGAGCGAGAGAGAAGCGAATATGCGAGAGAGAGAGAGGATGAGAGAGGAGAGCGAGAGAGAGAGAAGGAAAAGAGAGAACGAGAGAGGCGAGAGAGAGAACAAACAGGACAGAGAGGGAGAGGACCAAGACCAGAGACAGATACTGTTTGTACATAACAAGGAGGGAATCGTAGGTCTCTACGAACATTGAGTTAGGTCATTCAAGCAGGGACATGTCCTAACCCAAACCAAAGGCATTTCAACATGGGTAGGGTGAAAACAAAAACAAATTCTTGAACACACACAAGCACACGAGAACGCACAAGCCTCCGGTGTAATAACCAAGCTTAAGAGACGTAACATCACCAAGTTAACGGAGTAAAGCTTCTTAGCCGCTTTGAGAGCTGACACATATGGCATCGCAGGTTAACGTGATATTTCAGCTCCCTGACCCGCGATATAGAAGAGCTTGTGTTGGGGAGCTTAAGCTGACATGATGTGTTTCGTGCCTTATATGGTAAATGATTTTCTAAAGCCGCTGCGAGGCTGTGCGTATAAAACGTGTCCCGCCTTTTTAGCCTTAACGAGAGTGTTCGAGGATTTTGAGCTGTCTGGATAAGCGTTTCCGAGTGTGCTCAAGACATACGTGCATATTCTCAGACACACACACACACACACACACACACACACACACACACACACACACACACACACACACACACATATACATACACACACACACACACAAACAAACAGACACACACACACACATACAAACAGACACACACACACACACACACACACACACACACACACACACACACACACACACACACACACACACACACACACACACACACACACACACACACACACACTCACAGACACACACACAAACAGACACACACAAACACACACACACACACACACAAACGTAAGTTTAGACGTGAATGTGTGTGTACTTAAGTTCAAGTATACGCATCACATGTCACCCAATATTTAATCTGAACATTCGTCCTAAGTGACCAATGTTTACTTAGATGATTGATCAGCAAAGGCAAGAAGTCAGAGGCTGCATAGGAGGATGGAGAAGGGGGGTATGGGGATGGGGGGATGGTGGGATGGGGGTTGGGGGATGGGGGTGGGGGAAGATTATACGGGGTGGATAGCCTGGGTCGCAGGTGGAGTGGGGGGTGGGGGTAGAATAAGAGAGAGGGGATATACGAGGAGACACGAGGAAGGGGTTGGGGAGGTTGGGTGGGGTGGGGTGGGGGGGGCTTAGTTAATATACGAAAGGGGGGAGGATGACTCATTGCCTCAAAAAGATCCCCCTCCCCCCCCCCACCCACCCCTCCGAGAACAGCGTGGCGAAAGGACTTAGCATTGAACCTAGACAAGAATACCTCAGGACTTACCTAAACCCCCTAACCCCCCCCACTCCTACCCCCACCTCCTTCCCCCCACCCCCCACCCCCACCCGACCTACCATGTCTTCTTAGCTAGGCAAAGCAATGCTCTCACCCTTGTCCACTCGGCGGGGGTGAGATGGACAGTGCAACCTGTTGGGGTTCCGCCCTTCGCCCTCTCCTGTCGCCCCTCCCCCCCTTCCCCCCCTCATCCCCCCCTTCCCCTCCCCCCGTCGCCCCCACACCCTCCCCCCTCGTCGCCCACTTTCTCGTCGGATTAGTGGGCGCAAGATATATGGAGAGGCTCGGGGACGCACTTGTCTGGGCGGGCACAAGGAGGCTGGACAAGAACGGTTATGACAATATATATATATATGTACATATATATACATATATAAACATATATATATAAACATATACATATACATATATATACATATATATATATATACATATAAATATACATATATATACACACACACAGATATATATATATATATGTGTGTATGTGTGTGCGTGTGCGTGTGCGTGTGCGTGTGTGTGTATGTGTATGTGTGTGTGTGTCTGTGTGTGTGTGTATGTGTGTGTGTCTGTGTGTTTGTGTGTGTGTGTGTGTGTGTGTGTGTGTGTGTGTGTGTGTGTGTGTGTGTGTGTGTGTGTGTGTGTGTGTGTGTGTGTGTTGTTTGTGTGTGTGTGTGTGTGTGTGTGTGTGTGTGTGTGTGTGTGTGTGTGTGTGTGTGTGTGTGTGTGTGTGTGTGTGTGTGTGTGTGTGTGTGTATATGTGTATGTGTATGTGTATGTGTATGTGTGTGTGTGTAGACACACATTAACACACACATACAAACATAAGCAAAGACAGTTGCAAAGACAGGACCAGACGTCGACCCAAAAACAGTCAAATACGAGAAGAAGGAAAAAATACTAATAAAAAATAATAAAGATTTACGAGCAACAAATTTGAACAGCCAAGTGGTGGGGATTTTTTTCATAATACTTTAAAAATCTTGACCTGCAACCTGTCTTTCCTATTGATGGATGACATTTTTTTTCTTTATGTCTTGGGGGGGGGGGTCAAAGAGGACAAATTACGTCACCGTGGATGCCAATAATATACATGTAGCGACACGACACGGCACGGCACTCCTTAGATAAATAAATAAGAGCATCTAAGAACCATTCATGTACAAAAAAACAAAAAAAATAATAATAAAAAAAAAAATAAAAAAAAATTGCAACAATGCTATGCCTCTTAAATGCAGAGAAGTTGCAGCCATTCGTATGCTAAGCCAAACGAACCGTAGGAAGAAAATGCGAAGGAGTTGTCAGAGGAAGGAAGTCAGTGATATAACGGAGACTTCAGACTCATTTTTGCCAGTGTGGAGCGAGAGAGGTCGTGACACGTTGCCCGTGTTAACAGCCGCAAGGACGGTGTTTCGCGATACATAAAGACACTTGCTCACAGCTTTCTGTGTGTAAGAGCTCGGGTGAGGATATAGTTCTGCGTGTGTGTGTGTGTTTTTTTGGGCATGTGCTCTCTTTTATCTCTTTCTTTCTTTCTTCGCTCTCTCTCTCTCTCTCTCTCACTATAGCTCTCGCTCTCGCTCTAGCTCTCGTTCTAGCTCTCTCTCTTTCACTTTAGCTCTCGCTCTCGCTCTAGCTCTCGTTCTAGCTGTCTCTCTCTCACTTTAGCTCTCGCTCTCGCTCTAGCTCTCTCTCTCTCACTCTCTCTCTCTCTGTCTCTAAGTATCTCCTGTGTTACTCGACTACCGGAGTTTCCACCGAGTTCGTTGTCAACAGCACCTGCTTCCAGGCAGAGCGTAAAACAATAGGCGACTTTCTCTATCGCTTTATCTGCCCAATTAGATGCATCAGGGCTATTGTTACGCAATGTGAAATGTGTGTACGTATAAAAGAAGCATGTCACATGACGAGAGCAAGAGTAATTATAAAGACTAAGATGGTAGAGTAAGGACATGGCTTTGACAGCTGTGCGGGTGAAGTCAAAGAATACGTGTTTCAGTTTTCATTGAAAACTTAGTTTACTCTTATATATATATGTATAAAGCAAACACTTACCGAAGATGATAACACTATAGGGACTTGAACAGCTCTGTCGTCTGACTCACCTGTTGGATTAGAAAAAAGACTTTTAGTTATTCATGTTATGGTTGATGAGTATATAGATGTATAGCATTTATGAAAAAATAATATCTTTGGTTATTTCATTCTAATAAATCCTCTTGCAAGGCTATGTGCAATACCTAATATTCTTGCCAATATTGTTGCAGCTATAATGGCGACTTCTGTCATTATTGCAGATAATCACACTTACCAAATTCTCTACACGTAATCAAAATCATAATACGATCTATGAAGGTTTGTTTCCTCGAGTGCAAGACTGTTCAAGCTGTTCAGAGTTAAGTTCAGAAAATCAGAGATGCAACTCACGTATAGGGTGTTTTTTTTCTGGGGGGGAGGCATTAATTCTCTCTCTCTCTCTTTCTCTGTCTCTCTCAATCTCTCTCTCTCTCTCTCTCTCTCTCTCTCTCTCTCTCTCTCTCTCTCTCTCTCTCTCTCTCTCTCTCCCTCTCTTTCTCATTCTCTCTCTCTCTCCCTCTGTCTGTCTGTCTGTCTGTCTGTCTGTTTGTCTGTCTGTTGTCTGTCTGTCTGTCTGTCTGTCTGTCTGTCTGTCTGTCTGTCTGTCTGTCTGTCTGTCTTGTCTGTCTGTCTCATCTCTTTCTCTCCTCTCTCTCTCTCTCTCTCTCTCTCTCTCTCTCTCTCTCTCTCTCTCTCTCTCTCTCTCTCTCTCTCTCTCTCTCTCTCTCTCTCTCTCTCTCTCTCTCTCTCTCTCCCTCCCCATCCCCCTTCCTCCCACTCCCACACCCCTCCCACTCCCACATCCCCTCCCACTCCCACTCCCCCACTCCCTCTCCCACCCCCACCCCCAACGCCTGGTCTCTGTCACCTGTCAGACCGAGCACGGAGCGCCTTCTGGCCGCCGATCCCGTGTTTAGTTTGCAGTGTTGATTTTATGCTCTTTCGTTCTCGCTCACTTTATTTGCATGCATGTGCAAACACGCACGTACATCGGGCACAGACGTTTATATATATGTATATATATAATATATATATATATATATATATATATATATATATATATATTATATATATATATACATATATATAATATACATATATATATATAATATATATATATGTGTGTGTGTGTGTGTGTGTGTGTGTGTGTGTGTGTGTGTGTGTGTGTGTGTGTGTGTGTGTGTGTGTGTGTGTGTGTGTGTGTGTGCGTGTGTGTGTGTGCGCGCACGCATGCGTGTGTGCGCGCGTGCGACGTGCGTGTGTGTGCGAGCTCTTCCCCCCCTACGCATGGCTCTACTCTCCCCGACCTACGCTCCGCAACCTCGTATTTACTCCTGGCCGATGACCCAGGAGTAAATTTGAGAAGCTTTATTTACTGGTCTTCGTCTGGCCTCGAGTGCCAGGCTATGGACGACCAAGACAGATGCAATGCAGGTCAATACTGTTTGCAATCAGGCGTTGAAAGCTGCTGCCTGTGCGCTTCTTCATCGATCGATCTTCTAAGAGTATTGAATCGCAACAAAGGCAATATCACGGGGGAGAAAATACATATTAATACATATTAAGAAAATACATATTAATACATATTAAGGAAATACATATTAATATATATTAAGAAAATATATTTCAATGCATTTTAAGAAAATACATAATAATACATATTAAGAAAATACATATTGATACATAATTTCGTTTGCTACGGAAGTAACGGAATCAAAGAAAATAGAATACCGAAAATAACAAAAGAATAACAAACATTACGGAAGAATAGCGAAAAAAACGAAAATAACGAATGGATCACGAAACTAACAAAAGAATATCGAAGCTATCAAAAGAATAACGAAAACTAACAAAAGAAAAACGAAAGCTAACTTAAGAATACCGAAACTAACAACAGAATAACGAAAACTAACAAAAAAGAACCACGAAAACTAACAAAAAAAAAAATAACGAGAACAAAACAACCACGAAAACTAACAAAAGAATAACGAAA
>NW_028234408.1:3708792-3711292 GCF_977035675.1 Penaeus japonicus | reverse complement strand
CTCCAATCGGTCGTGAAACAGAATCAGTTCACTCCTGCCGTTGTTTCATCCCTTTTAACGGTAAAAATGAGTTCATAACAGAAGAAAATAGAGAATAACAGCTTTTCTTAAGTAACAGAACGAGAAACGAGAAGTAACAGGAGAGAAAGATGCTTTAAAAAAGAGAGAGATGAAATAGATCGGGAAATACGGGCTCAAGGAAACGGGTTTCGTTTCCTTGAACCCTGTGACATTCCAAGAGGCATAGGGCCACTCCCCCCCTACCCCCCTACCCCCTACCCCAGTTCCATCCTCCCCCTCACCCCCCTATAAGCCTTATCAGCTGTAGGGAAGCACTTGTCAACCACGCCAGCCCGATCAAGGAGACACAAGGCTTCTGAAGACCCGTGATTTTCTTCTATCTTTTCCCTACACACAATCTTGATTTTCTTTTTTCTTTTTTTCTTTATTCGAGATATATCACTTTTTGTACGTGGTATGCTTTTCTTCTATCTTTTCCCTACACACAATCTTGATTTTTTTTTTCTTTCTTTCTTTATTCGAGATATATCACTTTTTGTATGTGGTGTGTAGATTTATTTTTGTATGGTTGGTTGTTTTTTTCTTTTGTATGTATTCTTTTTTTATGTTTGCGTTTTTATTATTATTTTCATTTTTTGGTTTTATATGGTTGATTGTGGTATTGCGTTTCAATAGGGAGGAAGGAAGGGAAGGGTATATGATATAAATGTGTACATATTTATATATTCACACACACATATATATATACACAAATATATATATATATATATATATATATATATATATATATATATATATATATATATAGAGAGAGAGAGAGAGAGAGAGAGATGTAAACATACACACATACATACATACATACATACATACATACATACATATACATATATATATATATATATATATATATATATATATATATATATATATATATATATATACATATTTCTTTACAACACAGACACACACACACACACACACACATATATATATATATATACAAATATATATATATATATATATATATATCGAGAGATAGATAGATAGATAGATAGATAGATAGAGAGAGAGAGAGATGTAAACATGCATACATACATATACATACACATATATATATAAACATATATATATTTCTTTACAACACACACACACAAACAAATAATCACACACAGGACATAAACAAACACACTCATCCACATATGCGTGCGTGCGAGGGTCGTGTGAAGCAAAAAAAAAAAAGGTTGTAGTTGGACAAAAATAGAACTCCAGATAAGAAAAACAAAAACAAAAAAAAAACATATCCCATCAAAACTATCGTAAAAAAAGCAATAAACCCATGGACGTGATTACATTATTCATAATTCTTTAGTGATAGTTTTTTTTTCTCTCTCTCTCTTGTAATATGAGATATTTCTGAGGAATACAAAGCGATCTGATTATATGTGATGTCAATGATGGGGTTGCAGAATCAAACATCCGATGACGTGGATTATATATTTGTATGTGGTATATCTACATCATATTTATTTGTCGATCTACCTATTTTCTGTCAATAGAGAGAGAAGGGGGAGAGAGGGGAGAGAGAGAGAACGGGAGAGGGAGAGGGGGGAGAGACAGAGAGAGAGCTAGAGAGAAATAAATAAAGAGAGAGAGAGAGAGTGAAAGATAGATAGAGAGATGGAGAGAGATTAGCAGATATAAAGATAGATAAAGAGACAGACAACCGACAAAACCACGGTGTCCCTATCCACTAACCGTTAAAATCACGATCTATCGCTCTTACAATTATGTATATATATACATATATATATATATATATATATATATATATATATATATATATATATATATATATATATATATAACACCATCACCCCCCACCCCCCAGTTCCCCACCCCGGACACCCCACCCCCGGCACCCTCAATCTCAACCGACCAACAGACATAGATTTACCTTAATCCATGGCACGAGAAGCACAGACACCCCCCCACTTCAGCCAGCCAGAACCTTGATCTCCCCATCGGGTGGCTGAAGGGCGGAACCCATAAAACAGCGGCTCGTTCATGCCACTCGCCTTTAGGGACTTAAAGGTCAAAGTCGCATGCGTCCCAGCCTCTTCTCCTCCGCCGTGTGCTGCGTTGGAACGAGTCTTGGTCGTCGCGATGCTGCTACGAGCACTCGAGGTGTAGCTCAAGGATGAGGTGTGCTTGAGGGAGAAGTTGCGGTGGTTGGGGGGAGGGGGGGAGTTAGTTCGCCAAAGGGCCTCCTCCTGAGAGGAAGTTATTCGGTTCTTTGGACGAAAATGGAAATCTTGTTGTTCTTTATTTTTTTTTATTTTTTTTTTTTTTTGGGGGGGGGAGGTTGATCCTGAGAGCTGTTGTTGAGGATCTTATCTCCACGTGACCTTGAGGCGATTTAATGGGTACGATCTCGTTGATTGGCGATTGTGGGAGATTTGATTAGAGTTGAGATCTCAAA
>NW_028234408.1:3676292-3688792 GCF_977035675.1 Penaeus japonicus | reverse complement strand
TAATAATAATAATACCAATAATTACGATAATAACAATAATAATAATAATAATAATAATAATAATAATAATAATAATAATAATAATAATAATAATAATAATAATAATAATAATAATAATAATAATAATAATGAGAAGAAGAAGAATCATTATCTTTATTCCTATCCATATAATGATACTAATGATGACAACAACAACAATAATAATAATATTAATAATAATAATAATAATAATAATAATAATAATAATAATAATAATAATAATAATAATAATAATAATAATAATAATAATAATAATAATAATAATAATAATAATAATAATAATAATAATAATAATAATAATAATAATAATAATAATAATAATAATAATAATAATAATAATAATAATAATAATAATAATAATAATAATAATAATAATAATAATAATAATAATAATAATAATAATAATAATAATAATAATATTAATAATAATAATAATAATAATAATAATAATGATAATATAAATCATTAGGATAAATATATCAGTATCAATAATAAAGATTATGACAATAATAAAAGTACTACTACTACTAATAATAACAATAACAATAATAATTATATTAATAATAATAACAGTAATAAAATTAATAATTAAAAAATAACTAATAAAAAACTCAATAATTATAATAACAATTACAGTAATAATAATAATGGTAATAATAATAATAATAATATTAGCAATAACAATAATAACAATAACAAAAGAGAGATAATCAAACCTCCCCTCATACGCCATGTCTTATCCCTCCAGCATATTTACAAAGAAAATATCAGAAACAAAAAACAACAACAAAAAAACAAAACCCAAAAAAACTCAAGACGCTCCTGTCTCGTCGGTTGGAGTCCCCCCCACCCCCTCCCCTCCTCCTCCCTCCCGACCCCACCCCACTCCTCCACCCCCTACCCACCCACCCACCCACCCCCTGTTGAGTTCCCTTGACAAATGGGATTCATTTTCGATCCTCTAAGGAACGGCGCGAAACAAGGCGTTTTCTTTCGTGTTTTGTATTTTCTTGAAGGGAGGCATGGGGGGAGGAGGGGAGAGGGGGAAGGGGGGTTGTATGTGCAGAGGAGGTGGGGGGGGGTAAGGAGCTGTTGGTGTGGTGTGTTATGTTGGGTGTTATGTTGTGTTCGTGTTTGTGTGTGTGTGTGTGTATGGTTTGTGTGCGTGTGTTTTATGTGTGTGTGTTTTGTGTGTGTGTGTGTGTGTGTGTGTGTGTGTGTGTGTGTGTGTGTGTGTGTGTGTGTGTGTGTGTGTGTGTGTGTGTGCGTGCGTGCTTGCGAAACAAACAGAATACAAAATAGCATGATCAGCCATCGTAAATATCAATACAAACCAAAGATCTTAAGCGATTGCATTTAAGAAACACACTGCACACAAATATCCCAATCAAATGACCACCAGAGGCACCGTTTATGCAACTGAGCCCACCTTCTGCAACATGTTGCTTCTCTTCAACTAACGAGTCACGTTCTGGTTTACAATCGCAACACTTGCAACATCAATTTGTCTTTATCATGTGCTATCTCTTTTTATGTACTATTAATCAAAGGACAATCAAATATCATTTACTAAACCACAATCACATTTACCATTACAATCTATTTGAAAACGTTCATCGAGAGAAAATGAGGCTCTAATTTAAGGGGGGACTCAAGACAATATCGTAATATCTCTGAAAATTTACGAAAGCGATACAAACGAGTTACATGGAAGCAAATACTCTTCTGAGAATGCCTCTTGCTATCGTGTCTTTGTTTTTATTCATTACAGCCTCGTTATACTCGATCCTAATCGAAGACATGAGAATGTTATCTTACACTCATGAACTCATGAGACAGATATTAATATTCTGACTCAAGACACGTACTTGTGGAGGCTGGTGACTTGAATTAGCTTGTGACATCAACAACTTACATTTTCTCTCTTACTAATGCTCAGGCAAAAGGTGCATTTACATAATTTCTTAACCGAGAGCAAAACAAAATGGTAAAGGATTTAAACTGAGGTTTTCTGACAAACACACTGCTGTGGATGCGGGTATGTTAACGGGCATACTCATATATAATCATACATGCATCCAGCCATACATACGTACATACATACAGAAACCTCTCTCTCTCTCTTTAATTTTCTCTGTTTCTCTCTCTGTCTCTGTCTCTCTCTCTCTCTCTCTCTCTCTTTCTCTCTCTCTCTCTCTCTCTCTCTCTCTCTCTCTCTCTCTCTCTTCTTTAATTCTCTCTCTCTCTCTCTTTCTCTCTCTCTCTCTCTCTCTCTCTCTCTCTCTCTCTCTCTCTCTCTCTCTCTCTCTCTCTCTCTCTCTCTCTCTCTCTCTCTCTCTCTCTCTCTCTCTCTCATTTTCTTTGTCTCTGTCTGTCTCTTCCTCTCCTCTCTTCTCTTCTCTACTCTTTTCCTACTGACGAACTCTCTCTCTCTCTCTCTCTCTCTCTCTCTCTCTCTCTCTCTCTCTCTCTCTCTCTCTCTCTCTCTCTCTCTCTCTCTCTCTCTTTCTCTCTCTCTCACACACACACACACACACACATACACACACACAGCCCTATAGCCCGCCTCACAGGATCCCGAACCCAGGTGTACCGCTCCGGCCTGTGACGTGACGTACGTGCAGCCGGTGCGATGCTTCTCGTACACACACACACACACACACATACACCACACAGCCTATAGACCGCCTCACAGGATCCCGGAAAACAGGTGTTACAGTCTGCCTGTGACGTGACGTACGTGCAGTCCTGGTGCATGCTTGCTGTTCTGCTGAAGGTCCATTGTATCGCAAACAGGCGGCAGCGAGACAGGTCCGCGGATTGTGCACACCACCAGTCCACCACCGGCCGGCCAGTCAGTCAGTCTGGTTGCTTCATTCTCCTGTGGGTTTCTCCTCGGTTCGGATTGAAGCGGTGGCGGCGGGGGGGGGGGGGGGGTTCTTGCTTCATCTTAAGGGCCTTCGAGCGCCGGTAGACATCTTTACGCCCTTATGTTTTAAACATGGCGACGCACGGGGGAGGGGGGGGGGAGGGGGGGGGGAGTGATACTGTCACTCGCAGCGGGGGATTTTCGGGAATCTAAAGGGGGAATTTTTTTTTCTTCTTCTTCGTAGGGAATGTATCCTGCAGGAGGTTCATTAGTCTCGCAAACAGGCGGCAGCGAGACAGGTCCGCGGATTGTGCACACCACCAGTCCACCACCGGCCGGCCAGTCAGTCAGTCTGGTTGCTTCATTCTCCTGTGGGTTTCTCCTCGGTTCGGATTGAAGCGGTGGCGGCGGGGGGGGGGGGGGGGGTACCTCTGCTTCAGCATTAAGGCCTTCGAGCGCCGGTAGACATCTTTACGCCCTTATGTTTTAAACATGGCGACGCACGGGGGGGGGGGGGGGAGGGGGGGGAAAAAAAAAAGAGAAAAGGTTTGGGGGATCTGTCACACGCAGCGGGGATTTTCGGGAATCTAAAAGGGAATTTTTTTTTCGACGGTCGAGCAAAGAGAACCGCGGTTCGGTTCGAATCGCGGTTTGAATCATATCGGATTTATTCATTGGCTAACGAGGATAGTCTGTTGATATGAGGGATTGTTCTCGTGTGAGGATGCACACACATACACGCACACGCACACGCACACACACTAAAACACACACACACACACACACACACACACACACACACACACACACACACACACACACACACACACATACATACACACGCACACACACACACACACTAAAACACACACACACACTAAAAACACACACACAGGCAAAAATATTTTTTTAATATCAACGTCAGGTTTTTGATATCACGATACGGGAAAGATCTCTCTCTCGTCGGGAAGTCTCTCCTTTATCTCGAAAGTGGTCGCTCTCTCTCATTTTCTTTGTCTCTGTCTGTCTCTTCCTCTCTTCTCTTCCTTTCTCTTCTCTTCTCTTCTCTTACTGACGAACTTACGAACTCTCTCTCTCTTTCTCTCTCTCTCTCTCTCTCCCACACACACACACACACACACACACACACACACACACACACACAGCCCTATAGCCCGCCTCACAGGATCCCGAACCCAGGTGTACCGCTCCGGCCTGTGACGTGACGTACGTGCAGCCGGTGCGATGCTTCTCGTTCCTGCAGGAGGTTCATTAGTCTCGCAAACAGGCGGCAGCGAGACAGGTCCGCGGATTGTGCACACCACCAGTCCACCACCGGCCGGCTAGTCAGTCAGTCTGGTTGCTTCATTCTCCTGTGGGTTTCTCCTCGGTTCGGATTGAAGCGGCGGCGGGGGGGGGGGGGGGGGGCTTGCTTCATCTCAAGGGCCTTCGAGCGCCGGTAGACATCTTTACGCCCTTATGTTTTAAACATGGCGACGGACGAGGGACGAGGGGGGAGGGGGGGGATACTGTCACTCGCAGCGGGGGATTTTCGGGAATCTAAAGGGGGATTTTTTTTTCTTCTTCTTCGTAGGGAAGTATCACCTTTTCGACGGTCGAGCAAAGAGAACCGCGGTTCGGTTCGAATCATATTGGATTTATTCATTTGCTAACGAGGATGCTCAGTTGATAAGATGGGTAGTTCTCGTGTGAGGATGCACACACACGTATGCACACACACGGGCGCACACACACACACACACACACACACACACACTAAAAACCACATACAGGCAAAATTTGTTTTTTAATATCAACGTCAGGTTTTTGATATCACGATACGGGAAAGATTTACCTTATCTCAGAGGGTGAAGTTAAGCCTCTTTCACAGTATTTAGATTGTTTAGGTCAAAAGTTTATGAGAATCAAAAAATGTAATACTGTGAAAATATATATCGAATAGATACGAATTGGTCATTCAGTCTCTGTCAAGGTGATTATTTCAGAAGCTACGATGATGATGATGATGATGATGATGATGATGATGATGATGATGATGATGGTGGTGGTGATGATGGTGGTGATGGTGGTGATGATGATGATGATGATGATGATGATGGTGGTGATGATGATGATGATGGTGTTGGTGATGATGATGATAATGATGATAATTGTAACAATAATAATAATGATAACGATAACGATGATGCTAATGATTAAAAATAATCATCACAAAACAAGATCAAAAAGCGTCAAGGCCACGCCCCTACCCCTACCTCCCTGACCACAGCTCGAAATCCGACCTCGTGTCTCCCTCACCCAGCAGCTCTGAAGTCAGTCAGTCAAAGGCGCTCCTGAAGCCAGCCTCAGCTCCTGAAGTCAGCCTCACCTCCTCTCGCTCTCTCGCCCCCCCCCCCTCCCCGCCCCTCCCGAGTTTATTAATGAAGCTGAAGTTCTGAGATTGATTGCCGTGAGGTCGTCGCCAGCATCTCTCTTGATGACTTGATGTTGATGACTCCGTAAGCCCGAAAAGTCCCCGGCTATTATAAATCCATCACTGGTATCCCGTCGTGGGTGTGGGGGAGGGAGGGGGGAGGGGGGAGGGGGCGTCTCCCGTGGTGTGTGTGTGGGGGGAGGGGGTGGGGGTGTGGGGAGGATCTTGTGAGCTTGTGATCTTGTACACTCGACTGACGACGACAAAACTAATTGCGTTTTCATCTTCGTCGGATCTGGTGGTCAGTCAGGAGGTGGGGAGGGGGAGGAGGAGGAAGAGGGGGAGGAGGAGGAAGAGGAGGAGGAGGAGGAGGAGGAGGAGGAGGAGGAGGAGGAGGAGGATGAAGAGGAGGGGAGGGGAGGGAGGAAGAGTAGGAGGAGTTGGAGGAGGAGGAGGGGGGAGGGAGGAAGAGGAGGAGGAGGGGGAAGGAGGGGGGGGCTTCGGGCTATGGCAACACTGATTAATGACTCGGAACACGGTGCTAGAATCAGCAAGACCACTGTTGCCAAGGATCGTGCTCTGTCATGGCAACGGTTTCCAGGATTCTAGTATAGGAATCACAAGGCGAATAGATTCTTTTATTTTTTTGTTTTCTTTCTCTCATTCATTTTTTTTCTTTTTCCTTTTTATATACATCTAAAAAACCTCGTCTGGTTTAATGGAGATCATTAAAAAAGAAGATGTGAATAGATAAGAGGGAAACATTTAGTGGATATAGTGATAAAAGAGGAAGAAAAGAGACAAACAAACTAACAAAAAAATCACACAAAAGTTGTCCTTCGGTTACGTCATTTCTCCGATAAAATAAATCCGATTAAATCCCATTCATCGATGACTCAAACCTCTTTTATGATTTGATAACGTAATCTAAAGCCATCCAACAGATATCAATCTAGATTAAGACCAACAACCGCCAGTCATAATTCCATACAGAAAACATCACAAAAAAAATATAAACGTGTTTACAAAGGCAGCGGGGAGCCAAACAAAGACCGTAGAACAATAGCATTCACAGAATAACACGAGATCCTTCTTCGCTAGAATCCTAGTGTGTCAAGTTCGCGATATCCTACGTTCATCCTACCATCCCCCACCCCCCTCTCTCCCCCTCTCCCATTTAGCCACGCCCAGGTCCTTTTACCCGGTACAGGATACAGGGTACAAGTGTCCCTCGCTGAGACTGATAATCAAATCCATGTGACAGGCGGAAAATGGGGAGGACTTATGGCTAAAGTAGGAGTCTGGATCACCCACTCTGGTTACTGTGTTGTTCCGTTTTGTCTGCCTCTGTCTCTGTCTCTGTCTCTCTGTCTCTCTGTCTCTGTCTCTCTCTCTCTCTCGTTCTCTCTCTCTCTCTCTCTCTCTCTCTCTCTCTCTCTCTCTCTCTCTCTCTCTCTCTCTCTCTCTCTTTCTCTCTCTTTCTCTCTCTTTCTCTCTTTCTCTCTTTCCCTCTTTCTATTTCTCTCTCTATTCATCCCTCTTCACTTTCTCACTCCCTTTCCCTTTTTCCTTCCCTCTCCCCTTTCTCTCTCCCTCTCCTCTTTCTTTCTCCTTCCCTATGCCCTTTCTCCCTCCCTCCTCTTTCTCTCTCCCTCTCCTCTTTCTTTCTCTTTATTTTTCCCTCTCTCTCCTCTCCCTCCACTCTCTTCCCCTCTCCCTCTATCTCTTCCTCTCCCTCTATCTCTTCCTCTCCCTCTCTCTCTCCTCTCCCCCCTCTCTTATTTTATCTATCTACATCTGCCTCTTCGTCTCTTCTTTTCGCTATCTATCTGCTGCCTGTCCCCCTGTCCCTCTGCCAATCTATCTGTCTAATCAGAAACAACAATGTCCCTAAAACGTACATGAATCTCCATCGAAAGATCGTAAAAGATCCAGAGACCTAAATCCCCCAAAACTTAATTGAATCCGTGCTCTAGTAATTGCAACTCTTCCGAGAAGATATCAGGACATGCCTTCTCCCCCAGTGCCACTTATAACTGCAGTTTGTTTTCACATTTTACGGGGTCGGCGTGGCTGGCTGGCTCGCTCTTTCACGTAATCGCTGCTCGAACACAGAGAAGTGAATAGATGATTCACTCGAAAACAACATGGTCATTGCACAGGTTTGTGTTGCAGTGATCGCGAATCAAAATGCGGTGGTGGGTGATTTATTGCCCTCCGATCTGCGACCTTAAAAATGACCTTCAGGCTTAGAGAAGGGAGAGGGAGGGAGAGGGGGGTAGGAGAGAGAGAGGGGAGAGGAGAGAGAGGGGAGGGGGAAAGAGAGAGAGAGAGGGGAGAAGGAAGGAGAGAGAAGGGAGAGGGAAAGAGATGGAGAACGGAGAGGGAAGGAGAGAGAGGGGAGAGGGAAGGAAAGAGAGAGGGAAGAGGGAAGGGAGAGGGAAGGGATAGACAAGGGAGAAGGAAGGAGATAGAGAATGGAGAAGGAAGGAGAGAGAGAATTAAGAGGGAAGGGAGAGAGAATGGAAAGAGAGAGCGAGAGAGAAAGAGATAGAGAGAGAGAGAGAGAGAGAGAGAGAGAGAGAGAGAGAGAGAGAGAGAGAGAGAGAGAGAGAGAGAGAGAGAGAGAAAGAGAGAGAGAGAGAGAGAGAAGAGACAGACAGACAGAGAATAGAGAAGAGAGAAGAGAGAGAGAGAGAGAAACTATTCATAGTACAGAACTCCACCGCTGTTTCCCCCACGCTGATCAAGGGGAAGGAGTCAAGGGAAAGGAGAAGTCGAAATCTAAAACAAGTCACCGTTCTGGGAAATATCTCCGGTGACCGACCATCCCCGAATCAGCGGCGCCGCGTCTGCAGTACTCTTTACAACGCATCGCCTCCCCGACCCGACCGCCCCCGGAAACACTCCTCAAAGACCCGTCAAAGACCCCCGCCCGACCTTCCAATCCCCTTGAATGGCAAATCAAGAAGAATGAATAGACGAATCAAGGCGGCCTTTAATTAACCCTCGGGCAGCAGCAGCCGGGGCCTTGTTGCAATCTTGTAATTGAAGAGATAATGGCACTGCAATCCTCGCCCTTTCTTCGCTCACGCCCGCGCCCACCCACGCCGCGCCCCCGCCCATGCTGTGTGATGACTCTTTCACGTGTCAGCACTGTATCCTCCTGGGCGAATACAAATACCATCTGTGCAAACAGTATCGCGCATGAATGCCATGCATGCTATGGCTCCTGAATAAGCAATATATCTATCGAAACATTATTATCGTCTATAACAACATCCTGGCCATTTTCCTTTTTTTTTTTTTTTAATATCATATCTTTGGGTGAATACCACGCCCACAAGCGCATTCCTATGCTTTAGTGCGTGTGTTTGTGTGTTTGTGTGTGTGTGTGTGTGTGTGTGTGTGTGTGTGTGTGTGTGTGTGTGTGTGTGTGTGTGTGTGTGTGTGTGTGTGTGTGTGTGTGCTTGTGTGTGTGTGTGTGTGTGTGTGTGTGTGTGTGTGTGTGTGTGTGTGTGTGTGTGTGTGTGTGTGTGCTTGGGTGTGTGTGTGTGTGTGTATGCGCGCGCGCTTGTTTGTTTGTGTGTGTGTATTTATACATGTCTTTATCCACAAAATCTTATTTTTCTCTTGTTCTCTAAATTCCCCTTCTTTCTATCATCCCTACTCCCTCCCCCCATCTCCCCCCTCCCCCCTCTCTCCCAAATAATCCCATCAAGACAATATGCTTGCACATGTGACACATACACAATTAGCAGTAATTGCGTGCAGCGATTTCCACCTTTCACGCTGTTGCAATGGCACTAACCAGCCATTAATGTCAACTTCCCTGTTCATAGATCATCCCCGCTCTTGGCTCACCAGCTGGCAACCTTGCTTAAAGAATATCTTAAAGAATATAGTTTTAGTCATAATTAATTAACATAACATAATTAAACCTAACCTAACCTAACCTTTCTGAGGATATATTATACTTTTTTTAAACATAAAGAATATTGTTAAAGAACATAAAGAATATTGTTAAACCTCACCTAACCTAACCTAACCTAACCTAACCTAACCTAACCTAACCTAACCTAACCTCACCTCACCTAACCTTTCTGAGGATATATTATACCTTTTTTTACTGGAGGACAAATGTGAGTATCTATTGCAAGGGATATTGTTAAAATCGTTTACCGAAAAATAAAAATGAGCCTGTATGATTGCAAAGGATGCTATTTCAATTCCTATACGAAAAAGTTACGTTCGTATCATTGCAAAGGATACTGTCTAAATAAAAATGAAACTGTGTTATTGCAAAAGATATCGTCGAAGTCATAGACACACACCAAAAAAAAAAAAAAAAAAAAAAAAAAAAAAAAAAAAAAAAAAAAAAAAAAAAAAAAAAAAAAAAATCGTCATAACCCCTTTGATATTAATAAGGTGTTAGTGAAAAATGGGTAGCATTCCCTTGAAATAAAATACGAGGTAATCTTTGCACACTCCTTAGTGCGTTAGGAACAGTCACCTTGTTAAGTGATTTCCACGATAACTAAGGTCAAAAGGCTAAAAGCACGAGCGTCTATGAAAGCACCAAAGAATTTAATAATTTTTGTTTTCTTCTTCTTTTTTATGTGTTGTGTTTTTGTGCCTTAAGCTGGATAAGCTTCTAGTATTAAGTATTTTGTTGCAATTGTCTATTTTCAATGCATCTATCAGTCTATCTTCATGTATATCCCAGATACACACAGATATACCTAGATACACCGTTATCTAGCCATATAACTACCTATATACATATGTATATATACACTTATACCCCCCTACACACACACACACACAAACACCCACCCACCTACACACCCACACCCACACACACACACAAACACCCACCCACACACACACACACACACACACAAAGCCACATTCAACTATCTACGATTTAATCTAACGATTCCCATTAAACCCTGCAACATAATAGTCACCTCATTCAAAACACAATCACATGCAGAGAACACAACGTCCAAATTATATGTTGCATGTGTAGATCAGCATATAACATACCTGCAATATATTCATACATTTCTATTTTTAACTTCCTGTTCTGAAAGCTCCCTGTCTCCTTTTTTTTGCGTTTATATATGTCTCTCTTTCTCTTTCTATATGTCTGTCTATCTGTCTTTCTTTCTTTCTCTCTCTCTCTCTCTCTCTCTCTCTCTCTCTCTCTCTCTCTCTCTCTCTCTCTCTCTCTCTCTCTCTCTCTCTCTCTCTCTCTCTCGCTCTCTCTTTCTCTCTCTTTTTTTTTTCTCTCTCTTTTTTTCCTCTCTCTCTATTTCTCTCTCTCTTTCTCCCTCCCCCTCCCTTTGCCCCCTCCCCCCCCTCTCTCTCTCAATCCTTATTCCCATCTTATTTCATTTATTCCTATTATCACCCAAACAAGCCATTTTACTTATACCTCCATATATACATAAACACATACATACATACATACATACATACATAAATAAACACCCATACATTCATTAAAACATACCAAAATACTTACTGAAATATATACATACACGCATAAACACATGCATACATACATACATAAACGCACACATACATACAATTATACATACACACATATACACGAGACACAGCCGCCGTCATCAATAAATCACTATGACAAGGAACATTCACACAAACGCATTCATCTGCCTGAGTAATAAGCAAGAAAGTCGAATATTGCAATTCCGATAAAGTTGATGGTGAAGAGGAAGAGGAGGAGGAGGAGGAGGAGGAGGAGGAGGAGGAGGAGGAGGAGGAGGAGGGGGGGGAGGAGGAGGAGGAGGAAGAGGAGGAGGAGGGGGAGGGAGGGGGGGGGGGGGGGGGGGGGGAGGGGGAGGGGGAGGAGGAGGAGGAGGAGGAGAAGAAGATGGAGATGAAGAAGAAGGAGGAGAAGATGAAGAAGAAGGAGGAGATGAAGAAGAAGAAGAAGAAGATGATGAAGAAGAAGAAGGACGAAAAGAAGAAGAAGGAGAATAATAATAATAATAATAATAATAATAAGAAGAAGAAGGAGAAGAAGAAGGAGAAGGAGAAGAAGAAAAAAGTGAAGAAGAAAAGTAAGAAGGAAAAATAAAATAAATAAAAAATTGACCGGAACTCCGATTACATTAATAGCAAAAAGAAGGAAAATAAGAAAAAGTGGGAAAATAAAACGGAGGCAACTCTGGTAAGGTTGATAGTGAAGAGAACAGAAAAAAAAAAAAAATAATAATAATAGTAATAAAAAAAATAAAGATAAGAAAAGAAAAAAAAAAGACCCAAGCTTCCCTCCTGGCAAATTAATCTTCCTGCAAAGCTTTACATGAACTAAAAATGTGCTGGAAATGTGATGAACATTTGCAATTGCATATTCCTCGCACTGTTCCTACTTTGCTGTTCACTCAGTAATTCATCGTGTGTTCTCGTATTTTATCTCCCTTTCGTTTCTCTTCCTTTCTTTTTTTTGTATTTTACCCTTCTCTCTTTTTTCTCTCTGATTCTGTATCGCACTCGCACGCTCGCACACACGCAAACACACACACACGCACGCACGCACGCACACACACACACACACACACACACACACACACACACACACACACACGCACGCACACACACACACACATATATAAGTGTGTGTGTACATACATAATATATATATATATATATATATATATATATATATATATATATATATATATACATATGTATATATATATACATATATACATATATATAAGTATATATATATATATATATATATATATATATATATATATATAAACATATATAAACACACACACAACCACATATCCATGCTTATGTATAAGTAAAGGTCGCACGTAAATGAATAAGATGCAAAGGATGAACATCAAAATTTGAAAACGTAATTGCAAAAAAAGGCTAAGAAGCTGCAAGAAGCTAATCCGGCACAACATCACTCTGCATCCCTGTCCCAATCATTCCCCTCTCCGAATGCTTGTAAAATGCAAAACATAATGTTCTCTCGACGTCGATGTCTGGGCCATAATTCCTCCGGCATTTAGGATTAACGCCGCTTAATACCTACTCCGTCACATCCTGTAAGGCCAAAAACAGACTTTAATCTATTTTGGATAATGAACCCTGCTTCGACTCCGCTCG
>NW_028234408.1:3661292-3671292 GCF_977035675.1 Penaeus japonicus | reverse complement strand
TTCCATCTCCTCCTCCTTTCCCTCTCCCCCTCCTCCTCTATACCTCTCCTCCTCCTTCCCTCTCCCCTTACTTCCCTCTACCCCTCCTCCTCCTTTCCCTCTCTCCTTACTTCCCTCTCCTCCTCTTCCTCCTTCCCTCTCCCCTTACTTCCCTTTCCTCCTCCATCCCTCCCCCCCCCCTCCTCCTTTCCCTCTCCTCCTCCATCCCCCTCCTCCTCCTTGCCCTCTCCCCTTACTTCCCTCTCCTCCTCCTCCTCCATCCCTCTCCTCCTTCTCCTTGCCCACCTTCACCCCAGGTAATTTTCCGTGCCGCTGACCAGACGATAAACCGCTCACGATATTGGGCGTCGTGTGACAAGTCGTTCGGCAGATGCGGGCGGCGGAGTGAACGATGAAGACATTCCAGCCGTGAGAATGGGTCGTTGTGGGCGTGCTCCCGAGGCAATTACAGTCAAAGTGCTTGGCCTCTGACTAGTTTATGACATGTGAAAGCACGACTGGCGCAGCACGCTGATGTACCTCTCTCGACGGCTGGGGTTGAAGTGCTAACGTGCGTGTGATTATCTTAAGAGCGAGTGACTCGTATGAATGACAACAAACACTCGCGTGATAGTTGGTGATTACGAGCGATATAGTGTCGTGTTTTAATTGGATTTAATTAAAGGCCAGATTATAATAGATTTATACTTTCTTCTAAAATAGTATCCCCTTATCTGTCATAAAGCTAAATAGTATTCCCTTATCTGTCATAAAGCTAAATAGTATCCCCTTATCTGTCATAAAGCTAAAGAGTACCCCCTTGATCTGTCATAAAGCTAAATAGTATCCCCTTATCTGTCATAAAGCTAAATAGTATCCCCTTGATCTGTCATAAAGCTAAAGAGTATCCCCTTACCTATCATAAAGCTAAATAGTAACCCCCTATCTGTCATAAAGCTTTCACTATCCCTCCACGGTTCACTACAACTGCCAGAAAGTTTGTGTCATGACCTACACAGGTAATAGAGGTCACTTGAGAGCCATAATGGTGAAAAAATCACGTCGCGTGCGAGTAGTGCGCCCACGCCTCGCACAGGTAGTGGGAGTCATGATCCACACAGGTGATGGGATCGTGTTTGGCAAAAAAAAAAAAAAAAGGTGATGGGGTCATTTTTTAAAGAGGGTGATGAAGTCATGTCTTCTATAGGTGATGTGGCTTCCTAAGCACGTGGCGAAGGTTTGTTTTGAACGAGCGATGGGACCCCACGGCGGCTTGCACGGGTGATGTTGCAATTGGCTCGTGTTCCCAACTAGCAGTCGATGCAGCCATGTGTTACGCAGACGATAGGATCACGTCTTACAAGTAATGGGATCACGTCTAACGCATAGGATGGTGCAACGTCTCCTGCAAGTGATGAAAACCCCATTCTGCGCATCCGATGATGAAGTCACCACCACTCGAGGTGTTGAAGACAGACCCGACGAGTGATGAAGTCACCACCACTCGAGGTGTTGAAGACAGACCCGACGAGTGATGAAGTCACTACCACTCGAGGTGTTGAAGACAGACCCGACGAGTGATGAAGTCACCACCACTCGAGGTGTTGAAGACAGACCCGACGAGTGATGAAGTCACCACCACTCGAGGTGTTGAAGACAGACCCGACGAGTGATGAAGTCACTACCACTCGAGGTGTTGAAGACAGACCCCGACGAGTGATGAAGTCCATCCCTATAGTGAGGACCACGATGATGCTAACGACGAAGCTACGAAGCGAGGATAATAGGGTCCTGTCTCGCCGCGGAGAGAAGGTGCTCACTCACACACACACACACACACACACACACACACACACACACACACACACACACACACACACACACACACACACATACACGGGTGATAGGGTCAGGTTGGGCGCGAGTGATAGGTCACGTTCGAAGGAGCTTATGAGATCACGTCTGGGGGTGTGAGAGCACTTGATAGGATCTTGTCTTACACCGATAATGAGCTCGCCTTGCGGATGTAATAAGGGAATAAATCACACGCGTCATATCTCACACCGATAAGAGGATCGAATCATAGTAAGAGATGATAAAAGGTATTTGATTTTCCCAATATAGGACACGGCCCGTAGCGTTTGATAGGATCTTGATTCAAGCTAGTAATGAGATCCTAGCATGTTAACACCACACTCCTCTCCCTCGAGGATAAATCACACAAGCCGACTCTCTCATATCAGGATCGAATCAATAAATAATACGAGACGATAAAGGCATTACGATTTCATGTTCCGACACGTTCTTCTACGTCCAGAACAGATAACCCATTTACTTCCCTTCCTCCGATGCCTTATTTTCCCCCACGCAACGGACGATCAGCAACGGCATTAATCCTCAAAATAAGAAAATAAAAAAAGATAAAATAAAAATATATGCCGCTCATAAATCCCCAGGTCAATTACAAGGTCGTTTATCTTGCCATTACTCTGTGCAAATTATCTCTCGGAAACTCCAGCCGAGACTCGTTGCTCATCTCGTGGAGTGGGATGCTGATGCCCAATGCGGATGCTTGGTTCTTTCTCTCTTTCTCTCTCTCTAGCTTTCGCTCTCTCGCTCGCTCTCTCTCTCTCTCTCTCTCTCTCTCTCTCTCTCTCTCTCTCTCTCTCTCTCTCTCTCTCTCTCACTCACTCACTCACTCACTCACTCACTCACTTACTCACTTACTCACTCACTCTAGCTCTAGCTTTCTCTCTCTCTCTTTCTCTCCATCTCACTCTCATTCTCACTTTCATTCTCATTCTCACTCTCACCTGCACCTTCACCCTTACCCTCACCCTCACAATCACCCCTACCCTCACTCACTTCCTCCTTTCCTCCCTCTCTCCCTCCCTCCCCCCTTTCCTTTCCTTCCTTCCTTCCTTCCTTCTTCCCTCCCCTCCTCTCCCCTCCCCTCCCATTCCCCTTCCCCTTCCCCCCCCCCTCCCCCTCCCTGCCTCCCACCCCCTTTCTCTCTCTCTCTCACGCACACCTCTACGTAATAAAGGAACAAACGCTCATTCCGGACATCCGGCTCTCGCTCTCGCCATAGACGGGAAGGGAAAGACGACAGGCGGGCGAGTCGTAAATTTTTGTTTTAGGAAAGTACCCCCTTAATGCTTCCGTTCCTTTCTCTGTCACGTTTTCTGTTGATTGACTGCCTATCTGTGACTCGCTCTTTCTTCCTCTTTCGAGATGCGTCTTTCTCTCTCTCGGTCTCTCTCTTTCTCTCGCTCTCTCTCTTTTTCATTCGGTCTCTCTCTCTCTCTTTTTCTATCTATCTATCTTTCTTTCTTTCTTTCTTTCTTTCTTTCTCTCTCCCTCCCTTTCAATCTTCCTCTCCCTCTCTACCTCCCTCTCAATCTTCCTCTCCCTCTCTACCTCCATTTCAATCTTCCTCTCCCTCTCTCTCCCTCTCCCTCTCTCTCTCTACCTCCCTCTTCCCCTCCCCCTCCCTCTCTACCTCCCTCTCCTTCTCCCTCTCCCTCTCCCTCTCCCTCTCACCCTTCGCCTCTCTACCTCTCCCTCTCCCCCTTCCCCTCTCTACCTCCCTTTTAATATTCCTTTCCCTCTCTCTCTCTTTTCCCCCTCCCCCTCCCCCTCCCTCTCAATCTTCCTCTCCCTCCCTCCCTCCCCCCCCCCCCCCTCTCTCTCTCTCTCCCTCTCTCCTTCTCTCAAGAATTCACTTTAGAAACTGCAATGTGCACATTTTCTTGATAAACTTTTAGAGTCGACATATTCCCAAACTAATGAGTAAATATGTTAGCCTGACATTCGATAAATTCGACCAAAGTTAGCTGATGCTTTCAACTTTCAATCTCTGCAATTGCAAGGGTGAATGGTGAGGCAAGGAAAGGACGGTGAAGTAATGTGGGTGAATATTTATTGCACCTTGGAATGGCAACAGTCGCTGCTAAATCTCACAGTCAGATCATGCATATAAAGCACCGTTCACCGTGCAGATTTCATTGAATCTCCTCTGTAACAAGAATAAATTATGTTATATATATATATATATATATATATATATATATATATATATATATATATATATATATGTATGTATATATATATTTTTTTTTTCTTTTCTTTTTTTTCTTCTTCTTCTTCTTTTCTTTTTATCTTTTTCTTCTTATTATTATTATTTTTTCTTTTCTTTTCTTTTTTTTTCTTCTTTTCTTTGCATTTCCTCTCCCCGCTCTTTCATTATGATGTATATAATAGTCACGAGACTGTCTTGTAAAAAAAAAAAGAAATCTTACATCATAATCGCGATCAAATCTCACATAGCCGCATCGTATATCACAGCATATGAAGATAATATTACTTTATCAACTACTCTTTATGCACGTCAACCGTGATTTATTGCAACATAAATCAAGGTTCTGAATACATAGTTTCACAGCAAGAAAAAGACATACCCCCAGCATACACATTAACACAAACATATTTCTGAAGCTAAGAACAGGTTCTGATACATGGGCCGCGTAGGCTATGTATCTAAGGAACTGACACGTGATGACAAGAGGGGCAAGTACAGCATCATTTTAACATGATCATTTCAGACCTTCTTGAGCTACAGTCAGATGTTATGAGACTGTAGCATCTAAGGCTATGGTGGAATGACTGTGGTGTTGGAAAAGACGCACACTCAAGCACACGCGTACACGTACACCTACACACACACGCATACAGACACCCACATACACGCTCACATACACACATACACGCACAGATACACACCCACACACATGCACGCACACCTACACAAACAGTTACATACACCTACACCCACACACACACGCACGCACACCTACGCACACAGACACACACACACCTACCCACACACAGACACACACACGCACGCACACACGCACACACACAGACACACACACACCTACACCTATACCCACCCACACAAACAAGAAAACAAAAGTCCTCCACACACCAAGACATTTCCTCTTCCTCTACTTCCTCTACCTCCCCCTCCTCCCTAACCAGAGAGAAAGCAAGAAAGAAGAAGAAGACGAAGGGAAGAAAGAGAGCAAAGACAATAGCTCGATAACTTCCCCTTCAGTGTCTCAAGACGTCCCACTCCTCGTAAGGTAGTGGACGGAAGGCAAGTCCACCAAGCAGGTCCTTTCGTGCAGGGAAAAAAAATGCATTGAATGCTTGTTTCCGAGGGAGGGAGAGAAGGGAGGGAGGGAGAGGGTGGGAGAGAGAGAGGGAGGGAGGGAGGGAGAGAGAGAGAGAGAGAGAGAGAGAGAGAGAGAGAGGGGGAGGAAGGAGAGAGAGGAGAGGGAGAGGAGGGAGAGAAAAAGGGGAGAGAGAAAGAGAGAAAGAGAGAAAGAGAGAGAGAGAGAGAGAGAGAGAGAGAGAGAGAGAGAGAGAGAGAGAGAGAGAGAAAGAGAGAGAGAGAGAGAGAGAAAGAGAGAGACAGAGAGACAGAGAGAAACCACCTAAATAACTCCAGACAATGGGATATTAAGCCGATAACACAGCGGTCACTTTTCGCTAGCGATGTAAAGAAGGGGAAAAAAAAGTGGTTGCGTTACTAAGATTGTCCAAGAGTCATTTCCTTTTTTTTTCTTTTCTTTTCGTTTTTTTCTAAATTCTTCTCACAATGTATGGCTTCACAATAGCAATGCAAGTCCACTACCTTCTATTCCATGAACTCCACCTATTCGCGTACAAGAAAGGTCGGAGTATTTTCATGAAGGTCGGAGGAGTATTTTCATTATTTTTGTTTTCCTTTTTTCCTTTTCTTTTATTCTTGTGTGCGTCTTGCTCCCCGAGGCGCTGGAAATCCTATGGAAAAGGAAGATTACCTTTTCCCCCTTGCTAAGCCTTGCCACGAGTCCCGTCATTATCAGATTGCTACCGCTGCAACAATGCAATAACAGTCCCTCGGCCTACCAATCCCAAGGCCGAAATTGCTCCGTGATCCATTTTTACGAAGCAATTTGTCAATTACGAAAGGAAAGAACAAAAAGAAAAAAAAAAAAAGAAAAGGAAAAAAAATACATCCTACCTAAACCAACATTATTTCTCCTTATTTACCTCCATTCATCGCTATCATTCTTATTTACTGCATTATCACCATTATCATTATCAATAAAAAAAAAAATCCTACGTAAACCAACATTATTTCTCCTTACTTACCCCCATTCATCACTATCATTCTTATTTACTGCATTATCACCATTATCATTATCTATTATCATTATTCTATACCATTACCTCATGGATTCGGCGAGTGTGGCTCGAGCCATATCGGGGAAACGTAATCTAACGGAAAGTCAGTCCCCTCGCGTTTGATTTGGGGTTCTGATAATGGATGTGTGGTCATTCGTCATTTGCAATTGCAGGGCCTGAGAGATTGGTGCTCCTCGGCCTCGACGAATCAGGGCCTCGACATATTAATGGAATAAGAGGAACTGCAGGACACAATGAGGGCTTATGTGGTGGGGCTGGGGATGTGTTTGGGTGGGTGCCTGGCCGCGTCTTGAAGGTAAGTGCGTTACTAGTTTGGGAGTTTTGAATATTGATGCATATAAATAAATGAATAAATAAATATAAATATGAATATATATATATAAATATATATATATACATATATATATAAATATATATATATATATATATATATATATATATATATATATATATATATATATATATATATACATATATACACCCATGCACACACAGACACACACTCGCGCACTTACATATTCACTCACTTACTCACACAATCATGCACTCACTGGCATACTCACCGACGCCCTTGCTCATTCACTTACTCATTTTCACTCAACCTCACTTTCAACAACTCTTCCTCTCCTCCTATTCTCTTTCCTTCTCCCTCTCCCTTTTCCTCTCCTTCTCCTTCTCCTCCCATTCCCTCTCCCTCCTCCCTCCTCCTCCCTCACCCTATCCCCCTCCATCCCCTCCATCTCCCCCTCCTCCTCCTTCTCCATCTCCCTCTCCCCCTCCTTCTCCGTCTCCCTCCTCCTCCTCCTCCCTCTCCCTCCTCCTCCTCCCTCTCCCTATCATGAACTTCCCCCAGCTGAACTTCCACCCTTCCTATCTCCGCCATGCAAGAAGAAACTCCGAAAACTAAAAGTCCCACACAACGAAACGCGGCGATAGGATCTACAGAAGTCCCCCCTCGAAGTTCTTCTTGTCACAGAACCCCGTTAAACATTTACGTAAACAGGGTATATATTATAACGATTCAGTAACGGCTAGTGAAATTTCTCTCTATATATATATACTATGTACGGTATCGGATATTTGTATTTTCGTTTTTCTTGCGAGTCTAAATCATTGTTAAATTGTTATCTAATGCAATTCAATGCGATATTATCCATAAAAAAACGATAAAATGCACCATGCGGTTTAATCCATTGACTCATTGCATATGCAGCCAGTCAAAACCTCTCTGTTTACCAACCAGATAAACATTCTAAGTATTCTATCATTTCTTTTCACAAGATAATTCAAGCCTGAAACAGCTTATCATTGAAGAATCGGATATGGCTTGAAATCGAGGGTCACTGTGTAAGACAAATGCAAAACGCCTGAAAGAGGGCATTCACATCCCGTAGAGTTTTGGCACGGGGCGGTCCTTTCCAACCGCAGACTTAAAAGTTAAAATGTTTACCGATATATTAGCATGTGGTTTCGGCAGCATTGCCTGGTACTGCTGTTCCGAATACTGTGGCTTTTTTTGTAGATTTATCACTTTGCTGTTTCGTATTTCTTTCGTTTTTTGTTTATCGTTATCGTGATTTTACGATTGTTTTTTTGTGTGTGTGCTACGATTTACGTATGTGATTAATCAAAACATATTAAAGAGGATTTAATGATACATATTTATATATATATGTGTGTTTGTGTGTATATATGTATATATATATAATATATATCATTATATGCGCCTTGGCGTATCGGTGTGTGTGTGTGGTGTGTGTGTGTGTGTGTGTGTGTGTGTGTGTGTGTGTGTGTGTGTGTGTGCGTGTGCGTGTACGTGTACGTGTACGTGTACGTGTACGTGTACGTGTGCGTGTCCGCGCATTCAACGCATATCACATCCTCCCAACATACTTACCAATCCTACAAAACCTATCCTACTTACGTGCCTTCCAATACTACTAAACCTTATCCTCCGTGTATACTTTCCAATACACTTAAAACGCCGAATATTCCACGCACGCCCGCCAGCTTGGGTAGAAAGTGACAAGCCCGCACCGACAACGCCGTCTCGAGATCTTTCCATTCTTCGAGAACTTGCGGCCAAGAACAAGGAGAGAAACCTGGTTGCGATTTCCGCTGAGGTGTCTGTCTGTCTGTCTGTCGCTCTGCTACTAATCTCTCTATTTCTTTTTCTTTCTCGTTCTCTCGTTCTCTCTCTCGATTTTTTCTTTCTTTCTTTCTCTTTTTCTTTTCTCTCTCTCTCTCTCTCTCTCTCTCTTTCTCTCTCCCTGTGTATGTTCATATGTGTGTGTTTGTCTTTATACATCTCTATCTCTACCACTCCCTCTTCCTCCCCCTCAACCCTTCCACCTTACCCCCCCCCCACCCACCCCCACTCCCAGGTAAGCGGGAGGTCATGGGTGAGCGAGAGAGGTCACGGAATTCACATTTTGTCTCGATCGTCACGGGCGGCGGTGACACAATACGTGGGCGGCTATGGCTGTGCCGTTCCATTGAATATTGTGCCTTACACTTTCACGCATACTCCCCGCCCCCCCTCCCCTCCCCTCTGCCCTTCAACCACCCTCCTCTACCCCTATCCCCCCTTCTCTCCCCCTTTCCCCGATGAAAAGAAGAAAAAAAATGAACACGTAAACAGATAGACATGTATGAGGTGTACTATGAGTATGAAAAAAAATAAACATCGTGTTTTAAACATAAAGGGGAAAAAATAGAAAAAAAAACAGACCATATGGACATGGGAAATTACAAAAGCAAACAAACAAAAAACAAGTGACATACTTTTGCAAGGAAAGCGAGAGAAAACGAACGTTATTTTCGCAAAAATAAATCCTGGAACAGACGAACCCCTAAAAAAAGAAAAAGAAACAAAAGCAAAGCGAAACAACAAAACTGCACAGGTGGCATTTGTATGGCATGCAAGAGATGAAAGCACAATGGATCAACAAAGTCTGCATGCAAGCAATCTCTCAAGAAAGCAACTTTGCAATAAATATTCTTAGAATGTTCGCAAAATCTATGATTGTTTTTGCACATCATAAGAATTTGGAAATAATCAGACATTGATGATAATGCCTTTCGATAAATATAAAAAAGATGGAAAGATGTAGATGAAGAATAAATAGTAATGATGATAATAATTCATAATAATAGCAATATTGATAAATGTAGTAATGACAATGATAAAGATACTGATAAAAAAAATTATAACCAAAAAAATATTATGATATAGATAAAAATTAAAAAAAATATAAATAATAATCATAAAAACCATACCACTCCCACAACTAATAATGATTATAAAACAATAATTACAAAGTAAAAAACAGATCAAATGACTACAAGCGGCTAACAAGTCAAGTACTTGTTTCAGGACAATTGCCTCGGGGGAAATTACCGCGTCGGAGGGTAATTAAGCCCACGGATAATTACCTTCTCGGGGAGATCGGCGAGCGCTAATTTCAGCTCAATAACGGACCATCTAGAACTACTAGAAATTCTGAGAAAAGGGTTAGACATTTTTCTATGGTTATGGAGGCCTTCTGTAAGCCTATCTATAACTTTTTTATTTGTTTATTCATTTGTAAATTTTATACTTCCTTTATTTATTTATTATAATTTTTTGTTTATGAATTCATCCCTTAGTAAGAACGAAAAAAAATATACATAATTCCACCAAGTGTTCGTAAAAAAAAAAAAGAAAAAAAAAAAGAAACTGCTTTTAAGCTGACTTTTTTCGCATGAGAAAGAGAGATCGTCTTAT
>NW_028234408.1:3651292-3653792 GCF_977035675.1 Penaeus japonicus | reverse complement strand
TGAGTAAAAGAGAAATAGAGAAATTTTGGGCGCCCGTAAAAGTGAGGCCAAAATATAAAGATAATAAATCTAATAATCTTCACACACAGAAGAATAACAAGCCGAGCCCCCCCACCCATACCCGACCCACCCCCTACCCAAGCCAGCCCATCATCCATCGATCAAAAAGGAAAAAGAGAGAAAAAAAGAGAGAAAAAAGGAAAAAAAGAGAAAAAAAGGAAAAAGGGGGGGGAAAAATAAAAAGAAAAGAAAAAAGAAAGAAAAAGAAAAAATGGGGGGGGGGAGAGAAGGGAGAGGGAGAGGCAGGAAGGAGGAAGAGGGAGAGGGGAAAGGCAGGAGAGAGAGGAAAGAGGGAAAGAGAGTAGGAAAGAAAGGGAGAGGGGAAAAGAGAGAGAGAAGAAGGAGAGGGAAGGGTATAAATATGGAAGGAGAGAATGAGAAGAAGAAAAAAAGAGAGGGAAGGAATGCAGACACCCACTCTTCACCCTTCACCCTTCATCCTTCATCCTCCACTCACGTGCTAACCGACACTCTATCCTTTCCCTATCCTCTCCCCCCCCCCCACCCCCCATCCTTCCTACCTTCCTGACTACCAAGAGAAGATAGATGATCTCTCGCCACTCGCCTCTTCTGCTCGAGTCGGGGGGAGGGGGAAGGGGAGGAGGGGGGAATACTCGTTTTCTGCAGATTTGATTTTGCTGGGGGGAGGGGGAGAGGGGGTGGGTAAGTGGATGGGGGATGGGGTGGGAGGATGGAGGTGGGGGATGGGGGAGGAGGTTGATGGGGTGGGGGATGGGGATGGGGTGGGGGAAGACGGGGAGGAGGTGGATGGGGGGTGGGGGTGGGGATGGAGGATGGAAATGGGAGGAGGGAGGAGAAGAGAGGAGAGGAGAGGAGGGTGAGAGGGGAAGGAGGCCGGGAAGATAAGAAGGGAGGAGAAGAGAGGAGAGGAGAGGGGGAGAGGGGAAGGAGGCCGGGATGATAAGAGAGGAGGAGAGGAGGAGAGGAGAGGAGAGGAGAGGGGAAGGAAAAGGGGAAGATAGGAGGAGAGAAGAGAGGAAAGAAGAGGAGAGGAGAGGAGATGAGAAGCGAGAAGAGAGAGGAGAAGAGAAGGAAAAGGGAAAGAAAGGAGGAGAGGAGTTGAGCAAAGAGAAGAGAGAAAAGGAGAGGGGAAGGAGAAAGGGAGAAAGGGAAAAAAGAAGGATGGGTGAAGGGGAGAGGGGGGGGGGAGAGAAGCCTTTTTACAGCGACAGCCTCGGAAATTACGAGTATTTCACGCGACACCAACGTCCATGCTGTAAACAAACCAGCCCTCACACAATAACAAACCCCTTGGTCTTATCCACACGCTTCGCAGGCATACAGGAAATGTTATCTATTACCCGTCGACTTCGATAACAGGTAAACAAATACATATAAATAAATAAGGGCATACCAATAAGACTATAAAGATCTCGAAAGAGGGCATGGTGGAATAAAGGAGGGAGGGAAAGTGGGCAGGGAAAGGAGTATTGAAGTGCACTGTTGTTCAGGCTGAGATGACTTGTGATTTCGTGTTCTCTTCCCTCGGATTGGAGACTTGATGGAATGGGGGGTGGGGGGGGAGGGAGGGAGAGGATGGGTGGGAGGGAAGGAGGGGAGGGAGGGAGGGAGAGGATGGGAGGGAGGGAAGGAGGGAAGGAGGGAAGGAAGGAGGGAGGGAGGGAGGGAGGGAGGGAGAGAGAGAGAGAGAGAGAGAGAGAGAGAGAGAGAGAGAGAGAGAGAGAGAGAGAGAGAGAGAGAGAGAGAGAGAGAGAGATGTATGTATGTATACATACATATATATATATATATATATATATATATATATATATATATATATAAATATATATACATACATACATATATATATACATGTGTGTGTGTGTGTGTGTGTGTGTGTGTGTGTGTGTGTGTGTGTGTGTGTGTGTGTGTGTGTGTGTGTGTGTGTGTGTGTGAGTGTATGTGCATGTGCGTGTGTGTGTATGTATATATATATATATATATATATATATATATATATATATATATATATATATATATATATATATATCGAGGGGACAGTGAATGGAACGAGGGGACAATACTACGGTAAAACTGTGCCCCCATGATGACACCTGACACCCATCTGGTGGCAGGTGTCAGCCAAACACATTACACATTTAAACCCAACGGCAACGCTCATCACAGTCGAGAGAGAGAAAAAAAATGAGTGAAAAAATAAAAAAATATATATAAATAAAAACGAAAAAAAAAGAGTCAACGAAAACATCAACATCACTGACTCTTTATTGACACGAACCTCGTTTTGGGGGGAGAAATTTTCTAAGCTTTGGGGGAGACATTTCTAAGCTTAGTTTTTCGCTTTGAGGGAAAAATCTCTAAGCTTAGTTTCTGGCATTCGAGGTCTTCATTAGCAGCAACATCAGTTACAGTGCCACATTTCATCGATGGAAGGACAGAATGCAAATCTGATTGCATG
>NW_028234408.1:3626292-3636292 GCF_977035675.1 Penaeus japonicus | reverse complement strand
CACCTACATCAACACAAGACCCTCGACCACCTGTCCTCACTCACAAGCATCCCACCTGTTCGCGAGAGAATCTTTTCCCTTTCACCCTCTTGAGAAGGGCGAGCTGTTTTTATCGACCACCCACCGCTGACTGGCTGACTGGCTGACTGGTGTGGTTGGTGTGGTTGACTGATAGGCGAAGGGAGGCGCCGTGACTGATGTAAATGCCCCCCTGTCACACATCACAGCGGGGTTAGCTTCCGTGACATCGGTTTGGTTCTGGGTCCTAGGTCTTCTTCTTGTTCTTATTCTTTTTTTTTTTGGGGGGTGGGGGGGTTGTTTTCTTTTTTTCTTGTTCTTTTTTTCTTTTTCTTTATGTATTTTTGTTTTTCTTATTTACTTTTTTTTCTTCGTTTTTTTTCTTCTTCTTCTTTTCTTCTTCGTTTTTTCTTCTTTATTTTTCTTCTTCTTCTTCTTCTTCTTCTTCTTCTTCTTCTTCTTCTTCTTCTTCTTCTTTTCCTTCTTCTTCCCCTTCCTCCTCCACTTCCTCTTTTTCTCGTCGATATAATTTTTTTCTAGACGTTTTATACAAAATAATGTTTCTCAAGTATTGGAAGATTATTCATAAGCTATTTAATTAAGAAGAGAAAAAGACTACTTAAGAGTAAAATTTACGACACAAAAAACACAATAAAAAATATCCCAAAACAGATTACTTAATAGGGAAAAAATAAAAAAAATATCAATCTATAATAAAAAATATCAGGCATAATCAACTGAAACGATGGAAAAACAACAGCAAACATGACAAATTAATCAATAAAAAACATAGGAGGGATAAAAACAAGAAACAAAAAAATATACAATACGCGGGAAAAAAAGAAAAAAAAACACCACAAACAAATATGAAGAAAAAACGACAACAATAGGGTAAAAAAAAACACGAAAAAGGGTATTAAAAAAAACGAAAAAAAACAAAGGGGGGAAAAAACAAGAGGGGAAAGAACAAAAACAAACACACACACAAAAACGCTAACCACCACTACCATCTATAAAAAAAGCCCAAGAAAAAGGCCATAAATCTTTTTTTTTATCTTTTCTCTCTCTCTGGTCTCTCTCTTTCTGCGCTCTTTCTGCTCGCTCGCTCTCTCTCTCTCTCTCTCTCTCTCTCTCTCTCTCTCTTCTCTCTCTCTCTCTCTCTCTCTCTCTCTCTCTCTCTCTCTCCGTCTTTCGCTCTCCTCGCGCCTTTCCGCTTCTTTATCTCCCCTCTCTCCTCTCTTTCTTCTCTCTCTCTCTCTCCTCTCTTTCCCATCTCTCTCCTCTTTCTCTCCCCTCGCTTCTTTTCCCTTCCTCTCTTCTCATCCGATTTCACTCCTCGGGAAATACAGCTTTTTATGTTTTTTTTTTTCTTTCTTTTTTTTTTTGTTTCATTCATTTTTTTCACTTTCTTACTGTCTTACTTTCTGTCTGTTTGTTCGTCTGTGTGTCTCCTCTCTTCTTCCCTCTCTTCTCCTCTCCCTTCCCTTTCTTTTCTTTTTTTTATATTATTTTCTTTCCATTTCCTTTCCCTCGTATTCCCATCTCTGCCCCCCCCCTCTCTCTCTCTATCTCTTTCTCCTTCGCTCACCCCCTCCCTCTCCCTTTCACCCTCCTCTTCCTCTCCCTCTCCCTCTCCTCTTCCTCCCCCACCCCACTCACCCTCCTATAAAACAAGCAAACAAACAAACAAACAAAACAAAACAAAAAATCCACCAATAATAATAATTTCCCGATTCAACACTCGATGAAAAGCTTGCAACATCGCAATGACAAGCCGCCCACGCCCATCCCCTTCACGGGCGTCCGAGAACCTTCATGATAATGTTGCATGATCTTCAATCATCCTAATACGATTAAATTAAACTCTCGTGTTATTTTCCTTCATTTAAATCTCTTTTATCCTTTTTTTTCTTAATTCTCTGATTAATATGATTGGAATCCGCGGGGAGTCACAGTCACAGTTACTGCAATTTAATATTGGATATTGCACGTTGCAGATGGTGTAATTGCAAGAGCTAGAACGCGCTGGACAGGTGTTAAGTCCACGAGGTGGGTGGGGAGCTCAGAATAATGATTGACAATGGGTTGTGTGTGTGGGTGGGTGGGGGTGGGGGAAGGGGGGGAGGTATCTTGTCTGGATTTCTCTGTCTTTGGTTTTGATGATGAAGGGGAATTAGTGATGCAATGGTTGGGATGATGGTGGTGATGATGATGATGATGATGATGGTGGTGGTGGGGGTGGTGGTGATGTTGTGATAAGAATAATAATTATAATGATAATAAAGAAGGTAATGATAATAACAACAATGATAATAATAATAATAATAATAATAATAATAACATCAACAACAAATTTAGCAATAAAGAGAGAGAGAGAGAGAAAGAGAGTGAGAAAGAGAATAACAAAGAGAGAGAGAGAGAGTCACAGGGAGAGTCAGAGAGAGAGTCAGAGAGAGACAGACAGAGATACAGAGAGAGAGAATCACGTAATCCAGAAATCGATAAAGGTACCTGCGGGAGACAAACCCCTACAGGTAGAGCGCCGCCTTATCCCACGCGCCCCGCTTTGTAGTACCGCTCGACGCTGACCACCTCCGCCGCCGCCGCCGCCGCCGCCGCTGCCGCCGCCGCTGCCACCGCGATCTCGTTCCGGAAGAGCGGCGTGGGTAATGGCCGCGGCGGAGCGAACGGAGGACGGACGAACGAATGCTAAAGCTCCCGTTCGGCGGTCGACCGTGCCGCGGAATCTCTAATTGCGCGGATAAACTGCAGTTGCCGCGGACGATGGCAACCTGGGGGATTTTTTTTTTTCTCTCTCTCTCTCGCTCTCTCTCTCTCTCTCTCTCTCTCTCTCTCTCTCTCTCTCTCTCTCTCTCTCTCTCTCTCTCTCTCTCTCTCTCTCTCTCTCTCTCTCTCTTTTTCTCCAAAGGGATTACTGCCATTCCTATCTCCCCCCCTAAACCCCTCCCACCCCACACCAGACCCACCCCCTCCCTCCTCTTCCCGTGGGCGTTTGATCGGCGGTCGGGGGGAGGGAAGGAGGGGGAGGGGGAGGAGGAGGAAGGGGGAGAGGGAGAGGGGTAGGGGGGGGGGAGAACCGCGGTCGGATCATCCTGTCTCATTACGGGTCGTGAGGCTACGCTAAATAAGGTAATGGTTGTAGCTCCTCCATTCGTAATGATCTTCGTTATTGGATAATGGTGACGAATGGTACTGATCAATTCGATATATAACAATCTTGGTGACAGCCTCTGCAATAGATGACGGCGCTCTTTGTTGCAAGAAAGATGAAGATGACGATAATGTGATGAATATAATAACAAAAAAAACAACCACAACCACAAGAAAAAACACAAAACACCAACATCGATAAGAAAGAAAAAGGAAAAAAAAACAAAAAAACAGCTGATCGTTCGTAACTCAATGAGATTCAGCTCAAAGTATCTGAAGCCCATTTTTTATTTTTCTTAAAGACAAAAAGGCAGACTAGATGGTCAGCCTAAGTGGGAAAATTATGGTTTAAACAATATGTATCCCGGACTGAAAAGCGTGTAATTAACTCGTTTACGATGCTTCTTCAGCATATGTTTTATCGCGGTTCCTGTGAGAATAAGTATGCTGTGACTGACTGACTGCATGCATGATGAATATGCACCGTTTACTCGTATACGGGAAGGAATGCAATCTGCGAACATATGGTGGGATGGGATAACCTCTGTGTCGTATTTATGCAATGTTGAATTGCTCGTATACATATCAGTAATAATCTCCAGTGATTAAAGATACGTATATCAATAAATATATCCTGTGAACTAACATACATGCAACAATAAAAAAATCCAATGATCAAACATATATATATATATATATATTATATATATATATATATATTATATATATATAATATATATATATAATATATATATGTACATATATATATATATATATATATATATATATATATGTAATATATATATGTACATATATATTATATATATTATGTATATATATATATATATATATATATATATATATATATATATATATATCATAAATAATATCCAGTGCTCAAACATCCATTCATCAGTGATAAACATCCAGTGATCGCACATAAGCATATCAGTATTAATATCCACTAATCAAAGATGCATTCATCAGCATTAATACCTAGTAATCCAGCCCATCAGTATCCCAGAAAACCAAGACCCAAAGACGAGATAACCCATCCACTAGAACAAGAGTGGAAGGATGACATGACACAGCTCATCTGACACATGACACTTTCTTTCCTTATTCTATGGTAACGAATCACAATTATATACCCTTCTGATGACCTACGAACTACGAACTACGAATTACGAACGGTAATAAGGGTTCACGAATATGGATATCGAATAGTGTAATCGAGTTTCGGAATTATTCAAAACGTAAGAAATTCGTGATCAGTATTTAGGGATACGAATGGGAGTAACCATGGATACCACAGATATCTATGATTCAACTTTGCTGTATTGCGAGAGAGGTTTTACTCTGCTGTAAAAAAAATAATAATAATAAAAAATAAAATAAAAAATAAGTAAAAAAAACATTTAAAAAAGTGTTACTGACGAGATGATGCAAAATAGTGCAAAATTTCAACACTGCATTTTCCAGTGCCTCAACATGCTGGCGGAAAAAAATATTGAAGAACTCTCAAGTTTTAGCAGTAATGAGGTTCCCTAGTTTGCATAATTCAATATGTCAAAATTTCGAAATCTTTAAAATGCGAGCGTCTCTCTAGATTTTCAGGAAAATCAATGGCTTATGTCCTTGCGCCGACCCCCGTCCGTCCCAGTCTTCTTTCCTTAAGATAAAAAAAAGAAAAGAAAATAGCGGTATAGATATCAGAACAGCTGATCTATAATATTGTTCATTTCGCGAATTTCTCGATGTACTATAAACGCCAATCACTTTCGTTTATAATCACGCTGTCAACTTTATGATATTATCTTACGATACGACGAAGGCAAAATTAAAACCAACTAACCGATACATATGGTTAGTATTTCTCCATTAACGAGTAAAGAACGAAACCCATTGACATGGGAGACCGCACGTAACCCCAAAGACTCCACGATGTAGGCCACAGCACTCTCTTACTCAAACACTCATAGCAGCGGCAAAGTAGCAGGGTTAAGCTATGGTTAGCACTCGAGCACGCTATGAGCAAAAAAAAAAAAAAAAAAAAAAAAAAGTCTTTAAGAAAAAAAAAGAAAAAAAAAACAGAGACCATTTCACTCAGGTGTAAAAAGGTAACCCCAACCGTGTTAAAAAGGTGAACTCCTGTGGCTACACGGGTGCCCTCATGACGTCACGCCTCGCATTCTACAGAACGTGAGTCTCTAATAAGGCCTTTTAGATAGCTGCTAATTATACCAATCATGTACTTAACTCCGGGTCAAGTAAAGGTGTTGAGGTCACGGTTAGACTGATACATTAAATGTTGTCTTTTGGTTTATTGGAAGTTTCAGTGTGAGATACAAAACAAAGGCAATAGAGCAATATACATACATACATACATACATATATATATATATATATATATATATATATATATATATATATATATATATATATATATATATATATATATATACTGTATATATATATATACGTATAAAGACATAGCATGACAATGCAAAAACCTATTCTAGTTATTGCTTCTTTTTTCATAACATTTTTTCGTCATATTTATAGAGAAGAACATTTCGATTATCTTTGCAAAAAAAAAAAAAAAAAGTGTATCACGCTAATCCTGCAAGAACAATTAAAAAAAAACTCAATACATGCATCTTAAAGTCGAAAACAACGCAATAAATAAGTGTCAACACTATTTCTCCTCGACCCGAAGACTATAATTTTTCATTGACCAACCCTTTGCAACCAAGCCGAACTTCATCTCTGCAATCGCACAACTCCAGGCCTCGATATTGCAACTTGGAGGACCTCGGCTACAAGCGTACAAGCAAGCGTCTGCAAGTTGATTTTATCAGAGGTCGCAAACTCGTGTAATAGGGGCGTGACCACAGCACCCCTGGGGGACTCGTGTTGATAACTGAAATACAATAGAAATAGGATCCGTTGCAGGATTGGCGCAGGATTGGTGATACGTAAGACGGACGGTAGGTCGACGACGGGTCAGATTTACCGCCCTCTTAAATCAGCCTCTTGGAGGAGACGTCGACATACAGTAAATCAGTGTCCAAACTCATCGAGAACAGATAGACACCGAGTGATATTCATATAGACACCGAGTGATACTCATTCCTCTTCCGTGAGTGGTCAAAGAGAAAAAAAAAAAAAAAAAAGAGGTAGCCATGGTTATAATCCAGATATTGTTATTGGATTCATTGCTTTCTCTTGTGATGCAACTTAAAGAGACGGCGTCCTGAACCATCGTACCGAGTTCGAAAGTCTCGTGCGGAAATCAGAACAGAAATCATCACTGCGAAAATCAGAGCAGTACGACCCCCCCTTCCCCTCCCCCTACCTCCCACCCTCAACAGGATGTGCAAAAGCTGGCATTAGGAGCCCGGGCTCCACAGGTGTCTATTATCATGGGTCTCATCATATGCGTTTCTCTTTCTTTCTGTCTCTGTCTCTCTCTATCTCTCTGTCTGTCTCTCTCTATCTCTCTGTCTGTCTTTCTCTATCTCTCTTTCTGTCTGTCTCTCTCTCTCTCTCACTCTCTCTTCTTTGTCTCTCGTGACATGTTTTCTATCATGTTCTTCGTCATGTGCGTTTCTCTCTCTCTCTCTCTCTCTCTCTCTCTCTCTCTCTCTCTCTCTCTCTCTCTCTCTCTCTCTCTCTCTCTCTCTCTCTCTCTCTTTCTCTTTCTCTCTCTCTCTCTCTCTCTCTCTCTCTCTCTCTCTCTCTCTCTCTTCTTTGTCTCTCGTGACATGTTCTTCGTCATGTGCGTCTCTCTCTCTCTCTCTCTCTCTCTCTCTCTCTCTCTCTCTCTCTCTCTCTCTCTCTCTCTCTCCCTTCTTTGTCTCTCGTGACTTTTTTGTCATGTTTCTCATTATGTGCGTCCTCATCTTCTCACTCTCTCTCCTCTCTGTCTCTCATCCCTCTCTATGATCCTATCTCTCACCATATGCCATTTTTTTTCCTCTCCTCCCTCTGTCTCTCGTGTGAGCGATCGATGTCTTCCACCAGGAGGAGGATAGACCATCAGATAAAAAAAGATAGAGGATAGATCGACGAGGGAGAAGGAGGGATAGGGAACGATGTGCGGGTTCGCAGACTCTTCCCTCCCCCTTTCTGGCGCCCATCCCCCGCCCCTGCCGTCCCTTCCCAAACCATTGAAACCCATTGTGGTCGGTTTTCCTCCGGTAATCACGCCCATCTCCGTCCTTCTCGGTCATTAGGTCGACAACGGCTAATCGGAAGGGCCTCGCGAAGGTCATTGCACTAAGATGCAGAGATGAAGAGGGACTTGCAAAGATCTCGTGAGATGTGGCTGGCTGGCTGGCTACGTGTGTGTGTGTGTGTGTGTGTGTGTGTGTGTGTGTGTGTGTGTGTGTGTGTGTGTGTGTGTGTGTGTGTGTGTGAGGTCCTTCCGGATCAGTCTCTTTGCGTTCGTCACCCCTCGCACGCCCGCCCGCCCGCCCGCCTTGTTCTCGCCCAAACATCGACGGATTTATCCACCTCGAAAAGGGAATCTCGTTAACTTTCGCGTGAGTGAAGGGAGAGAGAATTTCTGTGAATCTGGACAGATTTCTGAGTTTTTTTTTTTAGTAACATTATACATTATACATAACAACATATATACATACATACATACACACACACACATATATTATATATATACATATATATACATATATATATATATACACATATATATACACATACACACACATATGTATATATATACATACATATATATATGTACACACACACACACACAGACACACACACACACACACACACACACACACACACACACACACACACACACACACACATATATATATATATATATATATATATATATATATATATATATATACATATACACACACACATATACACCCTTCCTGATCCTTCTCCCTCTCCCTCTCCCTCTCTAATCTCTTCCATTCTCACCAGCTGATATCTTCTCCCGTAGCCAAGCAGGTGTAAAATACAAACCGCCGAACCATCACATAAAAAAAAAGAAAAAATATATATTTTCATGAAAACTGTTGCGAAAAAAATCACCTATTTGTCCATGAAGAATAGGTGCCTCTAGAGCATCCCACCTGCACTATCCTTAGCATCCAAGTCTGTGTTTTATTGTGTCGTTTGAATTTCGTTTTAATGTTCTTTATTGTGTCAAAAGTAAGGGGGGAGGGGCGAGGGGGGTATATCACGTGGCAGCTCTGAGAAGGTACTTGGGGGAGGAGAGGCTTATACGCACACATACGTACGTGCATACGTATAAATATGTATACATAGATAAAAAACGATAGAAACGTACACAGTCCTCCAAGATTCAGATGCGCAGATATACTGGCAGACACAGACAAACAAACAAACAAACACATGCACACACACACACACACACACACAGTAAATAAAAAATCTCTCTTTAAAAATAATCAAATAAACACATACACAGAATAAAAAAAAACTCTCAATAAAAAAAAATCAAACAAACACACACACACACACACACTCAACACGCAGCGTCGACGTAGGAAATGACGTCACAATGCGAGTGCTGTGACGTCATCAGCTGAACCATGGCCTTAAGCTCCTTCCCACCTCCGCGTGTGCTTCACGTCTGATATATTGCTTGTTATATCACTTCTTCTTCTTTTTTATCTAACATCCGCATCCTTCGTCCTGGTTTTACTTATTTTGATTATTGATAGATAGTTTGGTTACCTAGGAGCGACTTGGGGTTGTTTGAGAACTGTGTGAGGAAGTTAAGATTGTATTGTTTTTTTTTTCTGTTTCGTTGGCTCTTTCTCTCTCTCTTGTTCTCTCTTCTCTCTCTCGATTGAGTACGGCCAGGCACCCAAGCGCCACTACAGTCATAGTCACAGTCACACACATACACACACACGCGCGTACACACACACACACACGCGCGCGCGCAAACACACACACACACACACACACACACACACACACACACACACACACACACACACACACACACACACACACACACACACACACACACACACACACACACTCTCACACTCTCACTCTCTCACTCTCTCACTCTCTCACTCTCTCACTCACTCACTCACTCACTCACTCACTCACTCACTCACTCACTCACTCACTCACTCACTCTCCGTCTCCCTCTTCCTCTCCCTCTCCCTCCCCCCCTCTCACTCTTTTCCCTTTCCCTCTCTCTCTCCCTCTCCCTCTCCCTCTCCCTCTCCCTCTCTCCTCCTTCCCTCCCTCTCTCCCTCCCTCCCTCCCTCCCTCCCTCCCTCCCTCCCTCCCTCTCTCCCTCTCTCCCTCCCTCCCTCCCTCCCTCCTAGAAATACACCATCTACAATATCCAATATTCAAGATTAAAATGCAGTAACTGGCTGTGACTCCCTAAGGATTCCAATCACATTAATCAGAGAATGAGAGAGAGAGAGAGAGAGAGAGATAATAAAAAAATCAAAAAATTCAAAAGAGGCCGAATAACACGAGATAACGCATGTCATTAATTGAAGTAATTCATGCAGATTAGAATTATATATTGACTTTTCCCAACACGGAGAGTCTGCGGACGAAAAGTCGGTCGGAACTTGGGAGTGAAAATTAGACGAATGGAGTTTCCTTTTCAATCGAGGCGGGGGTGGGGGGGGAAGGAATGGCCAATATCCTTGCAACTTCAGCCCTATTCTTTCTCTTTCTCTTTCTCTCTTTCTCTCGCTCTCGCTCTCTCACTCTCTCTCTCTATATATATATATTTTTTTTGTCACTCATTTTTCATTGATTCCAATTC
>NW_028234408.1:3616292-3618792 GCF_977035675.1 Penaeus japonicus | reverse complement strand
GAGAGAATATTTACGTGGGAAGGTATCAAGAATTACGAGTGACGAAGGAGAAAGAGAAGAAGGAAGAAGAAGGCAAGATGGCGATAGAGAAGAGACCGGATCTCATTAAGGATCATGGTGATAAAAACGCATAAACAATCCACGGACGATTAACCCAATTCATAAACGGTTTGGAGAATTAGAGACCGCCGGATAAGGTCAAAGAGTAAAGAGTAGTCTTACGATAACTTAGAACTTATTTCGAAGATCTTTAAAAAAAAAAAAAAAAACATTCCAACCTATTTTGGGTGCAGTGAATGTGGCAAGGCAATAACATGCAATATAAAAAAATCCACTGCATCGTTATTTTCCATATTCTAGTGATTACTAACGCTTCTGAGATTGCAACACGGATTTTATCAGATTGCAACTGACACGGCATCTGCAATCTTCTTCCTTTTGTAGACAAATGGTACTTCAGACAAGAGGTAAAATGTATTGGTAGGAGTCTACGAAATACGAAAGAGAGAGAGAGAAGAAGAGAGAAAGAGAGAGAGAGAGAGAGAGAGAGAGTGAGTGAGAGAGAAAGAGAGAGAAAGAAAGAGAGAGAGAGAGAGAGAGAGAGAGTGAGTGAGAGAGAAAGAGAGAGAAGAGTGAGAGAGAGAGAGAGAGAGAGAGAGAGAGAGAGAGAGAGAGAGAGAGAGAGAGAGAGAGAGAGAGAGAAAGAGAGAGAGAGAGAAAGATTGAAATAAATGTGGGCAAAGGGGAAAAGCAAGGGAGAGAGGGAGGGAAAGAAAGAAAAAAAAAAGAAGAAACGAAAATAAATTGAAAAAGAAAGGGAGACGAGAACGAACAACAACAAGAAAAATAACATTAACAACAAAAATTCTAAAAAAAAGGAAATATAAGAAAGAAAAACAGATACATAGATAGAATAGATAGATAGACAGACAGATGAATTTATCAATCATTAAAACCTTTTCTATTTCACGTCTGTATCTTTTTTTTATCTTCTAATTATTTCTATCTATTTTCTCTTTATTTTTTTCAATCCATAAAAATTCCATTCACAAAAAAATAAATATCTCCAGTTACACATGTCACTGTAGATAATTGTCAGAACCGCCTGGTGTGTTAATCAATCCAAAAAAAAAAGAAAGAAAAAAAATAAAAGATGAAGATATCTTCACTCGTGAAGAAAGACGAACAAAAAAAATATATATCTACGAAAGATTTAAAAACAACAAAAAAAGAAAAAAATCTCCGCCAGGGTAGAAAGCCGAACCCCCCAAAAAAAATCTACGGAAGATTAAAAAAAAAAAGCGAAAGAGAGAGAGAGAGAGAGAGAGAGAGAGAGAGAGAGAGAGAGAGAGAGAGAGAGAGAGAGAGAGAGAGAGAGAGAGAGAGAGAGAGAGAGAGAAAAAAACACGGAGACATCTTAATCCATTCCCGCAGGAGATCGGGAGATGCTAAAGCGCGGGCGGCCGGGCGGGTGGCCGGGGTACCTTATCCGCCGCAATTCACTCCGGGATAAATCTCAACGGCGAGCGAGGAAGCACCAGCCACCGAACGCAAGCTACACACACACATCTACGGCGTCGGTTCTCGGGAAAGGATATTATTAACCACGTGTGTAAAGGTCATCATCACACGAGAGAACCGTCGGGGAAAATAAGGGCGGGCTACCGAGAGGAGGCTGGTTATTAGGGCGCGAGAGGAAGTGGTTCGTTCGTTCCCGCGGCTACTTATCGCGTCGCTGAACTGGAATTTGGGTTCACTCCTATGAGGAGAGATGGGGTGGACTTACAGCATCCGGGGAATCTGAGGAGGAGGGCTAACGGGGTCGTGAGGGTCAAGGCGTATACGGATGTATATGTGTGTGTGTGTTGTGTGTAAATATACACACACACACACACACACACACACACACACACACACACATATATATATATATATATATATATATATATATATATATATATATATACATATATATACACATTTATACATATATATATGTATTTATATGTATATATATATATATATATATATATATATATATATATATATATATATGTACACACATACATACATACATACATACATACATACATATATATATATATATATATATATATATATATATATATATATATATATATTCAGACTTACAAATATAAACATATCTATACACATATATACATACATATATATACATCACTAAATCGCTATTCTCAGTCGTAATGACAACGGCCTTCTACTATCCCCCCCTCCCCGCTTGTTTCATATCCGCTTACATAACTCAACTATAACACAGCATCCCCCCACTCCACCCCCATTAATGTAATTCACAGATCATTAAGCAAGGCAAACCAGATAAAACGCAATGACTAAACCTCATTAGTAAAGACACAGTTGAGATCATTACCGGCCAACAAGAAGCTCTCCTTTTCCGCCGGCATAATTAGCATTAAGATAAAGCAAGCATTCGTTCGAAACAAGCATGAATGAGACCCAGTAT
>NW_028234408.1:3606292-3608792 GCF_977035675.1 Penaeus japonicus | reverse complement strand
CCAGATCCCGAGATAAATCAAACAGCATCCAAATAATAACTCTTAATGCTCCGCAGGTCATGACACGAATAGACAAAAGCAAGATCAGGTCACAGGTCATTGCAGGACGTGAATACCAAAGAAAGACATTCTCTCAGGAACTCTGGAAGGCAAAGGGGTTTCTCCTTGAGTTTCTCGCCTCCTACAACTACACTCCTGCTGCTCTGTTCTGAAGGGCTGGCTGAGAGCTCTCCTTGCGCCGCCCTTCAGTGCTATCTGTTGGTGGTTTTGCTCTCTCTCAGCTGTCTCGGAACTATCTCTGCTCGCTCGTTCTCTGTCTCTCTCTTTCTTTCTCTCGCTCTAGCTCTCTCTCTCTCTCTCTCTCTCTCTCTCTCTCTCTCTCTCTCTCTCTCTCTCTCTCTCTCTCTCTCTCTCTCTCTCTCTCTCTCCCTCCCTAACGCTCTCTTTCGCTGTGTGTGTGTGTGCACAAGCATCCACATACAGTTGCTTTTACACATTAGACACGAAATAGGTAACCATATCTCAGCTCCGCCCAGCACCAGCGAAACCCCTATTCACAACAAGTAGAGCAGTAATGAAGCTTCAACCCCCGCACTCCCTACACCTCGACCCCACACCCACATCCACCCTCCCCACCCAACCCCCACAACCCCCTTCTCCACGAGCAGAGGTCGTGGAGGTGATCAGGACGGCAGGAGAGCAGGATGGCATCTGGGAAATCAGAATGGTCTCTCCTCTCCCCTGTGTGCCTAACTACCCCCCCCACCCCTACCACCTACACCCTACCCCTACCCCCTACCCTGCCAATCTGACGGTCACTAACATGATTGGCTCCGGCTTGGATGTCCAGGGAGGAGGGGAGGGGGGAGGGGGGGGGGGTAACTCGGACTGAGAGCTTGGTATTTACGTTACTTGATAATGTATAGGTTTATGTATGTATGTGTGTGTATGGATGGATGGATGGATGGATACATGTACGTGTGTGTATGGATGGATGGATGGGATGGGATGGGATGGGATGGGATGGGATGGGATGGGATAGGGTGGGTGGATGCGTGTATGTATGTATGTATGTATGTATGTATGTATGTATGTACGTATGTGTGTGTTTGTATTTGCGCGTGTGTATTTGCCTAGGAGCCTCATATACCATCTACACCCCCCTTCGCCCCCATCCTTCTCCCCCCCACCCACCCATCACCCCCCCCCCCTTCACCCCTCTTCCCGTAATGAAAGCAACACCCTCATTAACTTCGACGCAACATAAATCACATTAATCTCGCCCTTAATTAAACCGTTCTTTGGACTTTCACTTTCACACATTGTCTTCCTCTCGAGTCACTTAAGCATCCCCGCCTTCACCCCCCCTTCCCCTCCCCTTAACTCTAACCCCGCTCCCCCCTCCCCTCTCCCTCTCCCTCCCTCCCTCTGTAGTCAGGTAGACTTCGTGGTTCTTTGTTTGTTGTTCTTGTTCTTTTTGGGTTTGTCTCTTTTTTTAGTGTTTTTGTTGTATGATTTTTTGTGTGTATGAGGTCTAGGCGCTCATATGACATACACTGACACAAACACACATTTATTTAATAAAAACAATATATATATATATATATATATATATATATATATATATATATATATATATATAGAGAGAGAGAGAGAGAGAGAGAGAGAGAGAGAGAGAGAGAGAGAGAGAGGGAGAGAGAGAGATAGAGAGTGAGAGAGTGAGAGAGAGAGAGAGAGAAAGAGAGAGAAAGAGAGAGAAAGAGATAGACAGACAGATAGATAGGAGAGAGAGAGAGAGAGAGAGAGAGAGAGAGAGAGAGAGAGATGTTATTGTCTAGCGAAGTCCAATTCAAGGTGTACCTGGCTGCTACTAATCGAATTTTCTGTCACTCCCAAATACCTTGTTTTGAGTCAGGAACAGATTCCTTTCCAGAAAAGAAAGTAATTATAAAAACAAGGAAAAAAAGAAAAGAAAAGAAAAGAAAAAAAAGTGTATGTGTATCTGTGTGTGTGTGTGTGTTTGTTTGTGTGTGTGTGTGTGTGTGTGTGTGTGTGTGTGTGTGTGTGTGTGTGTGTGTGTGTGTGTGTGTGTGTGTGTGATGCAATTTACTCCATCAGGGCAACATCAACACTACCCCAATCTTGCATCACTGAGTGAATCAAGCGTCAGATCCAGATTTTGAGATGATAAAATCTGGATTAAATCTGTCAGCTCAATTGTTATATAAGGATTTCTTCTAATAGACAGGAATAGGAATAGGGTATCTGATAGATTATTGGACAGAGTTGCCAAGTACTCAAATAGTCTAATGTTTCCAAATAATTTTACAGATTCTGATGAAAATATTTATTATACTCAAAAAAGGACATTTTTTATCTGTGTTCAGTATATATCAGATTTTTTTTTTTTCATTAATTAATTAACTGATTGGCAACAGATTCCAACTTCATTGCAATAAGTTACAAATCAACAAAACAGTTAATACTAGGCCTAAAAGGT
>NW_028234408.1:3581292-3588792 GCF_977035675.1 Penaeus japonicus | reverse complement strand
GGGGAGGGGGAGGAAGAGAGGGTAGAAGGTGGGGGAGGGAGAGAGGGTGGGGTTGAGAGGGGTAGAGGGTGGGGGAGGTAAGGAGAGGGAGGGAGGGGGAGGGGGGAGGGAGGGAGGGAGAGAGAGAGAGAGAGAGAGAGAGAGAGAGAGAGAGAGAGAGAGAGGGAGAGAGAGAGGAGAGAGAGAAATAGATATAGAAAGATATGAATAGATGTTTATAGAGATAGAGATATATATATTATATAGAGAGAGAGAGAGAGAGAGAGAGAGAGAGAGAGAGAGAGAAAAAAAAAAAAGAGAGAGAGAGAGAGAGAAAATCCACTAACGTACTTTCAGACTCTTTCAGTGAGAAAGTATTAGGATGACTTTGAGAAAAAGTAAGTTCATCCTTAAAGCTCGCTCATTAACTCTCGCTCACGTAACTATCCTGTGCTGTTGCGAACATCCTTGAGATAGAAATGATCATAATGATGGTGATGATGATGATGAGAAGGATGTTGATGGTGATGATGATGATGATGGTGGTGATTGTGGTGATGATGATGATGGTGGTGGTGATAGTGATGATGATGATGGTGGTGGTGATGGTGATTGTAATGGTGATGATGATGATGGTGGTGATGGTGATGATGATAATAATGATGATGATAATGATAATGGTGGTGGTGATGATAATGATGGCGATGATAATGGTGATGATGATGGTGGTGGTGATGATGATGATGATGATGATGATGATGATGATGATGATGATGATGATGGTGATGGTGATGATGATGATGATGACGATGATAATAAAAATGATAATCACATCACCATAACATTAAAAATAAAAAGTAAAAAATATAACAATAGCAATAACAATAAAAAATAAAAATAATGATAATAATGATATAAAAAACAATAAAAACAACAACAGTAACAACCCCAATCACAAACAAGAACAGACAGCGTGAAAAACAAAAGCACAACGCAAGCGTCAGCATTAATACCTCAATTAATAATACTTCAACACCGGAAGTGTCGATCCGCGAGGCACTGCTCCAGACGTCAATCAAAGGTGTCACGTGATTCCTTCAGCTTGAATCTCGAGGTCGTCTTCTCCCTTTTTTTGTTTTCTTATCTTTCTGTGCTTTATTTAGTTTTTCTTTTCTTTTTCTTTTATCTAATTCTTATATTTTTTTTCTTGTCTTTCGTTCTTTTTTCCTTTATTTTTTTATTTTATTTTTTCTCCTATTTCTATTCCAATGCCTGCTTTCTTAATATGCGTCTCTTTTTTTTTTCTTCTTCTTCTTCCTCTTTATTCATCTATTTTTTCTTTCCTTCTTTCTTTCTTTTCGCTTTTTTGTTCTTTTGTCTCTTCTTCTTCTTCCTCCTCTCCCATCCATTTCTTCCATCTTTCCTTCTTTTTTCGTCCTCCTCCCTCTCTTCTTCTCTCCCTCCTTCTCCTCTGCCCTCATTTCCCAACCATTCGAAGCAGCCTAAACAAATACAAGAAAGACACAGCGAATCCAAAAACAAATACAAAGCTATGTCACTCTCATGTCTCACGTTATTTGTTTCTGTTTGTCGTGAAGTCATGACTGAGGTTTGGAATCTCAGTCACTGCAATTCGTAGCAATCTGTCAATCAATTGCAAGTACTTTCTATTTGTCGAACATCAGGTACGAATTTATCATCAGAAAAAGAAAAAATATATAATTTCATACTCTGAGAGAAAATTAATGATAGCAACTCCAACTGCATAATTAAGCACTGCAATCATAATGTATAGATCTGTGATATTAGTTTTAATGATGTCGGCACCCGATGGCTATCAAAGGCTCTGTTTCAGCTGTCGAGTGCAATTAGTTTTCATATGAACTGGATACAGACAGACAGAGTGCCATTGTCTAATGTATCTTATTAAAGAAAATATAAAGCAGGGAAAATACTGTTTGCCTCTAGGTCCCTATTTCAGTTTGGGCATAGGCCTACTTATACATGGATGCGTTTATGTATATATATATATACTAACTCTCACAAACATATGCACACACATACACACACACATATATATACATAAATATGTGCATATATATATATATATATATACATATATATACATATATACATGTGTACACATATGTACGCATGCCTTTATGTATGTATGTATGTATGTATGTATGTATGTATGTATATATGTATGTATGTGTGTATGTATGTATGTATGTATGTATGCATGTATGTATGCATGTATGTATATGTGAACATATGTATATATGTATATATCTATGCATGCATGTAGTTATGTATGTGAGTAGGTAGGTAGGTAGGTAACTAGGTAATTAATCAAGTAGGTAGGTAAGTAGGTAGGTAGGTAGGTAGGTAATTAATCAAAAGGTAGGTAGGTAGGTAACTAGGTAATCAAATAGGTAGGTATGTAGGTAGGTAGGTAATTAACCAAGTAGGTAGGCAGGTAGGTAGGTAATTAACCAAGTAGGTAAGTAGGCATGTATGTACGTATGCATATCAGCAGCAGTATGCAGCGCCGACAGCCCGAAAGCACACAGCACGGCACTACCAGTCCATCTTCGACCGTGGAAGTGCTTGTAATTGCCGCTCTCAGCCTCACCGCAGACTGCTTTCTAAATCATTATAGACATTTAGCTAATCAGGCGGGTTCAACATGGCATAATAACAGGTATTCGTTATAAGCAGTTGCGCAACGTACTCCTGAACAAGACCTAGACACACACACAAAAAAATAAGAAAAATAAAAATAAAAATAAAAATAGAATAATGATAATAACCGTCTTAGGAAAAAAAAGAAAGAAAGAAAGAAAAAAACAAACATATCCAGAATTGCAAGTAACGCTGCAACCGTGTTTCCCAAGCATACACCACTATTTGACCTGTTTGCTGATCAAATAACCTTCTTTTTTAAATATATATATCAAAGGCAAGAATAGATTCGAGATCGGCCACAGCATCCACGGCTTTCACACAGCATCTCGATCTTTGAAAATGCAACACGGAGATAAAGAAGATCATGCAATAAGCGCGGCGTTATTTGAAATGCAACAAAGCCACGGTATTATATAACAGAGCCTCCGGTATTATATAACACCGTTACGGTATATTCTTCCTCCAGTATTGTTGCTATGTTGCATTGCATCTTTTGCATACAAACGTTACTGTATTTTTTGTTTGTTTACGACTTCCTATGATTCATAATTTCTTTTTTTATCTTTCCTATGAAAAGATATTAACACCAAGGAAACAAACAAACAAACAAATAGAGACGATATTGACAATTCCTCCTGTAGATTAATGATGTGTCCGCCTACTAACACACGATTTGGTCACAAACTCTCTCTCTGTGTCTCTGTCTGTCTCTGTCTCTCTGTCTCTGTCTCTCTCTTTCTCTCTCTCTCTCTGTCTCTATGTCTCTCTGTCTCTCTCTCTCTCTGTCACATATCAAAATCAATCAAATCAATCTGTCTCTCTCACTGCATCTGTCTGTCTCTCTCTCTCTCTCTCTCTCTCTCTCTCTCTCTCTCTCTCTCTCTCTCTCTCTCTCTCTCTCTCTCTCTGTCTCTATGTCTCTCTGTCTCTCTCTCTCTCTGTCATTTATCAAAATCATTCAAATCAATCTGTCTCTCTCTCTCTCACCCTCACCCTCACCTTCACCCTCTCCCCCACCCTTACCTTCTCTCTCGCACACACACACACACACACAGACCTATGTTCCTTTAATAGGGTTTTTATGTTGCTTGCACGATTGGGCTTTCGGTCAACGAGAACAAGTGGGGTGTCTAGTATTGACATTGCATTCAGCCGTCCTCCATGTAAACAGAGCAAGAAAAATACACAAAGGATTTTTTTTTGCGCAATGTGCAGCAACGATGACGGTATGTCTTTTATATCTGAAGTTTTATATATGTGTATGTATAATATATGTGTATATATATATTCATATATATATACATATATATAGATATATACATATACATATATATATACATATATACATATATATATATATATATATATATATATATATATATATATATATATATATGTATGTATGTATGTATGTGTATGTATGTATATGTATATGTATATGTATATGTATGTGTATGTGTATGTGTATATGTATATGTATTTATTTACATATATATATATATATATTTATACATATATATATATATACATATATATATATATATATATATATGCGCGCGCGCGCGTTTGTGTGTGTGTGTGTGTGTGTGTGTACATATAAATATGCATATTTATATTCATATATATATACATATATACATACATACATATATGTAAATCAAAGCAAAACTATATAAAACCAACCGGTCGAATCAGTTGCAAAATAAAATCAGAATAATCTCCCTCCCGGTCTGAAGCACCAGTACTACCGGGGACCGTTTCTCTATGCAAAGCAACCTCCGTCCCTCCGGCAGGTCACACACAGGTCAAACCCGGTCGTTGATTCCCTTAGCTGACCCGCAAGGAAGTGATAGGAATGCCTGCGAAATTCCGAACTCCTACGTGGATATATAAAATAAGTCTGTAGGAGTTGGTGTCTTTCTTAAATAAATAAATAAATAAACATATGGTGTAAAAATTGTCGACGAGAATTCGAATAAATGGACGTTAATAAATACATTTAAAAAAATACATGCATAGCTACGACAGTAATATGTATGAGGTGAGTCATCTCCGGCTGCAAAACAAATTAATTTCCCGGTGCCAAAGACAGGTGTTCCTTTCGAAATTGAAAAAAAAAGAAAGAATAAAAAATACGTAGAAAAATTGGGCCACATAGGAGAAACTGCAAGCTTTTAACCCTTAATTTATTTCAAGTCATATAGCATCCCGGATTCCAACTACATCGTAATATCTAATTAATCAGAAGAATTTATGTATCTGAAACCCGCCACGGCAAAAACTCGCTTTCGGATTGAAGTGACACTCGCCATGGGTTCCATTGCCAAACGAATATTGTATAAATAACCGCGGTTGGGGAAGGGAAGGGAGGGAGAGAGAGAGAGAGAGAGAGAGAGAGAGAGAGAGAGAGAGAGAGAGAGAGAGGGGGGGGGGGAGTGAGGGGGGGAGTGAGAGAGAGAGAGAGAGAGAGAGAGAGAGAGAGAGAGAGAGAGAGAGAGAGAGAGAGAGAGAGAGAGAGAGAGAGAGGAAGAGAGGAAGAGAGGAAGAGAGGAAGAGAGGGGGAGAGAGAGAGAGAGAGAGAGAGAGAGAGAGAGAGAGAGAGAGAGAGAGAGAGAGAGAGAGAGAGAGAGAGAGAGAGAGAGAGAGAGAGAGAGAGAGAGAGAGAGGTAAGGATAGGGATGGGGATGGGGATGGGAAAGGGGGGGGGGCAGTGTGACGTGTTGACATAGCAAAACCGTTAAGAGTTTTAAATCCAAGGGATGGAACAAAGGCCTGGATTTATTTCCGATAAGAAAAAAAGAAAGAGAGAGAGAGAAATGGAAAAGGGTCGAGGGGGAGGAGGGGGGGGGGTACAGACACAGGAAGGTCGGTAAACACGTGTAACTTGACACACCTGTTGTGATACAGGTCAGAGAGACTAACCTGCAATGACGTTTCCGTGGTTGTGCGAATTGTTTCCGACAGTGAGCTGTGCGTATGACAGGTAAGAGAACGAAAAAAAGAAGAAAAAAAAGATGATTACCATTGCACGAATCCGTCATCATTACAGAGAAGATGACATGCAAGGTGTATATATTACTGTTTTATATTTCACGAAACAACAAAGACGAAGAGAGATTTCCTGTTTTCGACAGTTTTAAAACTTTTAAAGTTTCTTGTATACAGGTCATTGTTATACACCAGACTTTCCTTCCGTTTAGCAAAGAAATTTGATATTTTCGCAAAATTCGCAAATTCAGCAAAAGACCGTAACAACTATACTTCGTTTGTTTTTCTTAATTTCTCGCTTATAGGCCTGTATTGTACACGCCAAAATAACGGTTATTCATTCAAATTGAATTGTCATTTCTCGCGTAACGGAAACGAAAATTTGAAAGATAAGTTTATGAATCCATTTTCTTTAATAGATTTCCGATAGCAACAACAACAGCCTAATAGAGTCACATAAATTAATGTATATATTGATATAAATCACTAATATAAAATTCCTTAATCTAAATAAGGTTAAGTCACACATGTGTCTGTAATTCAGTGCCATTGTTTTAAGCTTAAATACATAATAATTATTGACCGTCATAATAATTAACATGATTTTGCAGATTATATACGATTGGTAACACTGATAATGTAAATATTTATATTATTTATTATATACCATTATAGGCCTATAGCTAACAACAAACATAACAGCTTTATGAAGAAATTATGCAATAAAACACTGCATAATTATTTTTTTGATAATTAGTAACTATGATTTTTTTTTTATCTATATAGTTCTGTACTTTGTAGAATAAACCTATTCCAACCTAGATTATAAACAAAACATCAGACCATAGTGATATATTATCCGATTTTTTTTATATAAATCAAACACATATCTTTTTAATTCCTTTTACTAAATAAAAAATATTTTCCTTTTCTTTTGTACAATAGGGGAAAAAATATAGGCACTGAACCCCTGAACAATAATGTGACTTAGACCTTTCTTTTTACGAAATATCCAAAATATTTCGAATAATTAAAATCTAATAACAAAAGAAATCTCGGTACTTACTTATAGGTGTTCCTTTTAGTAAGTAACGTTCTGGTGATGTTCCTGTGTGTTCTTGTAACAGTCACTCGATAACATTATTTTCACACCTTCCCTATTTTCATCACTTTTCGCTCTTTTCCTTCCATTCTGATTTATATTTTTCCTTTTTTTTCACTGATTGAGATACGTGTGTGATTGATATCTGATTTTATTCTATGGTATTTGAGAGGATAGATGTATATATTTTTTTTTTCTAGATAGAGAGCTTTTTTTTCTTATTTTCTGGCACAAAATCAGATTATTTCGGACAACATCTCAGCTCGGATCGTGCGATCTTTCCGTAAGAGCGAGGTTTTGATTAACTTATTCTTATATATATTGGTAGCGCCACGTGGATACCCACACACTTTTTATTTTTTTAATATATATCAAGCACCAACTTTCGTATACGTGATGGAACTAAGAAGATATGCAATGTGTAATCTTTATTTTAAATCCTAGTTACTTCGGTCGGAGGGAAACGAAAACCAACAACAAAACCAAAATATCGCATTCGTCAACAGAGTGCATTACTCAGGACCCCATTTTTCACGCCCTTTGCTTGCTTGTGCCTCCGCTAACACCTCACGCCGACACCCCAGCGACCTGTGCTTTCACCTGACTGCCTCGAAGTCGGTCTGACAGCCATCTGAGCGGGTGCGACCCACCACGGCTGCGTCCCCCTCGGGTGTCCACGTGAAGGCCGGGTCGCCGCGCGCAAGAGCACTCTCCACACGTCCAACTTGGGCCGAGTCACCAGC
>NW_028234408.1:3566292-3568792 GCF_977035675.1 Penaeus japonicus | reverse complement strand
TCTCCTACTCCTCCTCCTCCTCCTCTCTTTCTCGGTCTGTCTGTCTCTCCCCCTCTCTCCCGCTCCTCTCCCTCGCCTTCCTTTCTCTCTCTCTCTCTATCTAACTTACATCTCTCCCTTTTTCTCTCTTTCTATCTCTCTCCCCCACCTCTCTCAGACTCTCTTAATCTCTCCCTCCTCCTCCTCCTCCTCCTCCTCCTCCTCCTCTCTCTCTCTCTGTCTGTCTCTACCTCTCTCTCCCTTCCTCTCTCCCTCTCTATCTTATCTATCTATCTATCTCCCCCTCCCCTCTCTCCCTCTCCCCCTCCCTTTTTTTCTCTCTCTCTCTCCTTCTCCCCCATCCTCTTTCTCTATATATATAAATACATTAATATAAGTATAAACACACCACATCCATAACCAAAAAATATATATATAACCAAAAAAAAAAAATATATATATATCTTTCCCCAGAAACTTGGCCTTCCCGAACTATGCTTACTCATCATGCAAAGTCCAATTGAAAATCACCAGAAGAGATTCTTAAAGATTCTTAGTCCAGTGACGGGAAGTAATTACAGGGGGGGAATAACACATGAGGCAGCCCTTTTCACACTGTCTTCTGAGATCGGGGATTTGAAATTTTTGGAAAAGAAAAAAGAAAAAAAAGAAAAAAATGGATGTACGGGGTAATTTTCCTTGACTGGAAATTATTTTTTGTGTGTGTGGTTGTGGTTGTGTGTGAGAAAAAGTGTGTGTGTGTGTTTGTTTGTGTGTGTGTGTGTGTTTGTGTGTGTGTGTGTGTGTAGGCGTAGGTGTGTATCTGTGTGTGTGTGTGTGTAGGTGTAGGTGTGTATCTGTGTGTGTGTGTATGTGTGTAAGTAAGTATATGTGTGTATCTGTGCGCTTGTGTGTGAGTGTGTATCTGTGTGTGTGTGTGTGTGTGTAAGTGTGTGTGTGTGTGTTTGTGTATGTGTGTATCTGTGTCTGTGTATGCGTGTGTGCGTGTGTGTGCATTTATGTACATTGCTCATACAAGGCCATCGATATGTTCTGTCGGATTTACGAAAGGAGACGCTTATCTTTCATCAAGATTAATCAGTCATGCAATTGCATTTCTAGGCTCCGTTGAAAGGTTTCTCCCCTGCCTGATTCTTGACTCTCTGTCCGCCGCCTTTCGTCTTGGAAATCGGGAAAATGGTAAAGGAGAAGGGATGAAGAAGATGGAAGGAAGGTGATAAGAAGGAGGAGAATAATAATGATAAGAAGAAGAAGGGTGAGACGAATGAGAAATAGAGTAAGAATAGGGATAAGAGTGAGAATAAGAATAAGAAGAATAAGCAAAGAAATAGTCATAATAAGAAGAATAAGAAGAAAAAAAGAAAAGGGATGAGAAAACTTGGAAGAAGAAAAAGAAAAAGAGAATCATAACGGAAACGAAAACGAAGAAGGAGAAGATGAAGAAAAAGAAAAATAAAAAGGAAAAGAAGAAGAATGAGAAAAAAAATAAATATCAGCCATTCGGAATCCTACACATAATAGCATATAAAAATCCTAATAAAAACCTGAAACAAAAACATTCATAAACATAAATGAACAAACACATAAACAAACACAAAATAGATGGGTGATTCGAGTTTAGGAAGGTATGCATAAATCATCACTTCAAACTAATAGTAGGATCATCACATCCAAAAATCCAAAAGTATATAGGCCTATACAGTTTGAGGTTCTCTTTCTCTCTCTCTTTCAGTCTCCCTCTATCCATCTATCTCCCTTCATTATCATTATAATTATTATCTTTATTATCATCATCATCATCACCACCATCATCATCATCATCCCCATCATCATCATCATCATTACCATCATCATCATCATTACCATCACCATCATCATCATCACCATCATCATCTTCATTATAATCATCATCAAAATCATCATCATCATCACCATCATCATCATCACCATCATCATCATCATTACCAGACTACGAAACCTCATACTTCAAAAACAAACCTAAACAGGACGATGTTGCGTTCAGAGAGCATCTGAAACCTGAGCCGAGGTTCAATTCATCTTATCATGTCTTATGCCAGAGGTTCTCAAGATAACAACAGACATCTCGTTAAAACATCATAACGGGACAGATGCCACAGGGTTGAGTTTAATGATGAATTAGGTCACCGAAACGGGGTTTACTGACGCCCACATTCACATTCACGCCCATTTGGTGACCAAAACGGGGTTTACTGACGCCCACATTCACATTCACGCCCACTTGGTCAACAAAACGGGATTTACTCACGCCCACATTCACACCCGCTTGGTCACCAAAACGGGGTTTACTCACGCCCACATTCACACCCGCTTGGGACCTGTGAGCCAAGCAGGTCTTATTTTCTAAGTAAATAAATATTCTAAGTACAATATTTTGATGGTGCAAAGTGCTAACCACGCAGACACTCGTAAACATAACATCCCGCTAGGAAATTGAAGACCATTTGCAAAACAGTCTTGC
>NW_028234408.1:3556292-3561292 GCF_977035675.1 Penaeus japonicus | reverse complement strand
GATGGAACAATATTTTTTTTGACTGACGATGGAACAATATTTTTTTGACCGACGATGGAACAATATATATATATATATTTTTTTTTTAAATAAATGGTTGGTGTTTAGTTTTCAAGAACACTTTAAAACTTCAAGTTATTTCTCAAAGCAAGAGCTGGCAGGAAAGAGCGAAATAAAACGTCTCAGAATAGGCCGGGATGAACTCGAAGTAAAAAAAAAAAAAAAAGAAAAAAAAGAAATGGTTATAAGTCCTTAAGTCCTTCGGTAATTATTCTTTTTATTACTTCTGCAGAAATCTCGAACGAGAAAACATTTGGTCAAGCACATCGCTGAGGTAATGAGAAAAGCGAGCAAGTCAGTCAACATATTGCAATAAAACAGAACACGAAACTTGCAACATGTCCTAATATGACTTTAACAAAATCATAAATACTACAAGTGAAGATTCTATAACAATTACCTCAAGGAATCCTAACCCAAAATCATATCTGACAAATATTAAACGTGAGAGATTTTACTGTTCCTCTCGAGGGAAAAGGGATGAAATATTTACTTGAAACTGTGTGATATTCACCTCCCATATATAAACAAATGCTACGAATAAATAGTACGTTTTTCCTTTTGAAATAAAGGTTACGAATGTAGAGATAAGACACAGATATGTAGCTAAGGTACACACAGCTCTCAACTCAAAGGAAAAATGAATGTGGTTTATATTACAAAGATAAAACAAAAGAAGTGTGTTTAAAGATATAGGGGGAGGAGGGAGTGGAGTGGCAGATATGATAGAATGATTGTCTTTTAATAGTTGAAATTGATATAAAGGTTTAACATAGGGTATAAAGTAAATGACGATGGTGTTTACAACAAAGAGTTTGATGAAAATATGATTAAGAAAATGAGAAAACTTAATGAGGATGACATTATGAAAAATAATGTTCATAATAACAATAATAAGTATAAGAAAAACAATAATGATGATAATAATAATATGATGAAGATGATAATTATGTTAATAACAAAGATATGAAAGTTATCATGATAACAAAGATTTGAAAGTCATCCTGATAATAACAATGATAATGATTATGATAACAATAATAATTCCATATACTCCTTATATTAACCACTAAACTACATACTTCGTTTTCCTACAACTTATAACGAGCAATTACCACGTTCAATAAAGCGCTGAACACAACTAGTTCGATGTTCAATAAGGGAAAAAAAAAACATGATAAAGATGAGAAAAATAGTTGGTAAAAAAAATTGATGTGTATAAATCGTTGAGAGAAAAATGTGATATAAGAGTGTGTTAAATACTCTGCTAGTGATGTTAGATACTAAGTATTTTTGTGTTACGGTTTTCCTAGAATTAGATTTGTTACGCTTATCTTTTTTTTATATACAATTAGAGGAGTAGAGTATTAAAAGATATTTAGGTGATGGACGGATAGATAGATATAGAGATAGATTGATAGAGAGAAAGAAAGAGAAAGAGTGAGAGTGAGAGAGAGAGAGAAAGAGAAAGAGAGAGAGAAATGAAGATGAATTGGTTACCTAGATCTGATATGGGACAAAAGAAAGACAAGAAAAAAAGAGAAAGAAAAAGAAAGAAAAGGTAAAGAAGAGGAAAAAAAAAAGAAAAAAGAAAAGGAAAAAGAAGAAAAAAAGAAAAAGAAAGAAAAGGAAAATAAGAAAAAAGGAAAAAGAAAGAAAAGGAAAAGAAGAAAAAAAGAAAAAGAAAACAAAGGAAAAGAAGAAAAAAGAAAAAAGAAAAAAAAAAAAGGAAAGATAGATACATAAAAAAACAAAACACATCGGCATGTTACTGATGTCATGCTCCGTTCACAGCAGCTTCTCACATGCATATTCATGACACAGCCACCATTTCCACGAAATAAAAATGTCACATAAATCACGGCACGAACACTGACGCACGCACGCACGCACGCACGCACGCACCCCCTCTCCTCCCCATTCCCAAAAGACATTTTATTTTATTTATTTATTTATTTATTTATTCTATTTATTTATTTATTTCATTTTATTTGAAGTCGACGTGTAATTCGGTACCTCGGAGGCGCGCGTGAGTTAGGTTAGCGAGTTAATAATTACCTCACAGATGACGAGTGAATATCATCAGTTTGTGCGAGTAATTAAGCTAAGGTTATTTCACTTCGGGTCATTTTTTTTAAAGAATGGTGTTTTTTTTACCCGGTCGGATTGTGATTTTTTTTTTTTTTTTTTTTTTTTTGCGAAGCTTAGGTTAGAATATGGGTTTATTGGTAGGCTGGGTTTTAATTATGTGGTTTGGTTATTATTGTCTAGTTTCGTGTCTATGGGTGAGGTAATGGGGTGCGTGTGTTTGTTTGTAGTTATAAATAGGTTGCGTGGGTTTGTGACTCTCTCTCTCTCTCTCTCTTTCGGTTTATTTATCTATCTTTCATTGTGTATGTGTGTGTGTGTGTGTTTCCCGTCTTTTCTTCTCTCTTACTCTCCCGTTCTCGTTCTCTGTTTTTTTCTCCGTTTCTCACTCTCTCTTTCTTTCTTTCTATCTCTCTCTCTCTCTCTCTTTGTCTCTCTTTATGATTCTCTCTCTCTCTCTCTCTCTCTCTCTCTCTTTGTCTCTCTTTATGATTCTCTCTCTCTCTCTCTCTCTCTCTCTCTCTCTCTCTCTCTCTCTACTTTCATCTCTCTCTCTCTCTCTCACTACACAAATACTGTATCACAAGATGCTTAAATCCCAGTATATAAGTACAGACTCGGTACATAAGTACAGAACATAATTGCTAGCTGCATCAAACAACGGTACATGATTACAGCGTGTATATATATGGGTAGATAATCAGTTAAGCCATAGTGTTTACGAGGATAAAAGAGCACTGATGGAAAATTTCAACTTAAAATACATTAAAACGATGAAGATCAAAACAGCCCGATTTTTTTTTTTTTTTTTTTTTTTTTTTTTTTAATCAGGGTAACTAATCTTAACTTGACGACCGCGTCCTTCTTAAAGAAATGGGGAGAGGAGGGGGGGGGGAGAGAAGTGGAAAAGAAGGAGGTTGAGAAGATTATCGTAAGTGCAAATGCAAATGCGAATACCTGCTCGAAAGTCTTTGACCATGAAGGCTTTGGGTATAAAAGCATGGAAGGAGGAAAGTTTCAAATTCCTTTTAAGTAGTTGCCATTTAACCATGACATAGTTTTGAATGGTTTTAGGGATCTGTAATTCATCCCTCTTTTTTCTTTTATAGATGCATTATTATCATTATTATCATTATTATTGTTATTGCTATTTTTATCATTGTAATTGTCATTCTATCCTCATCATTATCGCTTTCATTATGGTCATCATTATTATCATTCTGTTATTATCATTATTACTTTCATTATTGTTAATAGTATCGCCGTTTTTTATTATTATTGTTAACATCATTATAATTATTATCATTACTATTATAATTAACATCATCATCATCATTACATGCTATTATCATTATTATAATCATCATCATAATTTTTACTATTACCATTATCATCATCATCACTATAACTGTCATCACTACCATTATTATCACCATTGTTATTATAATAATTACTATTATCATTATATCATCATTTTTACAATTACTATTATGATTATATATCTTTTATATAATAACATCACAATCATTGATATCATATATCATTTCCATCATTAATATCATCACAATCATAATAAAAATCCTTTTCATTATTGATAAAACCAACACCATTATCATCAACAATAATAATGTCAAAAAGTGTAGTAGTCAAGTGAACTGCTTTTAAAAATTTGCATATGCATTATTTCGTCACATGCAATTGTCTTTGGCAAGTGTATATATTAAGGAAACCTGTTTTTGTGTCTCTTTATGCAATAGTGCAACCTTTTTAGCCTCTAATGGATACTTACCCAAAGTTTAGAAATTTAAATGTAGTTTAAAACATCAGCCTTTAAACAAAGGGGTCAACTAGGCAGAGAGTAAGACCTGTCGGGCTTGATATGTAGCAAAAAAAAAAAAAAAAAAAAAAAAAAAAAAAACAAAAAAAAAAAAAAAAAAAAAAAAATATATATATATATATATATATATATATATATATATATATATATGATAATGGTAGTGCAAATGATGATAATTATTATGATAATGATAAGGAGGGTGATAGTTGTAGGATTATAATGATAATAGGAGGATGATAATAGTAGTAGTTCTAGCAGTAATGATATAATGATGATACTAAAAAGACAATGATGATGATAATGATAATGAAAAGAATGATTATAGTAATGATAATATTGGTGATGATAACAGAAACAACAGCAACAAAGATAACAACAAAAATAGCAATAACAATAATGATATACTGTTGATAATGATAATAATGATAATAAAAAAATAACAATAACAATAATGATCATAATAATGAAAATAGAATAATAACAATAACAATTATAACAAAAATAGTAATGATAAGTATGATCACGACAAAAAACTAATAAGATTAATGAATTAAAAGAAATTACAAAATCTAGCTTTAATTCACAACATCAAACTTTCTGAAGTAAAAAAAACCGCTTTCAGGATTTCAAGCTCAACAAGATATGAATGTATATCTCCATTTTGCAATTAGTCTTCCATTTATACGCGAAATTCAGTAATATTTACTCTTTACATCTTTACTTTTAAATTTCTATTTAAAAAAATCCCCATTTCCATAGAGTAGATAGGCCTATAGATATATATACAAATAAACTTTTTTTTATCCTTTATTCATATATTTATTTTTCTTTTTTAATACTAGGTATACAAATAAAATGAACGAGGGTTAGCATAATCACATACTGATTCAGTAAATCGAAATATTAACAATATCTCTTAACATTAATTTGCTCGTTTCCCAAGGGTTGTGGTGAGACATAAATATTATAGCGCAAACATGCAACTGTGTTTCCCTTTTTTGAGAGAAGGACGGAG
>NW_028234408.1:3528792-3536292 GCF_977035675.1 Penaeus japonicus | reverse complement strand
TCTTGATGCTAATATTAATGATGATGATGATGATGATGATGATGATGATGATGATGGTGATGGTGATGGTGATGGTGATGGTGATGGTGATGGTGATGGTGATGGTGATGATGCTAATGATGGTGATAATGGTGATAGTGATAATGGTGATGGTGATGGTGATGATGATGGTGATAATCGTGATGATGATGGTGATGATGATGATGATGATGATGATGATGATGATGATGATGATGATGATGATGATGATGATGATGATGATGATGATGATAATGATAATGATAATGATGATATCCCATGGAGCTCTCCATCCACTTATATAATACTCAATTAAGAATAAGTTGGTGATTATGATAATTATAATAATAATGATAATAAAGAAGATGGATGATATAATACATGATAATACTGATAATGATAGGAATAATATAATAAGATAATATAATGAACTAATAATATATAATGATATTAATAACTATTATTATGATATATATGAACAAATATAATAATAATGATGACAATAATGGCAATAACAATAATAATGGTAATGATTATAATAAGAATGATGATAATGCTGATGATAAGGATAGCAATAATGATAGTAATAATGACAATAATAATGATGCTAATGATAATAGCAATAAAACGACAAAATGATAAAGATAATAACAATAACGAAAATAATAATGATAATGATGATAATAACGACAACAACCATAACAACAACAATAAAAGAAAACCAACAAACATAACAATAAAAAAACACACCACAAACATCAAACAACAACAAACAAACAAAGCAATCACAAACAAAGACACATCTGGCAGAACAGAGCAGAACAGCTTCCCACGGACATCGTGAGTGTCCAATGATGCTTGACATCTCGTGACACTCATCTCCCTCCCGTCTTGAGGATGCTGCTCGACCTTAAGATACATGAGAGGAGAGAGTGTTTTTTTTTATTTTTTTTTATTTTTTAGATGATGTATCTTTTCTTGAATGATTGGGGGGGGGGGGGCGGCGGGCGGGGGGAGGGGGGAGAGGGGGGGGAGGGGGGTGTATGGTGATAATGATGGATGTGATATTTACGATTTTGGTGGTTATGGTGGTTATGGTGGTGGTGATGACAACAATGTCAGTAATGATGGTAATAATGGTGAGAATAATGATAATAATAATTATGATAATTATAATAATGATGATAATAAAAATGATGATAATAATGATAATAACAATTATAATTATTATCATTATTATTATTATTATTATTATTATTATTATTATTATAATCATATTCATTATAATGATAAGGATAATGATGATAATGATAATAATAATGATAATCATCATCATAATCAAACAACAACGTCTCAAAATAAGAACAACACCAAGAATCCCATCCAGAAACAACAAAACCAAGACTGATCTTATGACACGCCCTGTGCCTTTGTCCCAGAAGGCAGTCATGCTGACGTTTATGCCTTTAATAGTGGCAGTCACTCGACCATAAACTTTGCTGAGGCGATTGAACCATGCATTACTCACAGGGGGTATTCATGACCACCCAAAAACCTTTCTTTAATTAATTAAAAGTGGATTATTTAATGTCATATCGATATCCTGGGAATTAAGTGTTTTTATGAAATTATTGTATTTGTATTTCCTCTGAAACCTGTATCCACTGTGCATGAATTTAATACTGTACTTCAGGATTCTCCCATCTCACTTGGGTATATTTGCACGAGTAATACTCTTTCTTAAGTGTTATTAAGTGAACCGTGCAAAGGTCTGGGAGCAATGAAATCAAGCAAATAACAGACTCATTTAAAGTCGAGGTCACGCCCAGAGTCAATAGAAAGTTATCTTTCACAATTTTTGACTGTACAAGCATGATATTCTTCTTTTATCGGACAGGAGAGAGGAAAATTGTTTGCTTGTGTCTTTTGTGGATGATGTTGGCGTATCATTTATTTATCGTTCGTTTTTTTTTTTATAAATACGTGTTCGTTTTGTCATCACTTGATACGTAGATGTATTTTTTTTCTTCTTTTTCTTCTTTTTCAAAATTCATGATTTTGTTTCGTCTCTTCTCTTCCTCTTGTTTATTCTCGTTCTATTTCTATTTCCACGATCCATCTCTAACCTCCCTTCGTTATCTTGAATTCCTTCTTATTCCTCTATTCTCTTTACCAAAACCTCCAAGAATACGTTAGCGATTTTTCCTTTTTTTTTAGTCTCGCGTCCCGTGCCAACCGTAGTTCATTTGACCTTGTCCCCCCCTCAACCAACTCAGGTCAGGTGATCGTATTTACATTTGACCTCCAGTGACCTCTTTTGGGAGAAGATGGTTATCTAGGCGTTTCCTCTGGAGTTCGATGAAAGACTGTGCCTGCCTTTGAGTACGACCTTTGCGTAACCCTTGAGTGATAAATGTTATCAAGATCTTTTCCATTTGTTCTAAACACCATCTCTGCCTGTTATAGTTCTTCGTGTGTAACATAATCTCCATTGTGTGTTTTTTATACACTATATGATTTCCAAATAAATGGCGACGGACAATTTTAAAATCGTTTATTATCTAGTTAATGTGTTTAATATTCTTGATCCCACACCTCTTCCTGACATATAAGCATAATTACCCTTTTTATACATGAATAAACAACACGCTTCGAAAATACCTCTGACACGAGATTAGTCAGTTAAAACCCTTCCGCTAAACTTGCTTGGTTAGATAACAATCAAAATTTATCGCCACCACAAACGACAAACAAACAACCAAAACACGATTCAGCAGACAAGCAAGCAAGCATGATTTTGGAGTGCGTTTGCTTCCTAAATAAGAATCCTCGCCGAAGACATCCCTGCAACTTGTCGCGTTGCATTCCTATGTTGCATGTCAGGGAGGTCTAAGTACATTGCATGAGGACGCGACCGTATATGCAAGTACATGCGCTGTATCACTTTTAAGTACAGGACGATCTACTTTCTTTTTTCTCTTCGTGCAATCTGATAAAAAAAAGATTATTGATATTCGTGTGCAATGCCCGATCTTCATTACAAGAGACATAAAACACAAACAAATAAAATAAATAAATGATCCAGACAAAAAAAAAAAAAAAAAAAAATATCCTGAAGACACAGCTTGCAAGAGAAAAGAGCAACTTAAAGCATCCTTAGTCTGAACGGACTTTGACAAATGAACAGCCATCATACTCGACACATACCTGGGCCGACCGCCAGACGCACACACTGAATATCAAATATATACGTCTCTCTTTGCTCCCTCTCTCTCTCTCTCTCTCTCTCTCTCTCTCTCTCTCTCTCTCTCTCTCTCTCTCTCTCTCTCTCTCTTTCTCTCTCTCTCTTTCTCTCTATCTATCGTATCTCTATCTCTATCTCTATCTCTATCTCTATCTCTATCTCTATCTTATCTCTCTTGCTCTCTTTCTCTCTCTTCTCTTTCTTCTCTTCTCTTACCGGCGTTGGTATGACTGCTCGATACCTTTTTTTTCTATATTAATTTTTAAATCAAATCTAAGAAACAGTGCGGTAGGTTTCTTTTACACAACACGTTTTAATAAGAGGTGAGGGGACGGAGAGGTGGGAGGGAGAATAGGGATGATGGAAGGAGGGAGGGAGGGAGGGAGGGAGGGAGGGAGGGAGGGAGGGAGGGCGGAGGGAGGGAGGGAGGAGGGGGGGAGGGAGGGAGGGAGGGAGGGAGGGAGGGAGGGAGGGAGGGAGGGAGGGAGGGAGGAAGGGAGGGAGGAGAGAGAGAGATAGATAGATAGATAGATAGATAGATAGATAGATAGAGAGAGAGAGAGAGAGAGAGAGAGAGAGAGAGAGAGAGAGGAAGAAAGAGAGAAAGAGAGAATAGAGGATGAATGCCGTAATTAAATGTGGCTTTGTCTTTAGGAGAAAAAAAAAATAGAGATAGAGACACAATGAAGAACCGAGCAAGCGACAAAGTAAAAAAAAAAAGAAAAAAAAAGGAAACAAAGAAACCAAAAAACAAAACAAAAAAAACTAGAGTGCAGTGCTAGAGATAAGAAAAGAAACAAAGACACAATCAAAACCCCGACATCCGGGTCGCCACCCTTCCACCTAGCGGCCAACCTCCGAACTACCCATAGCCTACGCCCGCCTCCCACTCTCTACATCTCAGATAATCAATCCCTCAACCCGTTCTCCTCTCAAGAACGCCCACACGCCCACTAATCAAGACTTCCTTTGACGGGATTTTGTTGCAGGTAATGATAAAAATTGCCTTCAGTCATAGAGAAGTCCTTGGCGTTAATTAGATTTGAGTCGCAATAGTGTCTCAGTTTTCACTTCTGCTTTCACGATGTCTTATCTTCTTTAAGAATGAATGATGAAGTAATTAGATTCAGCGAATGAAGTTAAATAAATTACCAACTTGTATTCTCAGCGATAAGTATCTTTTTTTGAAGTATTTTTTTTAAATAGTATTAATTATGTACGTGTGTCATCACCCTTCTCGTCTCAACTAAAAATTATGTAAATATGTCTTTTTAAATTGCACGCATTCCTAACAATATAAAATGCGAGAAATGCATTATTACCCTAAATATATATATGTATATATATATATATATATATATATATATATATATGTATATATATATATATATATATATACATATATATACAATGTGTGTGTGTGTGTGTGTGTGTGTATGTGTGTGTATATATGCACACACACCACAAACACAACACACACCAACACCACACACACCACCACACCAAACACAAACAGACCACCCACACCACAACACACCCACACAACTATATATATATATATATATATATATATATATACATATAAATATACATATATACATATATGTACATTGCAAATACGTGACCCACAAGTAATTACTTTACTTACACATCATTACCACACCTAATTGGATAATTGAGGGCAGACGAGAGCCTCGCATTAGGACAGGGGGCGCGGGGGGGGGGGGGGCTCGTGCTCGCCAAGCCTCCGTCGTGGAAACCTGTCTTGGTTGCTCCGGCGCTTCAGATCAAGACGTAATCTTGCTCGCGACACTCGGTGAAACGGACGGAGAAATCACGGTTGTGTGTATATATGTATGTATATATAAATATATATATATAATATATATATATTATATATATATATATACTATTTCTATATATACTTATTATTTGTGTATGGATGTATATATGTATATATATATTATATTATATATATATATATCTATATAAAAATACATATATATATATCTACTATATATATACATATATATATATATATATATAGTATATATTATAAATATATCTATTTATATATATATATATATATAACATATATACACAACACACACAACACAACCACCCACACACACTCCCACACACAAAATATATATATATATATAGTATATAACTATATATATATATATATATATATATATATCCTATATATATTATTATAAGTGTCCCAACGACCCAATCTATTCTCCAAACTGCCACACCTCCTTGTGTAGTTTCTTGAGTAGTTCAAGGTGGAAAACGCGCCCATAGTTAAGGAGGCGACAAGCCGGGTAAATGGCGGTCTCATCACTACGGTCGAGGTCTTCTTTCTTTTGAACTTGGTGCTCCAAGACATTTGATAGCGAGTCAGATGAGTATTATTACATGTATATAATGGTCATTATATGATAATGCGGATTTTGGTGTGAACGAATTATTAATTTTGCTTTTTTGGTTATGGAAATTAATGGTTTAGTTAATCTTTGTTTTCGTATCTGTTACCTCCTTGTTTAATACATTTATGGGACGTAATAATATAGATAATAAAATTTATTTATATATATATATATATATATATATGATACATATGCATATATATATATATCTATATAATATATATATATATATATCTATATATATATATATATATCATACAGAATATATATATATACATATTATACATATATTTACATATATATATATATATATATATATATATTATATTATATATATATATATATGTTTATGTATATGATTAAATATATATATATATATATATATCATCTATATCTTTATTATATATATATATATATATATATTCAAATATATCATAATATACAAAAATTTATTATAGTATTTATATATTCATATACATAAATATATATATATATCCACACACCTAAATATATAAAAGAATATATATATATTATTATATATATAAATATATCTATATATATATTATGCCTATATATATACTATCTATTAATTATATCATATATATATGTGTGTGTGTGTGTGTGTGTGTGTGTGTGTGTGTTTGTGTGTGTGCATGCATGTGTGTGTGTGTGTCCGTATTATATACATAGATAGATAGATAGATAGATAGATAGATAGAGAGAGAGAGAGAAAATAATGATCAAGTGACAGAAAGAGAGAGAAAACGAAAAAAAAAAAAAATCTCCCTCTCCCACGCAGCCACAAGCGACCACAAAGTGGCGGCAAGCAGGCAAGCAAGCAAGCAGACAGGCGCAAGGAGGCAGGGAGCCGTGACACAAAGGCCCCCGCCAATTCCTCCTTTGCCTTCAGCTCCTCCTCCTCTCTTCTCTTGTCTTCGGTTCCGCAGAAGATAGCTCACGGCGATCTGTCATCTTCTGCGGATTTCGTATTTTCTCAATGGCTGAGGCGAGGGGGGAGGGGAGGGGGAGAAGAGAGAGGGGGAAGGAGGGAGGGGGAAGGGGAGGGGAAGGGAGAGGGGGAAGGGAGGAGGAGAAAGGGAGGAGGGGGTAGGGTGAAAGGAGAGGGGGAAGGGAGGAGGAGAAAGGGGGAAGGGTGAAAGGAGGAGGAAGAAGGGGGAAGGGAGAGGGGGAAAGGGGGAAGGAGGAGGAAAGGGAGAGGGAAGGATGGGGGAAGGGGGGGAAGGGAGGAGGGAGGAGGAGGAGGGGGAAGGGGAGAGGGGGAAGGGAGAAGGGAAAGGGGAGTATGGGAAGGGGGTAGATGGAAGGGTGAAAGAAGGGGGAAGGGAGGAGGAGGAGAGGGAAGAGGGAAGAGGGGAGAGGGGGAAGGGCGAAGGGGGAAGGGAGGAAGAGGAAAGGGGAGAGGGGGAAGAGGGAAGAGGGGGAAGGGCGAAGGAGGGAAGGAGGAGTGAGGAAGAGGAAAGGGAGAGGGGGAAGGGGAAAGGGGAAGGGGAGTATGGGAAAGGGGAAGATGGAAGGGTGAAAGGAGGGGGAAGGGAGGAGGAGAGGGGAGAGGGAAGAGGGGAGAGGGGGAAGGGGAGAGGGGGAAGGGGATATGTTTAGAGAAGAGGCGGTCGTATAAGCGGCTTTGCAATATGTCTCGGGAGGCGAATGTCTTCTTCTTGCAATCTGTAGTTAGAGTGAGTAATTGCACGGGGAAGAGTGATAACTATATCCATCCTGTGGTGTTTATCGTGAATTCTGTCTGACGCTTTGTCTATTTAAACATACATGAGCAAAGATATATAC
>NW_028234408.1:3516436-3528692 GCF_977035675.1 Penaeus japonicus | reverse complement strand
TGGCTTATGGAAATCTGGCTTGTGGAAATCTGGCTTACGGAGATCTGGATTATGGAAATCTGGCTTGTGGAAATCTGGCTTATGGAAAATCTGGCTTTTGGAGACGAAATCTGGTTTCGATATACCTATATCATACATGTATATGGTTTGAAGAAATCTGGCTTGAGGGAAAACCGACTTGAGGAAATCTGTACTTAAGAAAATCTGGCTTGACGAAATCTATCATTCGAAAATATGACTTGAGGATATTAGGCTTGAATCATGATAATAATAGGAGGTCGGATGCAAATGATACTCATCAATCCTATAACCCAATAGCCCAATAGCCTGGTAGCCTGGTGGCCTGGTTGTCTGGTAGCCTGGTAGCATGATAGCCCAATAGCCTGGTAGCATGAGAGCCCAATAGCCTGGTTGCCTGGTAGCATGATAGCCCCAGTGCCGATTACTCACGACTCCATTGACTGAGAATTAGAATCCTTAAAGTTCCGTTAGTCTGAAAGGATTCTCGGACTCATAAAGTGGGTCAAACAAGTGCTAGAGTTTTTGCAACATTTTCCCCTATTGCAGAAGCGGGATTGCACGATTTAGATAATCAAAGTGACCACTTTAGGAAAAACTGTTATTTTATCCTTTTGCACTCGTCTTTTCAAGTTGGGAGGTTGGTCCTGAAAGCGACCGAAATCTCTTTTGTGCAGCGTTCATTCTCCTTTCTCTTTCTCTTTCTCTTTCTCTCTCTTTCTTTCTTTCTTTCTTTCTTTCTTCTGGTCTTTCTCATCCTCCTCTCTTTCAATCTCTCTCTCTTCTTTTTTACAATTTTCTCTCTTTGCTCTTTCAATCTCTCTCACTCTCTATTACACACTCTCTCTCTTCTTTTTCCTTTCTCTTCTCTATTTCAAACTCGTCTCAATTCTCCTCTCTCACCTCTCTCCTCTCTCTCTCTCTCTCTCATCACCTACAACACTCATCTCTCTCGTCCTCTCTCTCTCCTCTCTCTCTCTCTTCTCTTACTCTCTCTTTCTCAAACACACTCATTTCACAATAACCACTCTCTCTCTCTGTCTCTTCTTTCTGTTATCTCTTTCTCTTTTCCTCTCTCTCTCTCTCTCTCTCTCTCCTTCCACTTCGCGACTTCTCTCACCTCTCTCTCTCTCTATCTCCTCCTCTCTCCTCTATCTCTCATCTCTCTCTCTTACTCTCTCACCCCTCTCTTCATCTCTCCCTCTCACCCTACTCCCTCTCCCTCCCCTCTCTCTCTCTCTCTCTCTTCTCTCTCTCTCTCTCTCTCTCTCTCTACAACACTCCACACTCTCTTCTTTCAAACAATTTCTTTCTTTCTTTCTTTCTTTCTTTCTTTCTTTCTTTCTTTCTCTCTCTCTCTCTCTCTCTCTACCCCTCTCTCTCGCTCTCTCTCTACACCTCTCTCTCTCACACCACACTCTTCATATCTCTCCCTCTCCCTCTCTCTCTCTCTCTCTCTCTCCTTCCCTCTCTCTTTCTCTTTCTCTCTTTCTCTCTCTCTCTCTGCCCTCTCTCTCTCTCTCTCTTTCTCTCTCTCTCTCTCTCTTGCTCTCTCTCTCTCTCTTTCTCTCTCTCTCTCTGCCTTTTCCATGAATGCATTCCCCTTCTTTTTTCGAGGAAATGTTTACGTGAGTGAATCGAATGCCCTATATTTTCCCGTATTGATTTGTTATAATTGTTTATAGACGTATTTCTATGTTTCACGATTGATTTTAGATGTTTTTTCCAGCGTTATTTTATCTTTTCATGTTTTTTTCTACTTCAGAAGTATTCTTACACACATTTCTCATGAAAATCCATCATCTCAACAAGCAAAAAACAATCTAATTCCATACCCCCCCCCCCCCACAAAAAAATATAATTATTAATAAAAATAATAAATAAAAAAAAAAAAAAAATACACGGAAAAAAACACGAATACATCCTACATGTATATTTTCCCAAGCACGAATCCTTTCTTCACACCTAACAAACACACACTTAATCCCATGCAACCCTGCAATAAGCACCCAACGAATATTAATTCAAGGCGAAACTGAACAATAAAACCCCGCATATCAATCAACGTGAAATAGATAATTCTTGCAACATACACTTCCTCAACAACTATGTCACAAGTGTCACTTCCGCCCTCTGGCATAAGGTCTCTTCTTGTGTCATATTTCGGTGCGTTGCAAGTTGATAGAGATGCGTATCACTTCAGTGCAAGCAGTAGTGTCATGATGATAGGTTTGCATGATATGCATGATCAGACATACAAAAGCATATCAGGGGATGTGTAGGATATGAAGCTGTAATACCTATTATCTATCGACATGTACATCTATCTATTTATCTATCAGTCTGTACCTAAATCTATATTTATATCTGTATTTATACGTGTATATATAATTTCTATATATCTGTTTTTATATATATATCTCTATTCATATTTATCTGTCTATTGCTATTTCTAACTATCTATCTCTATCTCTATTTATATATCAGTCTGTTTACCTATATATCTATCTATCGCTATCTCTATTCATATCTATATATACATATGTAAATATATATATATATATATATATATATATATATATATATATATATATATATATATATCCATCTATCTATCTATCTCTCTATCTCTCTATCTCTCTCTATATATATATTTATTTATCTATCTATCTATCTATCTATATATCCCTCTATCTGTCTATCTATCTATCTATCCATCCATCCATCTATCTATCTATCTACTCATCAATCATGCCCATAGTTCCATCAACGACCACACTACAGCCAGACAACCTATAAACAAATCCCCGTCATACAGTACAACGCGCATAAACAATTCAATAAGTCCCAAGTCGCCGCCATGGCATAAAGCGAATTCCTTGCCATTAAACCAGTAACGGCCACTCTTATGTCAGGAACTGCGCTTGCAACGACCAATCAAGCTCTTTTATAGGCCGCTGAAACCTTCTTTGATCTGAAGTTCAGGACAACTGGGAGTAATTACTCTGGAGATGTTATCTTAGCTCTTCAGATTGGTCGGTTTTGGGGTGAAATGTTTGGTTGGTTGTTTGGGTGTTTGTTTTTGGTGTGGAGTCGTGGGGCAGCAAGGTGGGGTCGAGATTCAGAGAAGGAAAGGAAGGAGAGACAAGGATTATGGATATTAACATGCAGATATATATGGTTATATTAGTAGAGGGATGCAGGGTGGTGAAGGAGAGAGATTTCGTGAGAGGAGGGATGGAGAGACGGAGAGTGGGGAGAGGGTTGAGAGGTTTGAGTGTTGAGGTAGAGGTAGTGGTAGAGAGGAAGAGAGAGGTAGAGGTAGAGGTAGAGGTATAAAAGAGATAGAGATAGAGATTGACGAAGAGAGAGAGAGAGAGAGGAGCAGAGCAGAGAAAGAGAGAGGTAGGATGAGGGGGGGGGGGCAGGGCTGGAAAGGAGCGAAAACAAAGAGGGGAAGGAGGGGGAGGGGGGAGGGAGGAAGAGAGAAAGAGGAGAGAGAGGGGGGGGGGGGGAGGGGAGGGAGGGCGGGGGGGGAGGGGGGGGGGGAGGGAGAGGGAGGGAGAAGAGAGAGAGGAGAGAGGGAGATAGATAGATAGGCTAGATAGAGAGAGAGAGAGAGAGGAGAGAGGGGAGGAGGAGGGTAGCTAGAGAGCGAGAGAGAGAGAGAGAGGAGAGAGAGAGAGAGAGAGAGAGTGAGGAGGAGAGAGAGAGACAGAGAACAAAGGACAGAAAAAAAAAAAGAGGACAGAAAAAAAGAAATACGACACAGAGAGAAGGAGAAAAGAAAGAAAGGCAGAAAAGAAAGAACAGACAGAAAAGAAATACGAGGGAACAGAAGATATTGAGAAAAAAAAGAAGTAAAACAGAATAAGACAGAGACAGAGAGACAGAAGAGAGACAGTGTGACAGAAACGAAAGGACAGCGAAGAAAGATGGGGAAAGAAAGAGAGAATAAGAGACAGACAAAGAAAAGAAGACGAAGCAATACCACCGATAATAAAGATAAAACACACACCCCAAGACAACAGATGTTATCTCATTAATAAATTCATAATTAAAATTCAGTCCATGTTTATTAGAACAAACATCGATGGTTGTGACACTTAATTCAGTATATCTTTGCTAGTCGACATAAAAAAACAAACAAACAAAACAGATTTTGCATTAATCCGTTTGTCTATTTGTAAACATTTAACCTCTAAGCGCCTCCATTTGTGAAAAAATGTTGTGCTCCGTCCAATTTTCTTGACAGGGAAATATAAGAATGATGAGGGAGGGGTTTGTTTTGGATTTAAGTGTTGGTGTGAGTGTTGTGGTTTACCTAATCAACGGTACGTAAAATATATCATGAAAAGAGTTTATAGTATTAATAGTGATATTTTGTTGTCTAAATAAAATTAGGTTAATTTCCTTCATATAACACATTTTATGATAAAGAATCATAAACTAATAATTATAATACGCATAGTTAAAATAATGACAATGATAATTATTAATTATGATAACAATAAAATAAATAATGTTAAAGACAATGATAGTGATAATGAGTTATAAATAACTAATAACAGTAATAATAATTAGATAATTATATATGGGTTAATAGAGCGATAATACATTTGATTTATGTTGATGACAATAACAGTATTAACAATATAATCGATAATGGTTTTAACAGATTTTTTTATCTGATTGGCAAATTAATAACAAAAACAACTATCAATGGGGCAACTATCCAACAACAATATTATTACTAAAGTTGATAATTAAAATAATAAGAGTAATCATTATTACAATCATCATCATCACTATAATAATGAAAATGATATAACAATATAACAACAATGATAATTCAAAAAAAAAAAAAAACAGAAAAAAAAACAGATTATAGATAAAAAAAAAAAACACAGATGATAGATAAAAACAACAACAATTGAAAATACAATGAATAAAAAAAAACAAAAAAAAACACGCAAATTAATAAAGAAATAGATAAAAAAGGTGATCACAAACACCATGAGGAATAAATATCATTTCAAAAGTCAACAGGCAAAGCAAAGGCGTTGTTGCAATTGCTATGAATAATGCAAAGATCTCAACGGAGTGTTTTCACCGGTCTGGAGGCGAAGGAGGCATAACGCGTCTCTCCTTCTCTCTCTCTTTCTCCTTTTTTTCTTTCTCCTTTCCATTCATTTATTCTATGTCTCTCTTACTTTCTCTTTCTCTCTCTTTTCTCTCTCCTTTTCATTCATTTATTCTATGTCTCTCTTACTTTCTCTCTCTCTTTTTTCTATCTTCTTTCCATTCATTTATTCTATGTCTCTCTTACTCTCTCTCTCTCTCTCTCTCTCTCTCTCTCTCTCTCTCTCTCTCTCTCTCTCTCTTTTTCTATCTTCTTTCCATTCATTTACCCTATGCCTCTCTTACTTTCTCTCTCCCTCTCTTTTTTTCTATCTTCTTCCCATTCTTTTATTCTATGCCTCTCTTACTTTCTCTCTCCCTCTCTTTTTTTCTATCTTCTTTCCATTAATTTACTCTATGTCTCTCTTACTCTCTTTCTCTTTTTTCTCTCTCCTTTTCATTCATTTACTCTGTGTGTCTTTTACTCTCTCTCTCTCTTTTTCTCTCTTGTTCTCTTTATTTTCATTATCTTATATCTCTCTTGCTCTCTTTCTTTTTTTCTCTTTCTTTTACTCTCTCTCCCTCTTTCTTTCTCTCTCTATTTCTCTCTCTCTCTCTCTCTCTTTCTCTCTCTCTCTCCATCTCTCTCTCACAATCTCTCAATCTCTCTATCTCTCTCCCTATCTCTCAATCTCTCTATCTCTCAATCTCTCAATCTCTCTCTCTATCTCTCAATCTCTCTCTCTATATCTCAATCTCTCTCTCTATCTCTCAATCTCTCTATCTCTCAATCTCTCTACCTCTCAATCTCTCTCTCTATCTCCCCCCCCCCCCCCCCCCCCCCCCCAGCTCCTCCCTCATTCCTCTCAACCCGCCACGCTCTATGGATAGATTCTACAGCAATCGTCCTCTATCTCTCTCTGTCTCTCTATCTCTCTCTGTCTCTCAATCTCTCTATTTCTCTATCTCTCTATCTTTCAATCTCTCAATCTCTCTCTCTATCTCTCTATCTCCCAATCTCTCTCAATCTCTCTCCCTATCTCTCTATCTCTCAATCTCTCTCTCTATCTCTCAATCTCTCTCTCTATCTCTCTATCACTCAATCTCTCTCTATCTCTCAATCTCTCTATTTCTCTATCTCTCTATCTTTTAATCTCTCAATCTCTCTATCTCTCTCTCTATCTCTCAATCTCTCTCTCTATCTCTCAATCTCTCAATCTCTCAATCTCTCTCACTCTCTCTCTCTCTCCATCTCTCTCAATCTCTCTATCTCTCTATCTCTCAATCTCTCTATATCTCTTTCTCTCTCTCTGCCTGCCTGTCTGTCTGTCTGTCTGTCTGTCTGTCTGTCTAATAATATAAAAGGATGACGTTAATGATGATACCAGAAAATAATAATAACAACAATAACAACCATAATGATACTAACAACAATATTAATAAAGAAGCAAAGGAGACTAATAATAGCAACAATAGCCCTGATGACAGCGACTACTTTTGCAAACTGCAACAATAGCAACAAAATGCAATAGAATAAATAACATCAATGATAAAAGTAGTCGTATTAAGCAATGACATTATCATAATCTTAATTCCTATTCAGTCTGATGATCTAATATCACTTTTATTATCACTATCATCTTCAATATCATTGTTACCGGTTCTGTTACTTACATCACTACTATCATTATCATCATTAAGGTATGATCATCATGATTATCTATAATGATTTTCGTCATGAAATAAATATAGATATAAAACCAAAGGGGTAATAATGATACCACGATGAAAGATTAAATTAAAGATTAAAGGATTGGATATAAGATCCTGACTGGTTCGAGTTTTATATTTGATAAAAGAAAAAGAAAGAATAAAGCGAATATATATCATATATATATATATAGAGAGTATTATATATATAAATATATGGTATTATATATATATAGATATATATAACATATATATTATATATATTTATATATAAATATATATATACCATACACACACACACACACACACACACACACACACACACAACACATATATATATATATATAACTATTATATATCATATATATATATATATATATATATATTTATATATTTATACATATATATATATAATATAAATTACTTTTTATATATATATATTTTATATATATGATATATATATTGTTTATTTATATATATATATATATTCGTCTTTTTTATTTTTTATATATATATACATACATAAGAAACGCGTCCCCACCTTTACATGAAAAACTTTTATCGCACAAAATAGGACAGAACAGAAGATATTCATTCAAGAAAGACCGATAGATAGATAGATGTAGAAAGATAGATAGATAGAGAGAGAAAGAGAGAGAGTAAGAGAGAGAGAAGAGAGAGATAGATAGATAGATAGAGAGAGAGAGAGAGAGAGAGAGAGAGAGAGAATATGAGAGTGAGAGAAAGTATGAGAAAGAGGGAAAGAGAGACAGAGAGAGACAGAGAAAGAAAGACAAAGAGAGAAAGAGAGAGAGACAGAGAAAGAACGAAAAGACATTCACTTCACAAAAGATTTAACGAGCTTCAAGTTATAAAGATTTTTATTATCAACCAAAGAAAAAAAAAAAAAAAAATATATATATATATTTCCTCATCTTTCTTTCCTTTCCAAACATCCATGACAATAACGAGCGTGAATACTCAACTCTTGCAAACAACAGATCGAAGCGTAAGGAACGAAATTGCAAGGTTGCACGTGTCGTGATATACCTAGTATACTTCTGTTTATTATGACCGTCACCCGTCACACTTAAGTAATAAAGCCACCTATGTTTACGACCAGCCTCGTAAACAAGGTCTGCGGTCGTCCCTTGCAGTCAACCTGGCTAAGAATATAAAGCTGAGAGTTGCACATTACCTTCGCTTTAAGTGTCATGCAACAGGTTGGAAAGTTATGCAATGTCATTTGACTAAACTTTTTTTTTCTTTCTTTCTTTTCTTTTTTTCAGCGGATGGCAATAAGACTCGTTTTCTTAATTAATAAAAGGTAGAATTATCTTTATTTGAGTGACATGGAGAGGGGGGTAGGGGAGGGGGGAGGGGGGGGGGGGAGGGGGAGGGTATAATGATTTGAATATTATTATATTTCTGCATAATTATAATCGTGATGTGATGTTCATTGCGTGCTGTTCCACATCTATCATTATAATTATCCGTTATTGTGGTTTGACAGACAGGGTTACAGTGGTCATGATTATAGGGGGGGGGGCACTGACTAAGCTATAATTATCAAATGAGAGAGAGAGAGAGAGAGAGAGAGAGAGAGAGAGAGAGAGAGAGAGAGAGAGAGAGAGAGAGAGAGAGAGAGTGGAGAAGAGATCGATGAGGAGGAGTGGGAGAGATAGAGTGAGGAATGAACGGAGAGATGATGATGCGAGAGGGGGGAGATGACGGAGGAGACGAGGAGGAAGATGGATGGAGGATGAGGGGAGAGATGGAGGATGTGAGCGAAGGGAGGGAGCTGTAGAGACGAGAGGAGAGGGGGGTGTATTGACTAGAGATAATAGAGCGATGAGTTGAATAGAGAGTATGAGAAGATGAGTGGATTAAGAGAGAGAGAGAGATGGGGGAGAGGAGGAGGATAATCGAGAGGAGAGAGGAGCCGAGAAAGTCGACTAGGCGAGGAGGGTAGAGCCGAGAGAGATGTGGAGTGGAGAGGAGTGTAGAAGATCGGGAGGACGAGCGATGAAGAGAGAGAGAGAGGAGAGCGAGATAAGGAAGGAGGGAGAGAGAGAGGAGAGCGAGAGAAAAGAGAGAGAGAGAAAAGAAGAGAGAGGAGAGAGAGAGAGAGAGAGAGAGAGCGAACAGAGAGAAAATATTGAGAGAGAAGAGAAGAGAGAGAGAGAGACGTTGGATAGAGGAGAGAGAGAAAGAGAGAGAGGGAGAGAGAGAGAGAGAGAGAGTGAGCGAGAGTGACTGAGAGCGAGAGAGACAGAGAAAGGGAGAGAACAGAGAGGAGGACGGGAGAGAGAGAGAGAGAGCGAACGGAGAGAGCGAAATGCGCCGTCGGCAGAGCGTAAATAGATGGAGAACGTAGAGCGAACAGAGAGGCGAACCAGAGAGATTGGGAGAGAGAGATGAGAAGAGAGCCGGAGAAGAGAGAGGGAGAGACGGAGAGAGGTGAGAGAGTGATAGAGAAGATGAGAGAGAAGGAGAAGAGGAGTAGGAGAGAGGGAGAGAGAGGGAGGAGAGAGGAGGGGGGGAGGAGGGAGTGGAGGGGGGGAGGTGGGTGACGGGAGTAGATGGGGATGAAGTGCGAGAGGAGGGAGCGGAGGCGATGAGGCAGTGGAGCGGCGGGAGGAGACGGGTGAGGAGGGAGCGGAGGGGAGAGAGAGAGAGGCTGAGGAGAGTGGGATGGAGGGAGAGGGAGTGGAGTAGTTGAGAGAGAGGGAGGGAGAGAATCGGGGGGACGAGGAGGGGAGAGAGGCGAGAGAGAAGAGAGAGGAGAGGAGAGAAGAGAGAGAGAGAAGGAGAGATGAGAGAGAGAGAAGAGATGAGAGAGAGAGAGAGAGAGAGAGACAGAGAGAATGAGAGAGATTGAACTGAGGAGTGAACGAGGAGATGATGAGAGAGAGAGAGAGGAGGAGAAGAGTGAGGAAGAAGAGGAGAAAAAGATAAACAGTGAGGAGGAGGAGAGAAGGTGGAGAAGAGAGCGAACAGAGAGAGGAGAGACGAGAGAGAGGTGATAGAGAGAAATTCTGAAGAGACGAGAGGAAGGGGATGATGAGATGAGTGAATGAGGGAGAGAGTGTGGAGAGAGAGAGAGAGAGACAGAGAGACTGAGAGTGAGAGAGAGAGAGACCAGAGAGGAGAGAGAGAGAAAGAGAGAGAATGAGAAATTTACGTTACAAAGCATACCATCAAATCCTAACATACTAATTTCACAAGTATCGAAAACCAATAAAACATTTTAGTCCTCGAAAAAAAAAGATATATATATAGATATCCAGAAAAAACATGATCCTATAAAAATACCAATGTACACTAAATAGAGTTAACATAAAACACGTACTCAACAATTAATTATCTTGTGTGCGTGACTTGTCGGCTCAGCACACAATTGAAACTTAATTACACAGTTTCTGCAAAGGCCTTGCAACAATGAACCATGATTCAGCAACTAAGAACAATATATTGGAAACTGATACAAGAATTGACGTTAAAGTTTTTTCGAAAAGTTTCCTCCTCCAATAATTTCACTTCAAAATAATCAAGAGAGAATTTCCGCATTTTCCTATAGTGTTTTTTTTTTTCTTTTATGTATATTATATACTCTAAGTTGGAACGCGGGGGGGGGAGGGGGTTGTGCAAGCTTTGTTTTGTTGCAAAATCTCTTAATTCCCAGGAACACATTTCATTTCTGGAATCGGTTCCAATCTTCCACCTTCGTGATCCTCTGCTCCGTTGCAACAATTATGCTATTGCAAGTATATCCAATCTTATGGAAATTAATTAATAACGACATGTTTTGTTGCAACGAACGCGAGGGTCATATCTCAAAGCACAATATGTTATCTCTAAATAATAATAATATTTTAAAAAGTAAATAAAAAAATAGATACCAATATGTTATCTCTAAATAATAATAATAATAATAATATTAATAATAATAATAGATACATACCAAATCTCATAAATAAAATGATCCCAAAAACGTTTTCCCTGACAATTGAAGCCAAAGAAGGATGCAATAAAAAAAAGAAAAAAAAGACAGCAACAAAGTCAACACAAGATGCAATGTGCAAGCGACTCGCCATTCCGATAATGCTGAAACTCATAACAAGTTACTACACCGCAAACTATTTCGTCAGAATCCATTCGAATGCAATGAGTCTTAATCCTGTCGTTCCTGCAATTGCACGCTGGATACGAGACATTGCCATCAGGTCATGTGTCATACTGGAGACATCCGTGACGTCAGTTTTGCATGATGACTTAAACACACACACACACACACACACACACACACACACACACACACACACACACACACACACACATATATATATATATATATTGTTAGTTTTTTGTATATTTTGTTATGTTTGTTTGGTTCTCGTGCATTTTGCAAGTAGGCTACGCTTCTGGTAGGTTGGTTTATGTTGCGAGGTAATGGTGTTGAAAAGGAATGTGGCACACTATAAGTTGGTTTATGGAAATATGTGTATGTGTGTATATATATATATATATATATATATATATATATATATATATATATATATCTGTGTATATGTGTATGTGTGTGTATGTATATATATATATATGTGTGTACATGTGTGTGTATATATATATATATATATATATATATATATATATATATATATATATATTATATATATATTCATATATATATATATATATATATATATATATATATATATATATATAAACTCATGAGTCACCTAAGTGAAAGTAAAACAAAATAACTCATCTGTTAACCAATAAAACTGAATTCAATCCCATAAAAAAAATATATCATATTCCAACCGCATTTCCGACAGAATTTGCCGAGTCATCATTGCATTCCCCCCCCCCTTCTCTCCCCCCTCCCCCCTCCCCCCGTGAAATGTTACGCATCAAATCTAACAACATATATATATATATATATATATATATATATATATATTTATATGTATATATATATATATATATATATTTATTTATATGTATGTATATATTATATGTATATATATATATATATATATAAAATATATATATATATATATATAATATATATATATATATATATATATATATATATATATATATATATATAAGCATGTCCTTAGACTCGTCTGAACACAAAGATATATCCTGAACAATAAATCTAATCTAGGTTTTGTTGTGTTCAAAGGGAAAATCTTCAGCGAAACTTGGTGGTATTAGGAAGCGTAGAATATGATTTTTATTATCAATTCTATATCTATTAGAAAATATAAGGATTGTAAAGGAAAGGGCAGTTTTATTTTTTTATTTTTTTTAATTATGATGATAATAATAATAAATATAATAATAATGATGATAATTATGATGATAATAATAATAAAAATAATAATAATGATAATAA
>NW_028234408.1:3506436-3508936 GCF_977035675.1 Penaeus japonicus | reverse complement strand
TCTCTCTCTCTGTCAGTCTCCTCCTCTTCCTCTTCTCTCTCTCTTTGTCTGTCAGTCTCCTCCTCCTCCTCTTCTCTCTCTCTCTCTCTGTCTGTCTGTTAGTCTCCTCTTCTCTCTTTCTCTCTCCGTCAGTCTCCTCCTCCTCCTCTTCTCTCTCTCTCTCTCTGTCTGTCTGTTAGTCTCCTCTTCTCTCTTTCTCTCTCTGTCAGTCTCCTCCTCCTCCTCTTCTCTCTTTTTCTCTCTGTCAGTCTCCTACTCCTCCTCTTCTCTCTTTCTCTCTCCCCCTCTCTCTCTCTGTCAGTCTCCCCCCCCCCCCTCCCATCTCTCTCTCTCTCTCTCTGTTAGTCTCCTCCTCCTTCTCCTCTTCTCCCTCTCTCTCTGTCAATTTTTTCCTCCTCCTCCTCCTCCTCCTCCCCCTCTCTCTCTCTCTCCCTCTCCCCTCTATCTCTCTGTCAGTCTCCTCCTCCTCCTCCCCCTCTCTCTCTTTCTCTCTCCCTCTCTCCCAACCCCCCTCTATCTCACTTCAGTCTCAAGACAGCGAGTATACAAAACACAGCCATAACGAGACCAATCTCCTTCTTGACCTATTTTACAAAACCCTCTTAACTTATTCATCGTATTATTTCCATTTTTGGAAGATTCTTAAAATCATCCTGTATGATACTATTCTCTAACTCTCATATAAAATATATCATTTTTCATTTAAAACTGTCTTAATACTATTTTCATTTTATCATCAATAATTTATATTACCTTTTCCTTATTTTTGTTATTGAAGTTTTATCTTTTACAGGGTTGGAAACAGTCAAAGAATTAATGAACAAACGATCATACAAAGCAGAAAGGTTATAACAACATCAAATAACAACAACAACAATAACAACAAATAAAAAATACAGTATGTTCATTCTCTCCTACACCTTATATAAGAGACCGAGGCAAAATGGCGGACGTGTATATGTGCATGCGTGAGTGTGCGTGTAAATTTTACGAGGCAGTAAGAACAATAACCCTTAATTTTCATAGTGCTGAAAAGAGAGAACGAGCGAGCGAGAAGGGAGGGAGGGAGGGATGGAGAGGGAGAGAGGAAGGGAGGGAGGGAGAGAGAGAGAGAGAGTGAGTGAGGGAGGGAGGGAGGGAGGGAGGAAGGGAGAGTGAGGGAGGGAGAGAGAGAGAGAGAGAGAGGGAGGGAGGGAGGGAGGGGGGAGAGAAGGAGGGAGAGATAGAGATAGGTAGATATATATATATATATATATATATATATATATATATAGATAGATAGATAGATAGATAGAGAGAGAGAAAGATAAAATAGACAGAGAGAAAGAGAGGGAGCTAGAAAGAGACAGAGAGAATACGAAAGAGAGAGAGAGAGAGAGAGAGAGCTAGAAAGAGACAGAGAGAATAAGAAAGAGAGCGAGAGCGAGAGAGAGAGAGAGAGAGATCGTGCAGGATGAAACTTCCATTCTTCCATCAACACGGTGCACGACCGACTGGTTCTACATCCTGCCTGGTTCTTTCCTGCGGTTCCCCCCTCTCGAGAAATACCACCGCCTTCTCGAATATTCCGGTTGGTTCTCGAGGTCACCATTCCCGCCGTTCTTGTCGTTATCTTGCACAGTTGCTGGTCGTGTTGCATGGTCTCGTCCGCCGCGCCGTCGGATTCACTAACTTTCCTGATTGGTTTATTCTCCTCAATTTTTTTTTTTTTTTTTTTTTTTTTTTTTATTATCTATCATTCGTTTTCGTTTCCATTTGTGGTTTTATGTGGAACCTCCGCTCAGCTGCTCATCCTCCGCGGCTATCGTAACTTTCTGTAATTTCCGTTGACCTCCTTTGAGCCTTTCTCTCTCTCTCTTTTTCTTCCTCTATTTCCCTCTCCCTTCAGTCAATTCTCGCTCTCTCTCTCTTTCTTTCTATCTATCTATACATATATGTGTGTGTGTGCATATATACATATAGATATATAGATAGATAGATACTGCATATACTTGTATATACATCTATCTATCTATATCTCTCATTCCACTCTCTATCCTTCCCTCTCTCTCTCTCTCCTTTACTCTATCGAAGACAACCCAAAACATCACCCCCCCTTTCCCCCTCCCCCCCGTCCTGCCCTCTCCCAATCACCCATCAAACTCCACACGAATCACAAAATGGGGGAACCAAACTGGGGGACATAACCCCCCCATCCCCCACCCCCCATAAATCCATAACATCATAAGAAACCGCATGGAAACCGTTCGATCTGACGACACGAAAGAAGAGAAAAAAATGATCCCGAGTTTTCCTTCTTATAGCACAGACGCGGACGGGATTGTAGCGGTGTAAACGTGTTGCTTGACTCTCGTTTTCTGTTTATTGATATTTCTTTCCAATTTTTTTATGATAGAGAGTCTGATTAATAGGTGTGATAGGTAGCAATAATGATAGCAAGTATTATGATAAACATTATGAAAATATGATGACAAAAATAATAATAATGATGATGATAGTA
>NW_028234408.1:3503150-3506336 GCF_977035675.1 Penaeus japonicus | reverse complement strand
AAAAAATAATATACCTTCACTAAAAGTTTTTAGTTTGGCACGGTTAGTAATATCGTTTATGTCTGTTCAACATGATATAGAGTAATATCAATGTATTCAGTATAGCATAGGGTGATGTTGATAGATCAAATGATAGAGTATGGGGTAATATCAATAGAGCAATGTGACTATCGCAAAAAATTTGCACAAAGGGTGTAATGATAATATTACTATAATATATTATATTATTACTACTACTTTACTGCTGTGTGCTCTGTAATAAAATGTAGTAATTAATAATAATGATGTGTTAATGATAATAGTAATGATGATAGTAATGATAATGATGATAAAGATAATAATGATGATGATAATAAATAATTTTAAATAAAGGGTTTCGGGGTTTAGCATGCAAATCTCTTTTCTTCATCTTTCTTCTCTCCCTCTCTTTTTCTCCTTCTCTCTCTCTTTTCCTCTTTTTCTCTCTCTCTTTTCCTCTTTTTTCTCTCTTTCTCTCTCTCTCTCCTTTTTCTTCTCTCTCCTCTTTCTTTCTCTCTCTCTCTCTCTCTCTCTCTCTCTCTCTCCCCCCCCCCTCCTTCTCTCTCTCTCTCTCTCTTTTCTCTCTCTCTCTCTTTATTATTTTATATATATATAAAATATATATATATATATATAAAATTATTATATAATATATATACCCCATCATATGGAGATGATTATAACAATAAATCAGTGCAAGGAAGGCTCTGATTGGGCGTTTTCATAAGATGTCACTCTCCTGACAGATGTCTTGCAACAAACATTCCGTGCAAAGAGGAAGCAATGCTATTTGGTATCCCATCGTGTTGCATGGACGGGTGTCACTTTGGGCCACAATTCGTCATGCAATTGGTTGATATCTCATTATCGCGATGCCCTTAATTAGGTGATTTATGGCTTTTATAGAATAATTTGGGATATAGATTTTTTCGATAATGGGCGGTGTTCTTTTTCTGTCGTGGATATATATATATATATATTTTTTTTTAATCGGTGCAATCGGTATTGACACAGTTTGCACACACACGCAAACACACAAGCATACAAATACACACACATACACACACACACACACACACACACGCACCTCCCTCACACACACATACACACATGCAATACCCCCCTCCCCCCCCCCCACACACACACATGCTATACCACCCTCCCTCCTTCCCTACACACAAACAAAAACCGCCCCCTCACCCCCACCCCTCACCCCAACCCCACACCCCACCCCTCACCCTCCACCCCCCACCCTCTCACCCCCACCCCCTCACCCCTACCACACACATCGATGACGTAACACCGAGGAAACGCAACCTGTGTGTAACCGGTGCGTCACACTCGTTACGTTGGAATTTTCATCCGATTATATATTAAATATTACGTCGAACCTTGTGGTGGGTGGAGACAGGATGTAGTTTGGGTTTCCTTTATTTTAAATTGATTGGGTTCGGATAAAAAATAGGTGTGTGATTGTGTGTGTGTTGTGATTGTGTGTAAGTGTGTGTGTGTGTGTGTGTGTGTGTGTGTGTGTGTGTGTGTGTGTATGTGTGTGTGTGTTTGTGTGTGTGTAAGTGTGTCTGCATACACACACAGACAAACACACATACACGCACACACACGCACACACACATACACACGCACACACAGTCAATAATGATTGTATACGTAAGTGCTCAAACTCCATTGATGACTAATAGTATATACCAAACCACATCTTATCTAACTTCAGTGTCATTTATTCGTGAGTGACACATCAACTAACTTTTAATTGAGGAGTTATTATTAGATTGGGTGTATCTAAAAGCAAATTAACTTCGCTTTGCTCGTTGTCGTATGTGATATTATAACGCCATAAAGAGGGCGTATTTTCTTTCTTTCTCTCTCTCTCTTCTTTATATTATATATAAATATTATTATATATATTATAGATATTTATATATATAAAATATATATATAAACCTATATATACATGTTATATTTCATATATATATATTTATATATTTTATATTATAGATATATATTTATAAATATTTCATATATATATATACATATATACATAAATTACATTTCTCTCTATTAGATATGGTTATCTAGATTATGTACATATATGTGTATTACATGCATGTACATACACCACACACACCACACACACCAAAACACACCACACTCGCACTCACACAACACAATAACGCACAACACATACCACAACACACACACACACACACACATATATATATATATATATATATATATATATATATATTATTACTATTATTATATATATATACATATACACACACACACATATATATACACACATATATACATTTACATAAACATATATATACACAACAAAATTCCTATTGAAATAAAAAAAACAAAAAAACTCGAGAATCAAAACCAAAGACTAGAACAACAACAACAACAACAAAACATCCTCACCAACGGGGCAGCTGACCAAGAAAATACCTCAACAAACACGACAATCCCTCCATGACGTCAGATCACGTGCCTCCCGACGTAGAGGGGCGGGGTGGGGTGGGGTGAGGTGGGAGGGGTGTCAGGTCAGGGGGAAAGAGGATGTTGCTTCTTCGCAGACGAGTCTTCTTTGATGGACAATGATGATAGCAAACTGGTATTGACCTGCAACATTCCCGTGTTGAATGTGACTGTGATTTACCCTACGCCCTTTTCTCTCGTTCTGGTGCCTGTGTACTAAGGGTATGTCAGTACGATGGAACTTAAGGTGATAAGGCTGTGTGTGTGTGTGAGTGTGAGAAGGTTATGAGTTGCAATTGCAAGTTGTTCTTTGTTCGTTTAGAGGAAGGAAATCGGTTTGATTCTCTATGTATGTGATATGGTTTAGACTAATATAGATGTGTATGTGTTTGTATGTGTGTATATAGATTTATGAATATATATATATATATATATATATATATATATATATATATATATATATATATATATGTATATCTATATATATATATGTATATATATATATATATATTAATGAATAATCATACATATACATACATACATACATACATATATTATATACTTATATATATATCTATATCTATACATATATCTATCTATCTATCTATCTATCTATATATATATATCTAATATATGGTGTCTATAAATATTATATTAAATCTATTA
>NW_028234408.1:3483150-3493150 GCF_977035675.1 Penaeus japonicus | reverse complement strand
TTCCCTCACCACACCTGACTCTCTCAGAACCTTACCTACCCTTCCCTTCCCTCCCCCTGGCGCTCTCAGAACCTTACCTCCCCTACCCTTCCCTTCCCTCCCCTCCCCCTGACTCTCTCAGAACCTCCGCTCCTCTCCCCTCCCCTCGCCCTGACGCTTTCTGAACCTTACCTCCCCTCCCCTCCTCTTCACGCCCTTAGAACCTCCCCTCTCCTCCTCTCTCCTTCCTCCCCCTGACGCTCTCAGAACCTCCCCTCCCCTCCCCCCGACTCTCTCAGAACTTCCCCTCCCCTCCCCCTGACGCTCTCAGAACTTCCCCTCCCCTTCACTCCCCTCTCCTTCCTCCCCCTGACGCTCTCAGACCTCACCTCCCCTCCCCTACCCTTCTCTCTCCTCCCCCTGACGCTCTCAGAACCTCCCCTTCCCTACCCACCCCACCCCTCCGCTCCCCTCCCCTCGACTCTCTCAGAACTTCCCCTCCCCTACTCCACCCCTCCCCTCCCTTCCCCTCTCCCCGAGCCGACGAAGGTTCCGCCTCAGAAGTTGCTTTATCTCCCCAGCCCAACGAGTCTCAGACCGTTGACAAGGTTATTGATCTTCCTCGCTCATGGACACTGTCTTCCTCCTCCTCTCCCTCTGCAACATATTCAACATTTAGCAAGAGGTCTTCGCATCAAGACGGTAGCGGGATTTCAATTCGTGTTGCAAGGTCATTTGCTCGTTTGACTTTCTAGTTGTGTTCCCCCTTCTAGCGGATTTCTTGTTCTGTTTTAATTTTGTATCTGGCCTTTTTTTGAAAATTATTGGTGTTCTAAGCCTATTTTTTAAATTTATTATTGGTGTTATAGGCCTATTTTTTGTTAGTGACATTATCATCTTCTTGGGTCTCCATCTGTATCATGACGTCATCACCCTCATTCAACAGTTGATATGAACTTTGACATATTATCTAGATTGATTTATCTTTTTTTCTAATCAATTTTACAATCATTTTTTCCCCTTCTCTTCTTCTTAAACTGATTCTCCCTCAATCTCGACCCTTCTAAAATCCTCCCCTTTTTTTCTCTCTTTCTTTCTCATTTAAGTTTCATATCATCTCGACCCTCTCCCCCAATCATCATTTTTATCACCTGCTTTGACACTCCTTTCCCCTTCGTCCACGTGGCTCCGAAGACTTAGACTCTCACTCCAAACAACGTCTTCTGTTGATTCCTGTTGACTCCTGTTGACTCCTGTTGACTCCTGTGGTTTCCCTTGTCTCTCCTTGTCTCTGCCTCGCCTCTCTTTCTCCGTCAACTTGGCAATCAATAGCTCACTCCAGCCTCGCCTTAACCCCCTTCCCCCCCTACCCTTCCCTTTCTCTCTCTCTCTCTCTGTCTCTCTCTCTTTCTCTTTCTCTCTGTCTATCTGTCTGTCTCTCTCTTCTCTCTCTCTTCCTCTCTCTCTCTCTCTCTCTCTCTCTCTCTCTCTCTCTCTCTCTCTCTCTCTCTCTCTCTCTCTCTCTCTCTCTTTTTTTTTTTCTCTCTCTCTCTCTGTCTGTCTGTCTCTCTCTCTGCCTCTGCCTCTGTCTCTGTCTCTGTCTCTGTCTCTGTCTCTGTCTCTGTCTCTGTCTCTCTCTCTCTCTCTCTGCCTCCCTCTCTCCCTCTCCCTCTCCCTCCCTCCCAATCTCTCCCTCTCCCTCCCTCCCTCCCTCTCCCTCTCCCTCCCTCTCTCTCTCCCTCTCCCTCTCCCTCTCCCTCCCTCTCCCTCCCTCCCTCTCCCTCTCTCCCTCCCTCCCTCTCCCTCTCTCCCTCCCTCCCTCTCCCTCTCCCTCACCCCGTGCAATGAGAAAGGCCTCCATGATCTCATCCTGGAGAAGCTGCAGCAATGTTCTCACGTGCCTGAGGAGGATGTCCCTCATTAAACGCGTTATGAAATTAGGATCTCATCAAGCAGACTGCACGGCGATACTTAAGCAAACTTTGCCGTCCCATCAACGTCATTCTGCAACTTTGTCGTCCTCGGAATATTGTTGCAGAGTCGCACTATCGCCTACGTGAGGTCTTGATGAGGTCAGACTTGGATTAACTTCAAGGTAAAGTACCTTCTTATGGTGTTTTATAACTGCTGTTGTCAAAGATGTTTTTTTTCTTCATAGTTTCATAACAGTTATTTTTTTTTCTTTTTCTTTTTAATTATATAGACCTCATTTCAATTCTTTATCATTATCATAATCATTAATATTATCATAATCATCATCATTATTATCAATGTTATTAATAATATTATCGTTATCATCATCATCATTAACATCATTATCATTTGCCTTTCAGATTTCCCGCCTTTCATATATTTATTTTTAAAAATATTTTCAGACCTCCCTCCCCTCCTCCACCATCCCCCCATTTTTTTATCTTTCTCTTTCTCTCTCTGCTTTTTTATGATATAGACTTTCATCATTATCATATAATTACTTTCCTTGGGTGAATATCCTTGATTATTTGCCTAATACTTGTATCTATGTATCTATACATTAGTGTGTAACAAGTCAACATAATCTTCTAGTCCGGAGTATACTTAAAATTTTGATATATGAATAAAATTGTTGGAGTTATATCCAACTCAGAATAAAACTTTTATATCTTGCTTTTAACTTGGCGTGGCTGATATAGTGAGGTTTAGGCGCTCTGTCCTGCTCTGAAAATGTTCTCGAGTCGGAGAAACTGCAATAAAAAGAATATATAAAAAGATATAAAAATGAATACACAATACCAGAGATTTTTTTGGTTGTGTCTCAGGTTTGTAGTTCGTTGCCTTTCATACTCTATATAAAACTTCGTCTCACATCCTCGGTTATATGTCTCACTCGTATTTTTACTACGACATGTATGAGAATGAATGAGAATGAATAACCTCACAAAACAAACGGTGAAACAGAAGCCTTTTCGACGTTAAAACTTTTTCTTCAATATAACATGAAATTATGTCATTTCGAAAAAAAAAAAAAATATATATATAAAACGGAATAGAGTAAATTCTCTACTTTGCTTTGAAAAGTTATTCATTTTCATTCATTCCATCTTTACCTCCACTCCTCTTCTATCATTCACTCCCTTCCCCTCCCCCCTCACCCCCCCTCCCCCCTTCGTGAAGAAGAAGAAAAAAAAAAAACTCAAAAACAATATAAATGTCACACAGCCATGATATATCATCTTGTAAATTCTTTCTAATGCGCGTGTTAGATATTCTCTCGTCGGTGTGTTAGTTTTCCTGCATTCTGGCGAGAGAGAGAGAGAGAGAGTTTTATAGGAGACAATATCCGTAAAATAGAAATATAAAATGACATTGCACAGGATAGCAAGGGTCTTTCAAAGGCAAATAGAATATTAAGGAACGATGGAAAATTATCTCATACCACTCCTGTGTCACTTTCCTGTGTCCCTTTCTGGATTTCGTAAAGATTATAATCTATAATCATAAAAAAAAAAAAAAATCAGAAGACGACAACAAAACAACAACCAAAATTATATGATATTATTCATGATAATATCCTGCAGATCTCACTCTTAACAACGTCCCTTCAGAGACAAATTTCAGTGACACCTTCCGCAGGATATAAATCACACACGCACACACACACACACACACACACACACACACACACACACACACACACACACACACACACACATACACACAAACACACACAAAAAAAAAAAAAAAAAAAAAAAATGTCTAGACGGGGTTCAAATCACAGAAAAGCAGAATGCACAAGAATAATCTTGCATGCATCAAGAAGGGTCCAGCCAGCTGTCACAATTAAAGGCAATCTAAATACAATTTAAATACATTTTCAGTGCATTTTGATGGCGAATATTTTGCCAGAAAGTAAAGAAAAGACTTGTACAAGCAAATGCATCATAATTTGTAAGTTATTCATCATAAAAAGGTGGAGATTCTTAAATATCCACATGCTTCATGTACATTAAAAAAAATGTTTGTTTTGATGCCAGAAAGACTGACTGTATTATTGTGTCCGAGTTTCAAAATAGGAGTCAGAGAGAGAGAGAGAGAGAGAGAGAGAGAGAGAGAGAGAGAGAGAGAGAGAGAGAGAGAGAGAGAGAGAGAGAGAGAGAGAGAGAGAGAGAGAGAGAGAGAGAGAGAGAGAGAGGAGAGAGAGAGAGAGAGAAGAGAGAGAGAAAGAGAAAGAAAGAGAGAGAGAGGTAGAGAGAGATAGAGAAAGAGAGAGAGAGAGAGAGGGGGGATAGAGAGATAGAGAGAAAGAGAAAGAAAGAGAGAGAGAGAGAGAGAGAGAGAGAGAGAAAGAGAAAGAAAGTAAGAGAGAGTGAGAGAGAGAGAGAGAGAGAGAGAGAGAGAGACAGAGACAGAGACAGAGACAGAGAGAAAGATAAAGAGAAAGAAAGAGAGAGAGAGGTTGAGATAGATAGATAGATAGATAGATAGAGAGAGAGAGAGAGAGAGAGAGAGGTAGAGAGAGATAGAGAGAAAGAGAAAGAAAGAGAGAGAGAGGTAGAGATAGATAGATAGATAGATAGATAGAGAGAGAGAGAGAGAGAGAGAGAGAGAGAGAGAGAGAGAGAGAGAGAGAAAGGGGATAAGAAAAGAGAGAAAGGTCATGGGGTACACAGCGTTCGCCTATCACGAATATCATACTAGTCAATATATCCAAGACCCCCCCCAAAAAAAAAAAAAAAAAAAAAGAAGAAGAAAACCATTTACGAGATCCAGCATTCAATGATATGAATTACACACAAAAATGACCCACGTTTCCCGGTTTCACGTAATTACTGTCATGGCATTACCACTTACCCCACGATACTTGCCGTGTCACTGACCACTTCAACACTTAAGCCTCCACGTACAGAAACGGTGAAATAAAAGATTCAATAATAATTCTTCACTCGCTTAATGAAACGGAACGTGTTTTGAAATCTCACCTCGTCAAGGGTACAACCGGTACATGGTACAGGCCAGCCGGTATAGAGTAGCCTACGTCTATTTCGTCAAGTATATCTTTGGTGTGAGATAGATAACACGAGGTCAGGTCGAACAGTGATCTGGGAATTTCACTGGTAAGTCAAACTCTAAAATTCTCCCCTTTTTTTTCTCTTTCTTTCTCATTTAAGTTTCATATCATCTCGACCCTCTCCCCCAATCATCATTTTCATCACCTACTTTGACACTCCCTTCCTCTTCGTCCACATGACTCTGAAGACTTAGACTCTCACTTAAACAGAAAAGTTTAAGTTGTGATAAGTTGTGATTTTTTTTTCACTGTCAGGGTGGAGGTTATGTCTGATGGTGCTATGTCTTGGTGGAGGGAGGTGGTTAGGTGGTGGATGGATGGAGGTTAGGGTGGATGGAGGGACTGTTGATGTGTTGGATTGGTGGAGTGGGTTTAGTAGCCTTAGGAATATTGTATACACGCACGCACATACACACACACACACACACACACACACACACACACACACACACACACACACACACACACACACAACGACAGAACGGAATTGGATGTAAGGAATGGCAAGAGAGCCTAAGAAACAGGAGATGAAGATGGAACGGTGGAATTACAGCCTTAATTGTTTGAGAAGCACAAAGAATTCAGTGAAACACGAGGCTGGTTTTCTTCGGCCACCTACGAGGAAGGCGAACTTATTTAGAAAAGTGTATGTGTGTGTATGTATGTATGTATATATATATATATATATATATATATGTGTGTGTGTGTGTGTGTGTGTGTGTGTGTGTGTGTGTGTGTGTGTGTGTGTGTGTGTGTGTGTGTGTGTGTGTATGTGTGTGTGTGTGTGTGTGTGCGAGTAAATATATTTGCGAGCATATATATCTGCGATTATATATGCGTGCGAAAATACATACATGCGTGTGTACGAGTACACATACACAAGTACATGCGTGTAGGTGCGTAAGCGAGCCCTCCACAAAGGGCAGTACAAATGGATTGAGTCGAGCAGCTGAATGCCTACATAATTGGCTTGGAGATTGATGCCCGTAACGGCCAGAGGAGTCCCTTGATAAGATTGTGCTGTAGCCGAGTAGTCCGTTGTATATAAGGGGACACGTCGAGCCAGAGTAAGCGTGTAGGCGCAAGACATCACAACTAAGGGTCGTAGAAAGCTCGCGTTACTCTCTCACCGCCGCAGGTAGCGGGTCTTGTACAGTAATAAGCTTCATTTGTCTTGCTTCAACCAGAGGGAGGGCCACTCGGGTCGAACATTTGATCTCAAAAGGACGCTCTCGAGCGATCGGAGAGTCCTCGAAGGATGGCTGATTTTCACTCCAGCAGAATCTGGTGTTTTTTGTTGTTGTTGTTTTTCTTAGATTTGGATGGTTGTTTTATTTAGGAAGGGGAAATATTTATGCTCGTAGGGAATCTTAGATCTAACTTTACACACACACGCATACAAACTAACACACACACACACACACACACACACTTTCTCTTTTTCTTATTCTCTCTCTATCTCTTACTCTCTCTCTCTCTCTCTCTCTCTCTCTCTCTCTTTCTTTCTCTCTCTCTCTCTCACTCTCTCTCTCTTACTCTCACTCTCTCTCTTACTCTCTCTCTCTTACTCTCCCTCTCACTCTCACTCTTACTCTTACTCTTACTCTCTCTCTCTCACTCTCTCTCTTTCTCTTACTCTCTCTCTCTCTCTCTCTCTTTCTCTCACACTCATTACTACTCTGTAGTACTCTTTCCTCTTGCGTTACTCTTCTCGATCCCCTCCTCACGTCGCTGCTGCTCCTTCGCTTACTCTACTCTCGTCTCTCTCTCCTCTTTACCCCCACCCTTTACTCTCCTCTCTTACCCCCCTCTTACTCTCTTAACTCCACCCCCTCACCTACAAGTAGAAAAATTATACTCTCTTTTACTCTCCTTACCTTTACTACCTACCCCCCCCCCCCCCCCCCCCCCCCCCCCCCTCTCTCTCTCTCTCTCTCACTCCCAAACACAAAACCCGAACCAACGCGACGCAAATGCAAACCAACATTGAATCCCCCTCTTAAGATGATCAGCAACACCATTCAACATCGGGGGATTTACCCGTTCCTTTCTCTCCCCTATAAATCCTCTTTAATAAGCTCCTCCATCCCCACTTTAATCACGCCCATCGTCTGAAATCCTTTGGTTCATTGGCGTTGTACCCTCAGCCCACGTGGGAGTTTTAAGGGGTTTTGTTATAGGAGAAGAAATGGCGTTTTTTATCCAAAACTCTGATGTGATAAGTTTTTTTTTTTTTTTTTTTTTTTTTTTTTTTTGAGAATGCTGGGGGTTCATGTGTATTTTTTTTCTTTCTCTCTCTCTCTCTATCTCTTACTCTCCCTCTGTCTGTCTGTCTGTCTGTCTGTCCGTCTCTCTCTCCCTTCTCACCCGCTTCACTTCCCCGCCTCCCCCCTCTTCTCTCTCTCTCTCTTCCCCTTTTGCCCTCCCCCCCCCCCTCCTCTCCTCTCTCCTCTCCCTCTCTCCTCTCCGTTTTGTTATCCCCTCTACCTCCCCCTCTCCCTCTCTCTCCACCTTTCTCTCTACTCTCTCACTTTCTTCTCTCTCCCCTAGCTCCCCTCCCACCTCTCTCCCCATCCCCCTTCCATCGTCCCTCCATCACCCGTCTCTCCCTCTCTCTCTCTCCGCAGTAGTTTGAGAGACCTTGTTGTTACTCAAAGTTTGGCGATAGACTTTCTTTAGCGAATTTTGGCTCACCATCAAAATGGCTCTGATTTTTGCACTTCTTTTAATAGAGTGTATGTGTACCCTAGGCTATCATAGGTAGCTGATTATAACCGATTGTCCTTGTCTCGTTTTTGTGAGGTAGTGAGAGAGACAGAGAGTGAGTGAGAGAGAGAGAGAGAGAGAGAGAGAGAGAGAGAGAGAGAGAGAGAGAGAGAGAGAGAGTGAGTGAGTGAGAGAGGGAGAGAGAGAGAGAAAGACAAAGAGGAAGAGAAAAATAAGGGATAAAGAAAAAGATAGCTCGCTAGACTAGATAGATCAGATAGATAGATCTGAGAGAGAGGTGAAGAGAGGAGATAGAGAGGAAAGAAAGTTTTTGAATAGCCCATAATGAAGAGCAAGAAAGAAAAAGAGAGAAAGAAAAAAAAAAAAAAACACAGCTCGAAGCTTTTGACCTGCGGTTACAATTATTTTACACAAGTTTGCAAGTGGCAGTTAAAGCTTTTTGCGCCGTTAAACTTTACTGACACACAGCCAATGAGTCAGGGTCCCCAGAAGAAAAGTATTTTTACCTTTACCAATAGCCTTAGTGATTTGATTATATTTCATACTGTCTCACTTACACAAGCGCTTGAAAGGGAGGGAGGGAGGGAGGGAGGGAGGAGGGAGGGAGGGGGGAAGGAGGGAGGGAGGGAGGAAGGGGGGAGGGAGGAGGGAGTGGGGAAGGAAGGAGGGAGGGAGGGAGTGGGGAGGGAGGGAGGGAGTGGGGAGGGAGGGAGGGAGTGGGAAGGAGGGAGGAGGGAGTGGGGAAGGAGGGAGGAGGAAGGATGTTAGGGAAGGAGGGATAGAAAGAGGGAGGGAGGGAGAGAAATGAAACAGAGAATGAGGGGAGAAGGGGAAGAAGGAGAGAGGAAGGGAAAGAAGAAGAAGGGAAGGAGGGAGAAACGGAACAAAGGAGCGAAGAGAGAGAGAGAGAGAGAGAGAGAGAGAGAGAGAGAGAGAGAGAGAGAGAGAGAGAGAGAGAGAGAGAGAGCGAGACAGAGAGACAGAGAGAGAAAGGGCGAGAAAGAGAGACAGAAACAGAGAAACAGAGAGACGTATACAGACAGACACAGAAAGAAAGAAAGAGTAAAAAAGAAGATAAAGAGAGAGACTCACAAACGCAAACACCCTCCAGAGTTAAAAAAGAAAAAAAAAAGAAAAAAGAAAAAAAAAATTCTTCAAGATCCGCCCTCCTGGAGAAGAACAACCTCCCTTGACCTCATTTGACCTCCCTTGACCAGTCGACGAAGAAAAGGGACAGTACTCAGTCAAGTCACTCGAGAATATACCGTAATGGCTGAACGAGTCTGATAAAGTCTGATAATACATTACACTGACACAATCTTAACGAGGTTGCTAGTCTCCTCTTGGAACCTCTTGCAAATGCACTGGAAATTAATTCTCGGTTCGAACACTATCAAAGAACCAATGGGAATATATTATTTTTCGGTCTGGGTTTTCTCTCTTCTTGTCCAAGCGAGGAAGAACTTTCTGGAACGATGAGTGATATTAGACATTCTGAGGTAATGTGGAAATCTGGCTTATGGAGATCTGGTTTGTGGAGATCTGGCTTATGGAAATCTGGCTTGTGGAAATCTGGTTTGTGGAGATCTGGCTTATGGAAATCTGGCTTATGGAAATCTGGCTTGTGGATATCTGGCTTATGGCAGTCTGGCTTGTGGAAATCTGGCTTATGGAAATCTGGCTTATGGAAAATCTGGCTTATGGAGATCTGGCTTGTGGAAATCTGGCTTATGGAAATCTGGCTTATGGAAATCTGGCTTATGGTGATCTGGCTTGTGGAAATCTGGTTTATGGAAATCTGGTTTATGGAAATCTGGCTTATGGAAATCTGGCTTGTGGACATTTGGATTATGGAAATCTGGCTTATTGAAATCTGGCTTGTGGATATCTGGCTTATGGCAGTCTGGCTTGTGGAAATCTGGCTTATGGAAATCTGGCTTGTGAAAATCTGGCTTATGGAAAATCTGGCTTATGGAAATCTGGCTTATGGAAATCTGGCTTATGGAAATCTGGCTTATGGAAATCTGGCTTATGGAAATCTGGCTTGTGGAAATCTGGCTTATGGAAATCTGGCTTATGGAAATCTGGCTTATGGAGATCTGGCTTATGGAGATCTGGCTTATGGAAATCTGGCTTATGGAAATCTGGCTTATGGAGATCTGGCTTGTGGAAATCTGGTTTATGGAAATCTGGTTTATGGAAATCTGGCTTATGGTGATCTGGCTTGTGGAAATCTGGTTTATGGAA
>NW_028234408.1:3455650-3463150 GCF_977035675.1 Penaeus japonicus | reverse complement strand
TGACCCTGAGTTTTCTTTCTTATAACACAGACGCGGACGGGATCGTAGCGGTGTTAACGTGTTTCTTGATTCTCGTTTTCTGTTTATTGATATTTCTTTCCACTTTTTTATGAGAGAGAGTCTGATTAATAGGTGTGATAGGTAGCAATAATTATAGCAAGTATTGTGATAAAAATGATGAAAATATAATGACAAAAATAATAAAAATGATGATGATAGTAATGATAGTACTAATTCTACTACTACTAATGATAATAGTAATGATAACAATACTAATAATTTTTAGTAGTATAAGTAGTAATAGTAATCGGAGGAGTACAAAATACACTTATAATGATCAATAATAATCCTATTGGTAATTACAACACTGACAACAACGAAAAAAAAAACTAAACAAAAACAATACACCAGACACACAAAATCCCCCCCCCCCTCCCTCAAAAAAAAAAAAAAAAAAAAAAAAAAAACTCAAAAGACAAGCAAAAATCCCCCACTTTCCACGCAACAGGAGGAAAAAGAAAATCTTACGAAGACACCTAGTCATACAGATGCCAAAGTCACGAGCTGATAATGACATCAGATAAAAAACCCGAGCTACATTGCTATTAAACTGATAACATAAAGTTGACAAGATCACGTGATGTAGCCGTAGATAGGGTTGCCAATGGCCATTTCTCTAACGAGGCCTTTGAGAAGAGGTCAAAGGGACTCTCGAGTTTGGCTGTGCTGGGTTGGAAAGGAATTTCTGATTTTGTTTTTTTTTGTTTTTTTTCTTCTGCTTGATTTATTATCGTTATCACTGATGTCGTTATTGTTATCACTATTATTATCGTTTTTATTGTTGTTGCTATTGTTGTCTATATCTATGATTATCATTATTATTACTATTGTCTTTGTAATTATCATTATCATTATTGTTATTATCATTGTTATCATCATTATTATTATCATCATTGCTATCATCATTATTATTATCAATTATTATTATCAGTATTACTATTATCATCGTTACCATTATTATCATTAACATTTTCTTATCATGATCATTATTATCATCATTATCTTTACTATCATCATTATTATCATCATTATCATTACTATCATCATTATTATATTCACTATTATTATCTTTATTGGCATCATTATTATTAATAGTAGTAGTAATAGTAATAGTAGTAGAATAGCATAATTATTTTGCTCGTTTTTTTCATGTTTTCCTTATCTCTTTCTTATCCATTTATCATTTTATTTGACTCCGCAAGCAAATAAAAAATAACAGTATTTCCGAGTAATATTCCCACCCAAACACCCATTCCACTTCCCTCACTTACGAAAAGGAAAACAATAACAATTACTTAATATCCCAGACTAATAAAATTGCATAATCTATCGTGCATAAATATCAACAGAATGAACCTCGCCAATATCCTTACAAGCTCTTCTTGCAAGCTCTTCTTGTCATTAAAAAAGATTTCCCGACGAGAACCAAGACCTTGACAAATGCACCTACGATGGGAAGCGACAGAATAATCTGCTGTAATCAGGAACACATAATAATCTCTAATGTTCACGGGATTAATTAAGAGAACATCGTAGGAGTGTTACAATCTGTATTATTATAAGAACCGGCAACGTCTTCGACTTCGTAAGGGTGTTATCCTTCATAATCTGTTTTCCTCTTCATATTCCATTTTATTGTGGCTCTCTGCGTTATTTCTCCTCCCGAAATTCGGTTATAAATATACGTAACATAAGTAACACACGGCTCTGTGCTTCTATCTGTGCTTTTATTTTATCTTTTTAATTATTTGGCTCTGTGCTTTTATCACCGCGGTGAAAGACCGTTAAAAGGAAGAGGGGGTGGGGGAGGGGGTGGGCGAGGAGGGGAAATCCCGCGCTATTTTCAAAAGCTCACGCTGAAATATATCAAGGAAATTGCCTCTCTGCCCCGTAATCACATAAACACTAATTGCAATCATTCACAATCACCTGGCGGGAATCCAACTAACAATTACAATTGCTCATCCTTTCCCTGGAGATGTCCCCAAGACGATGCAACAACAAAATACGTCAAACTCACTCTCTCTTCCCTATAACTCCATTCTGAAATCAGGTTAGCTGCTCTTAGGGAAATAGTCCTCTGTATGTAGCCTTTGATTGTAGTCACGGAGCTGTTTGTTGCTTTGTGTTGACTTGATATTACTTACTATGGAAGTAGTTGATGATTTGATAAAATGGAAAGCGATGAAACAAAGAAATTAATCTTTACAGGGACTGTGAGATACACACACACACACACACACACACACACACACACACATATATATATATATATATATATATATATATATATATATATATATATATATATATGTATGTATGTATACAGAAAGAAAGAGAGATAAATGTATAAATCAAGAAATTAAGAAAGAGAGAGATAGAGAGAGTGAGAGAGAGAGAGAGAAAGAGATTAATACCTGATTTTTTAACTTCTCATTTATAATTGTATACATGGTTGTTTCACAGATAAAAGCATGGAATCATAACATCCGCTAACGCATATATATCATAACATAAGGCTTTGCTTTGTAGTCAAGCTAACACCGCCTTTCAATTTACCCTATTCTAATGTAGATAGATAGATAGATAGATGATAGATATAGATAGATAAATAGATAAACACATGTCACTTTTATAAAAAAAAAGAAAAAAAAAAAAAAAAAGGAAAGAAGAAGAAGAAGAAAAAACATGTATACCAAAGTGACTCAATGTGATAACCTAAACATTGCAATTCTGTTTTATTGATGCTTACAATATCTTTTGCACCTACGACGTTATCATTTCAATAATTCCCCATCGTCATGTATTGTTCAATATCGTTTGATTTAAAGGTTTGGGTTAATGTCTATATTATATCACGACTTTAATTAAACTTACATTGATATATTGCAGATATATTCGTCATTTATTCTATGCGAGAACATCATTTTTATCATATCAATACTTTTTATACAAACGCAAACATTACATGCTAGATTAATCTACACCTAATTTCAAATAATAAACTTAAAAAAAAGAGTGATATCGCATGGATCAAACTAAATTCAATACTGCTTAAAAAAAAAAAAAAATAATAATAATAAAAAAAATAAAATAAAATAATAAGAAGAAAATAAAAAAAATAAAAAAGTATATTTTAAAGGCATATAAACATGTACCCGCACAAATACAATCCAAGTATCAATAAAAACAAACAAACAAATAAATGACAAAAAAAAAACAATAACAACATGATAAACATAAGCAACAGAAGAGAATAAACAAGAAACAGAAGAGGAAATCAGGAAATAAAACCACCTTGGGGAACCCCTTAAACAAGTCCTCTAACATCTGCTATGTATTCCTCCGCCAGCGTTTTCCACATGCGGGTTATAAGGCCGATGGTGATTATTATTATAAAGCAAACCCCGGAAATCCTCTTTCTCCTTCGTTCAAAGGGAAGCAGGTGTACAGCCGCCTTACAATTATCACGTCTCTCAGGCACTGAACATATGCAAGAGGTTTCGGTATTGTTATTAGCGAAAACGTAACGTAACGTAACGACGGTCATGAAATCCGGTTGAAATGAGGAGAGAGAGAGAGAAAAAAAAAAACGAAAAAAAAAGTTTGGTTCATGCAGCGTATGAAAGATAACCTCCTCCTCTTTTTTTTTTTTTTTTTTTTTTTTTTTTTTCTTAATAAAGGCACTTGAAAAGGAAAAGGTGGTGACCCGTCAAGGAGCAAGAGGGCCAGGACACGCGCTAAGGGCATGGCTGTGGGAGGAGCTGGTCACGATCTCCTTGCTCGTGACCTCCGATGACCTAGCATAGAGGAACCGCTAACTTCAACTTCTCTCGCTGTTCAGCTTTGCATAAAAAAAAAGAAAAAAAGGCTTGATAGATCCACGAGGGAAGATTCTGTAGATCTATAATAAAACATGGAGATATATATAACGACCGATTGATATACCGGTTTCCTCTGTCCCTTAATTTGAGAGGATGTTGTGTTACCAAGCAAGATATTTCAACAGGATTTCACGCCTTGCAATAGCACAATGACTATCGGATTGCTATATATACATCTCTCACTCTGATACAACGAACTTAAAACATCACACACATGTGTTGAAGTTAGCTACGATGTATCACTTAAGGGTCGTACGATCACTTAAGGGTCGTACGATCACTTAAGGGTTGCACGATCAGTTAAGGGTCGTACGGTCACTTAAGAGTCGTGCGATCACTTAAGGGTCGTAAGATCACTTAAGGGTCGTACGATCACTTAAGGGTCGTACGATCACTTAAGGGTCGTACGATCACTTAAGGGTTGTACGATCACTTAAGGGTCGTACGATCACTTAAGGGTCGTGCGATCACTTAAGGGTCGTGCGATCACTTAAGGGTCGTACGATCACTTAAGGGTTGTACGATCACTTAAGGGTCGCACGATCACTTGAGGGTCGTACGATCACTTAAGGGTCGCACGATCACTTAAGGGTCGTACGATCACTTAAGGGTTGTACGATCACTTAAGGTTCGTACGATCACTTAAGGGTCGCACGATCACTTAAGGGTCGTACGATCACTTTAGGGTCACGCGGTCACTTAAGGTACGTACGATCACTTAAGGGTCGTGCGATCACTTAAGGGTCACGCGGTCACTTAAGGTACGTACGATCACTTAAGTGATCGTACGATCACTTAAGGGTCGTACGATCACTTAAGGGTCGTGCGATCACTTAAGGGTCGTACGATCACTTAAGGGTCGTACGATCACTTAAGGGTCGTGCGATCACTTAAGGGTCGTACGATCACTTAAGGGTCGTGCGATCACTTAAGGGTTGTACGATCATTTAAGGGTTGTACGATCACTTAAGGGTTGTACGATCACTTAAGGGTCGTACGATCACTTAAGGGGTTCCGATCGCTTTTCAATGCTTTCGCTGTAAACCCTTTTCTTCATATTCGTTACTTTCCACGTTACGTCACTCTCACGCATCGAAATATCGTTGCCAGGTTATTAAACACCGACTTTCTATTTTAATTTCCACTATCCTGCTCTCATATCAAATAAAAAAAAATGTATATATCTGATAAAATATATCAAAAATAAACTATAGAATATAAATTTACCGAACTGTATGAAACGTACCTTTCGCTCCAGTCTTAAAAAGAAAAAGAAAAAAGAAAAAATCTCTCGGAGGGTCCAGATGAACATACCTGTAAGGAAGAAGAAAGAAAAATTAATTACCCCTAATTAAGTGAAAGTTGCCTGACCTCGCATAATATATCGTTACACGTTATTAAATTACCCACCTCTAGGAGCCCAGCTAATTAGCCTGAAGGATTAAACTGCTATTAGTTCTGAAATGGACTTGCAAATTGCAAAGGTCATCTCAAAGGCGCATCTTTAAGTTCTGTGGGCTGTTGATATATGTGAATGTTTTATCTTTTTATATGATTTTTTTCCTGCGTATATTTATTTGTGTATTGTGATCATTATCATTATTTTGTACAATGTTTTTTTATTATTGATTATCTCGTGTGTGTGTGTGTCTGTGTGTACGTGTGTGTTATGAGTATAGTGCCATAATGTTACATGGGTTTATTGCAAGTACACACACACACACACACACACACACATATATATATATATATATATGTATATATATATATACATATATATATACATATACATATATATATGTATATATATGTATGTATATGTATATGTATATATATATACATATATATATATATATATATATATATATATATATATATATATACATATATATATATATATACATATGAAGTAAAGTGTGTATATGAACAAAAAATATAAAGATACAAAATCCTTTAATGAGCCTTGGATAAGTATCATCTTTTTTAATAAGCGGATATAATTATGCACTCGAGTCACTAATAAGCAAGGCGCTACAATGGCTTTATACATATTATGTCTATAAATTAATGTTTCTTTTGCGAAACATACAAAGATACACTTATGTATGTGTGTTTTACTGTTTTCACTCCCCCCCCTCCATCTTTTTACATATCTTCAGTATTTTCATTTTGTTTCTATAAAATGCTAATTATCATTATTATCAATATCATTATCATAACTATTTTTATCATTATTTTTATTGTTGTTATTATTGTTATCGTCATTATCCTCATCATCATTATCATTACTATTGCTATCGGTACTGTTATCATTATTATCATTACTATCATTATCATAATTCGTATTGTTATTATCATTATCAATATTGATATTATCATGATTACTGTCATTTTCATTACTATTATTATTATCATTATCAATATTGACATTATCATTATTACTGTCGTTATCATTACTATTACTGTTATCACCACCATCAGTATTGTCATTATCATTATTACCATCATTATCATTACCATCACCATCACCGTTATTCCTGTTACCCTCATCATTACCATCATTATCACCGTTATTACTCTTACCCTCATCATTACCATCATTATCACCATTATTCCTATCACCCTCATCATCACCATCATTACTATCACAATCACCATGCAAACAAGAATCCCCTCCTAGCAAGATGAACCTCCTCTTCATCAACATCATCAACATCATCAACATCTCTCGATAAGGTTCCTCTCGATGTCACCGCTCAGCCGATAACACTCATGAGCAATGACTCAGCACGATTGTCAAGCTCTTGTTGCTAGTCAGCCAATCTCGATCCATGACTAGGCTTCTGTAGGTCACTCACTTGCTTTCTAGAAGGATCTAGAAGCCTTCGGAGGTCTTTAGGATATAGGTAGGAGATCTTATTCCGGGAAGTTCTTCGGAAGTTGGTTTGTAATTTTTGTTTTTTTGATGAAGAGGGTTTGAGTGTTTGTTTTATTTTTTATTGCAATTGCAATTTTCTAAAGTTTATCGTCTGGAGGGAAATCGTGTGTTTATATATTTTTTTATATTTTTGTTTAGATTAACTGAGTTTTGGGATCATGTGTGTGTATATGTATATGTATATATATAATTTTGTCTATCTACTTAATGGTCTATCTATCTATCTTAATAGTCTATCTGTTAATCTATATATAGAGAGTTGGGATATCAATCAATGATATATCATGTCTGTGTGTGTGTGTGTGTGTGTGTGTGTGTGTGTGTGTGTGTGTCTGTGTGTGTGTACGTGTGTGTGTGTAGTGATAATAGCTTCCTCATCATAACGTTTCCACAAGATCTCCTGCTACGGATTTGCAGCAAACCCTAGCCGTTAACATTAGAAAAAAAAATGTTAGCGCTACGGTATGTCCACAACTATACCGTACCATAGCTTTAGATTTCTTTAACGCCTTTTCGGTACCTTTAACCTGTAAGCTTAAGGTACGAGATAAACTACTTCAAAAACTGAAAAGATGGTAAAGCCAACATAGTTGTCATAGGAGCAGTTTCCATTATATG
>NW_028234408.1:3420650-3423150 GCF_977035675.1 Penaeus japonicus | reverse complement strand
GTTGCAGGGGGAGGGAATTGAAAAGTCTTCTGCATTTTTGTTTTATTAGTTCAGTTTTCATTTTGTTATTATCATTAGTATTAGTATTATCATTATTGTTATTTTTATTATTATCATTATATATATATATATATATATATATATATATATATATATATATAAATATATATATATTGTACATATATATACATATATATATATATATATATATATATATATATATATATATATATATATATTATGAGGGGGAGGGGTCATGAAAAGAATCTTAGAGTCAATTGCAACCTTAGAAAGAAAATTTTATAAAGAAAATTATATACATATGCGCGTATGTGTGTGTGTGTGTCCATATGTTCCCTTTAAACAAAGCCATTAACTAATACTTGTCTGAATCGCCTTATAATAGCCAAGGGACATTTCGCAAATCCGATTTCATCAAGACTTTTGCAATGGAACTCAATATACAGAAAAAGAGACTGCAACGTGAAATTGCACGGGGTAGCACTTTAGACCAATCACCTTTAGAAAAAAGGAAAGAAAAGAAAAGAAAAGGAAATTAATCACAGGATTATAAGCTTCACTATAATCATTATCAATATCATTATCATTAAAATCATTGGTAGTATTCATGTTCTTATCATTATTATTGGCAACATTATTTCAAATATCATTATCATTGCATCTTCTACCATCACTATTATTAGCATCATCATCATCATTATTGCAATTCACACTTACAATGTACTATGATAAGTATTAAGAGTGACACATTTACAACATTTATAATAGTCTTAATATATATAAAACTGGTTAAGTTTTATTACAACTTTTCTGTTGCTCTGTAAAGGAACAAAAATAATCGCAATGTAATTTCAATGCCGCAAGACAAGTGATCAAGATTCTTTCTATCTCTCTCGTTCTCTTGTTCTCTCGTTTACTCTTTCTCTTTCTCTTTTCCCTTTTTATCTCTCTCTCTATCTTTCTCTCTCTCTGTCTCTATCTATCTATCTATCTATCAATCTCTCCATTTATCTATCTTTCAATCTCTCTCTGTTTCTCTCTTTCCCTCTCTCTCTGTCTCTCTCTTTCTCTATCTACCTATCTTTATATTTCTCTATCTATCTATCTATTGATCTCCCTCCCTCCCTCTCTCTCTTTCCTTTTTTTTTTTTCTTTCTTTCTTTCTTTCTTTCTTTTTTCTCTCTCTCTTTATCTATCTATCTATCAACCAATCTCCCTCCCCCCCCCTCTCTCTCTCTCTCTCCCTCTCCCTCTCCCTCTCCCTCTCCCTCTCCCTCCCCCCATCCCTCTCTCCCTCTCTCCCTCCCTCTCTCAAAAAGTAGCAAGCCTACACCCCATGTGTCCACACCTCGGTCTCTTTAGGACCAGCCCCAACCTAACCATTACCCAGCGTGAGTCACTCAGTACGGTCGAGGCTCCTATAGGTTGTCTATGGGATTCTCAACTCTACTGCGCGCTACCTGCTTCACCTCACCGCATAGTCGACGTATTCACGGAATGTCGACGTTTTGAGTTGAGCTTCGAATTGCGCCATTTTTTTTTTTCTTTTTGTTTTTGTTTTACATGTGGTCGTAAAAAGAAAGACTACAAGACTATCATTTCACGCTCGTCATTGCCCCGCTTATCACAATGCAAGATTGAGATTTGAGATTGCAAGGTCCTTCTCAACACGTCCGCCGAAAATGGGGTATTTGAATGCAGTGTGATTTTGCGATATAGGAGAAACGCCTCTTTTTTTTTCTTTTTTTTCTTCTCATCGTGAATATTCGAATATCATGATGGTGTGTCTGTCTTTCGGTTTTTGGAAAGACAGGTTGTGATAATCTTCGGGTGTAAACTAAGGGAGATTGTAAATGTTTTTTTGTTTTTCTTGTAAATTTAGTAATTTTGTAAATAATTTTGTAAAGTGACAGTGTAGATTTGTAGATAAGATATATTTTTTGAGTTAAGTAATTCTGTTTAATTGTATAAACCTAAGAAATTTTTTTTTTGATCAACTGTATTTTCTAATTTTGTAATTTTTGTAAATCGATTATGTAAACAAAGATAGTAAATTTAGGAAGGAGGGAGGAAGACTGCAGTGGGGTGGGGGTGGGGGTGGGGGGTGTAAATGCATGAGTGGGGAGGTGGGGCGTAAGTGCATGGAGGGGAGGGGGGGTGGAGGCAGTGTCAATATGGGGAGGAAGGAGAGTGAGAGGAAAGGCAATGAGAGAAAAGGGAAAATAGAGGAGAAGATCTTAGGAGGGGGGGAGGGAGAGGGAGGGGGGATGGGATAAGGAAGGGGAGAGATCTATACGTGGGAGGCAGAGGGAGGGAGTAGGGGGAGTAGGGGGAGGGAGGGAAAAGGAGAAGAAATGTCAAACGTCCAGATTAGGAAGTTCAAGACTTTACGACCGCAATATATTCAACGACTTAGCGAAATATAATACCGATTAGTATATAACGAGATTTCTTTCATTGTATTGGTATCAAACTCGTA
>NW_028234408.1:3398150-3400650 GCF_977035675.1 Penaeus japonicus | reverse complement strand
GGGAGATGTGCTGATATAGGAATGGCTGAGGCATCAAAAGCGCATTTGTATTTGAGTGATAATGTGTTTATTTGTTGCATGTATTATCTATGGATGTGTAGGATTGCATTCTTCTGAAATATGAATTAAAAATTTCATTGAGTTTGATTTATCATACGAACACACACACATATAAATAAATACGTCAATACAAACAAACACATACACATCCCTCCTCCCTCTCCACACAGACACACAATCACATAAATAATACCCCCCTCCCCACCCACCCAAACACCCCCACCCCCTACACATACACACAAACAAACATATCAACACCCCCTTCTCCCTCCCTCCCCCTCCCCCCCCACTCAAATAAACACATCAACATCCCCTTCTCCCTCCCTCCCCCTCCCCCCACACACACCCAAACGAACACATCAAATGCCTCCTCCCCCCCTCCCTCCTCCCCCCACACCCAAACAACACACCCAGCCTAACGAACTAACCCCCCCAGAGTAACACCTTACCCCTCCCCCCCACAGTAACACCTTACCCCTCCCCCCCACAGTAACACCTTACCCCTCCCCCTACAGTAACACCTTACCCCTTCCCTCCCCCCTCACCCCTTCCCCACCCCCCCACCCACACCCCTTTCCCCCCATAGACGTGAATCTGAGTGGGGCTCCCTTCCCACAGGGGCTTTTAGATAGGAGCAAGTCCAGGGATCGGTAAAGCTCCCCCAGGGGTGAGATTCATCAAAGTGGCCGCGAGAGACCCCGTGGTGTGATAGTGATTGGGTAAAGGTTAATCATAGGTTTCCTTTGAGAACATAGTAGGCTCTCTCATCAAAGATTTTTTTTTTTTTTTTTTTTTTTTTTTTTAGGTTTTCGTGGTAATGTTCGAGGTTTTGTTTTGTGTTCATGTTTGATGTGTTGTTGATATATATGTTGTTGTTTTTATTCTTTATTTGCTTGTTTTTATTAGGTACATTTTCTTATCAAACAGATTTTTTAATGGCTTTATTTGATATGTTGTTGATATATATGTTGTTTTCTTCCATATCAAACATGGAAACTGCATTTTCATCCCACTGTTATTTTTTTTTATTTTATTTTTTATTTTTTTTTATCTAAGTTGAGAAAAAAAAGCTCATCGATGTACAAGGGTCCCACAAAGGAGCAACACTATATAGGATGTATATGTGTTATTTCTATTACGGTTATTTTGTGTTTCTAGCAAAATCTGTAATTAATCTGAAAATCGATCTCGACATATAGACACATACACATGGACAAATACACGCACTTACACGAACACACACACACACACGCATTTTCTCTCTATTTCTCTCTCTCTCTCTCTCTCTCTCTCTATCTATCTATCTATCTATCTCTCTATCTTTCTCTATCTTTCTACCTCTCTATTTATCTCTCTATCTCTCTCTATCTATCTCTATCTCTATCTCTATCTCTTTCTATCTTTCTTTCTCTCTCTCTCTCTATCTTTCTCTCTCTCTCTCTCTCTCTCCCTCTCCCTCTCCCTCTCCCTTTCTTCCTCCTTCCTCCCTCCCCCTCTCCCTCCCTCTCTCCCTCTCTCCCTCCCTCTCCCTCTCCCTCTCACTCTCCCTCTCTCTCTCCAAACTAGTCTCTTACAGGATGTGGTCGCAAAGTGTTCCTCAGTGAACCCTGATCTGAAACATGGGTTCAGTGTCTGATTGGAACGTGATGTTTTGTCTCGTGTCGGCTTTGGCCAATTTGTGTATCGCCCTTTGCTTGTGTTGCAATAGGTCCCACGTGCATGTTGAGGGATTCGAGATTTTTATGTGATTGATTTTGGTTTGGCGAGACCAGCGTGGTTTGAATATAACTAAGCATGAATATACACAAACGCACGCACACACACATATACACAGACATACATACACATATACACTCACATATACATACACACTCACATAGACATACAAACACATATACATACATATATACATACATACATGCATACACACACTCACACACACACACACACACACACACACACACACACACACATACACACACACACACACACACACATCCAAATATCCACACACATGTTCAGTCGCAAATTTATCTATTTATGCATGTACATATCTACACATGCATATATATATGCTTACAGAGATGCACATGTACATATATACATATATATGCTAGCGTAAATTTAACAATAGTACCAATACAACCGACCAGTGTTGAGAAAGCAACAGATAAGTCTCAACAACCAAAGAAATTTTCAAAAGGCATAAATTCTCCAATATTCCCATCAACCTCAAAAACAAATCTGAATACTTGCAAATTGCACACATTCAGGCAAACAAGAGGAATGCCCAAACACCAAAACAAACCCATACAAACAGACCCACATACGCCCACCCATATAAAGGAGACTCATAGAAGGCATAGGGCATACGTCCTGGACAACACGCAGCGTGTAGACGAAACAAACATTAATTCCAAGTGTAAGATGTCCACCGGGA
>NW_028234408.1:3370650-3375650 GCF_977035675.1 Penaeus japonicus | reverse complement strand
CTGCTTCTCCTTCTCCTCCTCTCCCTTTCTCCCTGCCTCTCTATCCCTCTCTCCCTCTCTCCCTGTCTTCCAGTTACCTCGTTCGGAATATTCCAAGACACTTCCCTACTCCATATATATGTCAGGTTATAATACTGCATGCAACCTGACCCAGCTGGAACGTTGCCCGTGGCATAATGGAGGTCTCTCGAAGACCGCCAACTGTTCGTGGCAGATTTCCTGAATATCATTAGATTTATACTGATGACCAGCTGCTCTAATGTTGACACACATACACACACGTACATGGACACATATGCACACGCACATATATATACATACACACACACGCACGCACGCACATGGACACACATACACACGCACATATATATACATACACACACATACATGGACACACATGCACACACACATATATATACATACACACACACGCACGCACGCACGTACGCACATGAACACACAGGTACAGGCACACACACATATGTGTGTGTGTGTGTGTGTGTGTTTATATATATAAATATATATATATATATATATATATATATATATATATATATATATATATATATATATATATTACCTAATTTATTTATATGTATGTACGAACTTATCTAGAGAGAGAGAGAGTGAGAAAGAGAGACCGACTGACAGTGAGAGAGAGAGAGACAAATAGACAACAGACAGATAGAGAAAGGGATAAATAGATAGATATATAATGAGAGAGAGAGAGAGAAAGAAAGAGAAAGAGATAAAGAAAGAGACAGACAGACAGACATACAGCTAGACTGACAGAGAGAAAGAGAGAGCGAAAGCCAGGCAAACAGACAACAAACAGACAGACAGAGAGCAAAATCCCCTTACTGCATCCGAGCCTAATCATCCTACCCGTAGCGGGCACGTCCGATCACCCGCATTCCTGGCCAATTAGTGTTCACTTTCGTTGCAATTACGTTGTTTAATAACAAATTGTCTTCTAAATAATGCCCAGCAGAGAGGTGAACATGGCAAAGACATAGTGCAACAGTGCATGCAATATTACCCCGCTTTTAGGCTGTCCGAAAGGCAGGTACGGGATTCCTAGGTTTAGTTTTCTTGTTTATTATGTTTTATTTCTTTTTTTATTATTATTATTTTTTTTAGCTGTCTCTTGGTATTTCTGTCTGTATTTCTGTGTGTCTTTCTGTCTGTTTGTCTCTCTCTTTCTTTCGTTCTATTTCGTTCTATTTCTCTCTCTCTCTCTCTCTCTCTCTCTCTCTCTCTCTCTCTCTCTCTCTCTCTCTCTCTCTCTCTCTCTCTCTCTCTCCTTCTCTCTCCCCCTCTCTCTCCCCATCTCTCTCCCCATCTCTCTTTTATTCTCTCTCTCTTTCATTTTCTCTCTCTTTCATTCTCTCTCTCTCTCTCTCTCTATCTCTATCTCTATCTCTATCTCTCTCTCTCTCTCTCTCTCTCTCCCTCTCCCTCTCTAAATTAGGCCTTACAAGTACTGGTAAAACGCTTGTATATAATCATATTACTTTTAGTTCAAAAAGTTATATATAAAAAAACATAATAGAGATGCTAACATCATGAAACATTGACTGATATTTAAATGGGCGATTGCCGTAACACCTATCAATCCCTAGTCTTTATATCTACAAATTATCTGAATAATTATCTGAGTAAAGTTTATGTAAAATCTGCTACAACTTGACTTGAAGTGCCTGTAGGCCAGCAGAAAGTCATGCAAAAATGTGGTTAGCTAATAGTCGGTAGACGTATATACATATCTTCTGTCTTCTTCTTCTTCTTCTTTTTCTCTTTCTTTTTCTTCTTTCTTATTTTTTTCTTCTTATTTTCTTTCTTCTTTTTATTCTTCTTCTTCTCTTTCTTTTTATTTTTCTTCTCTTTCTGCTTCTTCTTCTTCTTCTTCCTCTTTTTCAACTTCTTATCATTATTATCATTATCATTATCATTATTATTATGCTCATTCCTCTTATTCTTCATATCATTATTATTGTCATTATCCTTCTTTTTCTTCTTCTTCTTCTTCTTATCATTATTGATATTATCATTATCATTATTATTATTATTATCCTTCTTTTCTTCTTCTTTTCCTTCTCCCTCTTCTGCTTCTTTTTTACTTCTTATTCTTCTCCCTCCCCCTCTTCTTCTCCTTCTTTTTCCTCGTATTCTTCCTCTCCTTTCTCTCTCTCTCTCACACTCTCCCTCTCATTCCATCTCCCTCTCCCTCTCCCTTCCACTCTCTATCTCGTTCCCTCCCACTCTCCCTCTCTTTCCCTCCCACTTTCCCTCCCCCCATCTCCCTCTCCCTCTCCTTCCCTCACCCTCCCACTCTCCCCATCTCCCTCTCCCTCTCCCTCTCCCTCTCCCACTCCCACTCCCACTCCCACTCCCACTCCCACTCCCACTCCCACTCCCACTCCCACTCCCACTCCCACTCCCACTTCCACTTCCACTTCCACTCCCACTCTCCCTCTCCCTCTCCCATTCCCACTCTCCCTCTCCCTATATTCCTCCCTCGTCCTCCCACTCTCTATCTCCCTATATCCCTCCCTCGTCTTCCCACTCTCCCTTTCCCTCTCCTACTCCCTCTCCCACTCCCATTCCCACTCCCTCCCCCTCTCTCTTGAAAAAATCATCTCTGAACGATAATAACCTTTTTTCTCATCCAATCTCTCTCTCTCATCATAATCTTTCTCTCCCTCTCTCTCTCTCTCTCTCTCTCTCTCTCTCTCTCTCTCTCTCTCTCTCTCTCTCTCTCTCTCTCTCTCTCTCTCTCTCTCTTTCTCTTTCTGCTCGCACACAATCTTGTCCTTCAACTTTCTTGTAATACAATCCTCTTGTTCTAATTATCGTCTTTTCAATTATCATCCTTGTTCTTTCCCTCCTTTTTTTCTATTTCCCCTTTTGGATTTTTGGACACTGCTGGTTTCGTTGAATCTCGGCTCCTCTTTTTATCTCTTTCTCTTGGTTTTTGTTTTTCGTTTTTTTCTTTTCTTTCTCTCTCTTTTTTTCTCTCTATTTCTCTTTCTTGCTATCTATCTATTAATCTCTCTTTCTCTTAGTTCCTCTCTCTTTCTTTCTTTCTTTCTCTCTCTTTCTCTCTATATTTCTTTCTCTCTCTTTCTCTCTCTCTCTCTCTCTCTCTCTCTCTATCGCCTTCTCTTAGCTTTCGCTTTATCTTTTCTCCTTCTCTTTCTCTCACTCTTCTTGTTCTCTTGCCCCTTGTTTTTCTCTTGTTTTTCTCTTTATACTTCTCTTCCTCTCTCTCTCTTCGTTTTCTCTTTTTCTCACACTCTACCTTCTTCTTCTTCTTCGTTTTTCTCCCCTTGTGTATCCTCCTCCTTCTTCTCCTCTTCCTTCTCCTCTTCCTCCTTCTCCTAGTCCACCTCCTCCACCTCTGCTGCCTCCTCCTCCTCCTCCTCCTCTTTATCATTATTATCATTATCATTCTGCTTCTTCTTCTTCTTCCTTTCCTCTTCCTCCCACCTACCCCCCTTCCCTGGCACAGTTCCAGGCGCATGTCATCTCAAGGTTTATCCTGCCCTATCTCTCTCTCTTTCTCTCTCTCTCTCTCTCTCCCATCTCTCCCTCCCTCCCTCTCTCTCTCTTTCTGTCTCTTTCTCTCTATCTCTCTCCCTCTCTCCTTCTCTCCCTCTCCCTCTCCCTCTCCCTCTCCCTCCCTCCCTCCCATCTCTCCCTTCCTCCCTCCCATCTCTCCCTTCCTCCCTCCCATCTCTCCCTTCCTCTCTCTCTCCCTCCCTCTCCCTCTCCCTCTCCCTCTCCCTCTCCCTCTCCCTCTCCCTCTCCCATCTCTCTCTCCCTCCCATCTCTCCCTCCCTCCCATCTCTCCCTCCCTCCCATCTCTCCCTCCCTCCCATCCCTCCCTCCCTCCCTCCCCTCCCTCCAATTATATCCCTCACTCCACTTCCTCAAAGCGGTGTCTCTGATAAACTTCATCGTAACTTCACTCTAGACACCCGAAGTTCATGTTGAAAGGGTGAAGTTATCTTTTATGATGATAATTGTTGTGATGATGTTAGTGATGATAGAGATGGGGAGGGGGTGTAGCGGTGATGGTGGTGGTGATGGGGAGGGTGGTGGTGAGGGTGAGGGTGATGTTGATAGTTATGATGATGGTGGTGGTGATGGTGATAGTTGTGATGATGGTGATGACGATGATGGTGATGTTGATAGTTGTGATGATGGTGGTGGTGATGATGGTGATGATGATGATGAGGATGATGATGGTGATAATAATGATGATAATGATATTGAAAAAGACCATAATAACAATAATGATAATAATAATGATAATAATGAGGATGACAATGCCAAAGACAATTAAAAACAGCAACACCACAAACAAAAGAAAACAAAACACATAAACAACAATAACATCAAATATTCTTCCTATTTTTAGAGATACCAAATCATAGAAAAAAAAATCGTTTTCTTTTATTTTCGTTCTTTCTTTTCCCTTCATATTCACTCGCCATCTTTATCTCCCAAGATGGCTCTTCCTTCGGATTATCATATGTTTATCTATGTCCTCATTCTTTATCGCTTCCTTTTCCTATTCTTATTATTCTTTCTATTATCTTTATCGCTTCCTTTTCCTATTCTTATTATTCTTTCTTATGTTATCTTTGATTCTTCTTCCTTCTCTTTTTTATTCTTCGTTTTCCTATCTCTGTTTTTTTTGGTTACTTATTCCTCTCTTTCCTATCTCCAGTATTCATTTTTTTCTGATTCTTCTTTATTATTTCTTTTATTTTGTGCTTCCCATATTCGTTATTCTCCTTTTTAATTCTTCTTTATTCTCTTCTCTCGTGAATTTTCTCTCTTCTCCTTTCCTATATCGATTATTTTACTCTCTTTCTTTCTTTCTTCCATTCGCTCTATTCTTTCTTCTTTTGTTGTTGTTGTTTCATCTCTTTCCTATTCCTAATATTCGTTATTTTTTAACTCTGATTCATCTTTATTTTCGTTTTTTCTTT
>NW_028234408.1:3360650-3363150 GCF_977035675.1 Penaeus japonicus | reverse complement strand
GGAGGAGGAAGAGGAGGAGGGGGAGGAATAGGAGGAGAGGGAGAAGAAGGAGAAGGAGGAGGGAGAGAAGGAGGAGGGGGAGAAGGAGGAAGAGGAGGAGGAGGAGGGGGAGAAGGGAAGGAGGACGATGAGAAGGAGGAGGAGGAGAAAAAGGGAGGAGGGAGAGATGACGGGATGAAAATTAATAATAATGATAATAATAATGATAAACAGTATTCCTTTATACAGATTTTGAAAATACATAATCTTATCTTCTACCAAACGCGTATAAATCATATAAATACAAAAATGAAAATAATTTAAACACACACATCTAACAAGCCTAAAAAGTATTTACATCCTATTCATCCATAACGACTTGACATTTATAGCATCCTCCACGAAGGATATTTGTTCACAACCCATAATAAAAAAAATAATCTTCGAAAGCTTTATTGAAAAAAAATAAAATAATTTTTTTAACTCCGTATCCCCTTAAACAAGCAGAGACTCCTTCACACACCCTTTTCTTGTTCAAACATGTTGGTGACTTTCGTGATTGCTTTATGTTGATATTACTTGATGTAAATATACAAATTGCAAAATAACGAATGTGTAGTTTATTAGATGATGTGAATGTGAATGTATAGATATATTTCAATATTTTCCCACGTGATGCAAACAGCTTTGTAGAATAAATGTTTGTTTCTTTGACACGTGTTTTTTTTTTTTTTTTTTTTTTTTTTTTGGGGGGGGGGCAGCCGTGTGGATTAACGAATAGGTAGATGATGTACGTTTATAATGAAGGTATAATGGTCAATGTTGTGAACGTTTTGTGTTACTATTATTTTTAAAAAATACGCAAACATACACAGTCACATAGGCAGAAAAATAGATAATAAGAGATAATAGGAGCACTTTTCGCATTTAGCTAATATATATATATATATATATATATATATATATATATATATATATATATATATATATATACACATGGCCCGTCCAAGCTCGTGAGTTTCCAATGTCGCCTGTTTATATATATATATATATATATATATATATATATATATATATATATATATATATATATATATATATGTATATACGTGGTCGGCAGATCGAGCCCCGTCCAAGCTCGTGAGTTTACAGTGTCGCCTGATGGTCACTGCCGTGGCTGGGCATCACGGTGGGTAAGGACCAAGCTCAGGTCGAGTCAACACTCGTTGGCACACTCTCACGAGTCAGCACACGCTGACACAGGCGGGCTCGCCTCAGTGCATATAAGCCCGGCGAAGCATCTGTTCCGCAAACCTAGCTTATCCTTATCCATAGTGAGAGAGAGAGAGAGAGAGAGAGAGAGAGAGAGAGAGAGAGAGAGAGAGAGAGAGAGAGAGAGAGAGAGAGAGAGAGAGAGAGAGAAATAGATAGATAAGGAAAGAGAGAGACAGAGAGATAGAGAAATAGATAGATAAGGAAAGAGAGAGACAGAGAGATAGAGAAATAGATAGATAAGGAAAGAGAGAGACAGAGAGATAGAGAAGGAGAAGGAGATAGAGATAGAGATAGAGATAAAGAGATAAAGAGATAAAGAGATAAAGAGATAAAGAGATAAAGAGATAAAGAGATAGAGATAGAAATAGAGATATATATAGAGAGAAAAGAGAGAGAATTCCCATACAACGCAAATCACAAATCTCCAGTCCCATCGGCACAACAAACCGAACCTTTCCCCGAACCGCCAAGCACACGCACGGTCGTTACCCTCAAACACCTCAAACACCAAACATAAATACTTTTCGGATCCTACAAAGACGAGATAGCAGAAAGAAGACAAAAAGAAGACAAAAAAAAGAAAAAAAGACAAGACTCGAATACCCATCTCCGTCGTGAGACCTTCCCGATCTTTCTCACTTGACCTTCCGAAACCCCGTGTGTTGTCAGTCAGACAGGGTTCGAGGCTTCGGGAAGACATGAAGCTTTTCTGTTCAATTTGGACTTAACTTTGTATCATATTTATTTATTATTTTTTTCTTTTTCTCTCTTTTTAATTTGGTTTTTGTTTTGGTTCTTTTTTCTCTCTTTTTCTTTTTTTTTTTCTTTTGCTCTCTCTTTTTATTTTATTTTTTTTATTTTTCTCTCCTTTTAATTTGGTTCTTTTTTCTTTTTCTCTCTTTTTAATTTGGTTTTTTTATTTTTCTCTCTTTTTAATTTGGTTTTTGTTGTTTTTTAATTCATACGATTTGTATTTCTATGTATCTTGATTTTGTTGTTGTTGTTCTTGTTGTTGTTTTTAGAGTTGTTGTGTTGGAAGTAATGTCCTTGTATTTATTTTTGTTTTTCCTTTTTTTAATGTTATGTTTAAAGTAATTTCTTCTTATTTCTTCGTATCAGCTTCGACTATCTCTTGTCTTTGGTTTGAGAGTTATGTCATAATTGTTTTTACTCTTTGTTGCTTTTGTATCTCAAGTAATATTCTTTGTATTTCTTTGTATTGTGTGATTAGCTTTTTCTTTTCTCC
>NW_028234408.1:3345650-3348150 GCF_977035675.1 Penaeus japonicus | reverse complement strand
ATCCAACGCCCACTCTACATCCTCTGACTGTTCACCCTTACGTTATAACGCTAACCAACTTATCCAGCGACCACTCTACATCCTTTGGCTTCTCACCCTTACGTTATAACGCTAACCAACTTATCCAGCGACCACTCTACATCCTTTGGCTTCTCACCCTTACGTTATAACGCTAACCAACTTATCCAGCGACCACTCTACATCCTTTGGCTTCTCACCCTTACGTTATAACGCTAACCAACTTATCCAGCGACCACTCTACATCCTTTGACTTCTCACCCTTACGTTATAACGCTAACCAACTTATCCAGCGACCACTCTACATCCTTTGACTTCTCACCCTTACGTTATAACGCTAACCAACTTATCCAGCGACCACTCTACATCCTCTGACTGTTCACCCTTACGTTATAACGCTAACCAACTTATCCAGCGACCACTCTACATCCTTTGGCTTCTCACCCTTACGTTATAACGCTAACCAACTTATCCAGCGACCACTCTACATCCTTTGACTTCTCACCCTTACGTTATAACGCTAACCAACTTATCCAGCGACCACTCTACATCCTCTGACTGTTCACCCTTACGTTATAACGCTAACCAACTTATCCAGCGACCACTCTACATCCTTTGGCTTCTCACCCTTACGTTATAACGCTAACCAACTTATCCAGCGACCACTCTACATCCTTTGACTTCTCACCCTTACGTTATAACGCTAACCAACTTATCCAGCGACCACTCTACATCCTTTGGCTTCTCACCCTTACGTTATAACGCTAACCAACTTATCCAGCGACCACTCTACATCCTTTGATTTCTCACCCTTACGTTATAACGCTAACCAACTTATCCAGCGACCACTCAACATCCTCTGACTTCTCACCCTTACGTTATAACGCTAACCAACTTATCCAGCGACCACTCTACATCCTTTGACTTCTCACCCTTACGTTATAACGCTAACCAACTTATCCAGCGACCACTCTACATCCTTTGACTTTTCACCCTTACGTTATAACACTAACCAACTTATCCAGCGACCACTCTACATCCTTTGACTTCTCACCCTTACGTTATAACGCTAACCAACTTATCCAGCGACCACTCTACATCTTCTGGCTTCTTACCCTTACGTTATAACGGTAACCAACTTATCCAGCGCCCACTCTACATCCTTTGACTTCTCACCCTTACGTTATAATGCTAACCAACTTATCCAGCGACCACTCTACATCCTTTGATTTTTCACCCTTACGTTATAACACTAACCAACTTATCCAGCGACCACTCTACATCCTTTGCTTCTCACCCTTACGTTATAACGCTAACCAACTTATCCAGCGACCACTCTACATCTTCTGGCTTCTTACCCTTACGTTATAACGGTAACCAACTTATCCAGCGACCACTCTACATCCTTTGATTTCTCACCCTTACGTTATAACGCTAACCAACTTATCCAGCGCCCACTCTACATCCTTTGACTTCTCACCCTTACGTTATAACACTAACCAACTTATCCAGCGCCCACTCTACATCCTTTGACTTCTCACCCTTACGTTATAACGCTAACCAACTTATCCAGCGCCCACTCTACATCCTCTCACTTCTCACCCTTACGTTATAACGCTAACCAACTTATCCAGCGCCCACTCTACATCCTTTGACTTCTCACCCTTACGTTATAACGCTAACCAACTTATCCAGCGCCCACTCTACATCCTTTGATTTCTCACCCTTACGTTATAACGCTAACCAACTTATCCAGCGACCACTCTACATCCTTTGATTTCTCACCCTTACGTTATAACGCTAACCAACTTATCCAGCGCCCACTCTACATCCTTTGACTTCTCACCCTTACGTTATAACGCTAACCAACTTATCCAGCGCCCACTCTACATCCTTTAACTTCTCACCCTTACGTTATAACGCTAACCAACTTATCCAGCGGCCACTCTACATCCTCTGGCTTCCAACCACATACCTGCCAGTCAGTCAGCTTAGGCATCCATTAGCTTAATCATAATATCAATATATAATGGCTCACCCTTATCCCTATCTCTACCCAATTACGAGGTACAAAACGTGGCCCTTCACGTGTGCTTTATCTGGCGTCGCTTCCTTCCATTAATCTGTCTTTCTTTATCTATTTCTTTCTTTATTTATTTGTTTCTTTTTTTGTTGTTTTCTTTCTCTCTTTCCCTTTCTTTCTTTCTCTCTCTCTCGCCCTTTTCCTTTCCCTCTCTCCCTCCCTCCCTCCCCTTCCTCTCCCTACCTCCCTCTCTCTCTCCCTTTCTCTCCATCTCCCTCCCTCCTTCCCTCCCTCCCCCTCTCTCTCTCCCCTCCCTCCCCCCTCTCCCTCCCTCCCTCTCTCTCCCTCCCATCCCTCTCTCACCCCCTCCCTCCATCCTTCCCTCTCTCCCCCCCCCCCCCCCCCCCCCCCTCTCTATCTCTCTCACTCCGCCCCCGACCGATTTCGTTTAATAAACAT
>NW_028234408.1:3325650-3330650 GCF_977035675.1 Penaeus japonicus | reverse complement strand
TGTATTTCCCTCCTCTCTCTTCCTCTCTAAACGTGAATGTTGCAAACATCAATTAAATTTGATCAATCAATCAAAGAAAGCACAAGCTATCTAAGAAGCGTTTTCAATTAAACAATTTTCCAACTAACTAACTACCTTTGCCAGAGAGGAGAGAGTATTGTTAACACACAAGCGCCTTGATGGACTAGCACACGCAACTTGCAGGGAAGTTGCAAGCACTGCACGTTTGAAAGCCCTCCCACCATCCTACTGACGCCTGGTATCTCTCTTACAAATTTATCAAAATCATGACCAGATAAGGAAATTCTCGAAGCTGCAGGAAATAGGCTTAAAATAGGTATCTTAAAGGTCTTACTCGGCTTGAGATATGTGTTTATATGTATATATACTCTTTTCCTTTGTGTCTGTTTGTCTGTTTGTCTTTTTGTCTGGCTGTTTGTCTGTGTCTGTCTCTGTCGCTGTCTCTCTTTCTGCATATGCTGTACATTTACGTGTCGGTGTGTGTGTGTGTGTGTGTGTGTTGTTGTGTGTAGTGTGTGTTGTGTGTGGTGTGTGTGTAGTGTGGTGTGTGTGTGTATATATATATATATATAAATATATATATATTAATATATATATATGTGTATGTGTGTGTACGTATATATGTTATGTGTGTATATATATATATATATATATATATTATATATATATATATATATATATATTATATATATATAATCTTACGTACATACGTAAATTGTATGTGTGTGTATAAATATATATATATATATATATATATACTGTATATATAAATATATGTATGTATGTATGCATGTATGTATATATGCATGCATGTATGAATATATGCATGCATGTATGTATATATGCATGCATGTATGTATATATGCATGCATGTATGTATGTATGTATGCATATATGTATCTATATCCTAGAAGGTCACCTATTCTAACAAACAAAAATGGATCGTCAGCCAAGCCAACGATCGCATTGCATGACCTCCTTGGGGTCGCTGCCGCGTTCCTCGGCTGGCGGTGAGTTGCAATCTATTGTCATTCAAGTTTTAATCATGCGACGGCCTCATAATGCATCCTCGGTCACGAGTGGTGGAGGGTAGGAGAGAGAGGGAGGGAGGGGAGGGAGGGGGTGAGGTGGTGGGAGAGGGAGGGGGTGAGGGTGGGGAGGGAGGGAGGGTGAGAGAGGGAGGGGTGAGGTGGTGGAAGAGGGAGGGGGTGAGGGAGAAGAGGATGGGGTGAGGGGAGGAAGGGGGGAGGGGGGGAGGGGCTGAGGGGAGGAAGGGTGTGAGGGAGGGAGGGAGATAGGGAGGGGTGAGGGAAGGAGGGAGGGAGTGAGAAGAGGATGGGGTGAGGGAGGGAGAAGAGGATGGGGAGGGAGGGAGGGAGAAGAGGATGGGGTGAGGGAGGGAGGGAGGGAAGGAGGGAGTGAAGGAGGAGAAGAAGAGCCTGGAGGAAAAGGAGAAAAGAAAAGAAGGGGGCGAGGAAGGAAAAGAAAGGAAAGGAAAGAAGCAAGGGAAGGAAAAATAGAGAAAAAAAGAAAAAAGGATGAAAAAGGGAGCCTGTATCTCAACAAATTACCGCCCACGCTCATAACTAGAGGAAAAGTTTCATTAGAAGAATGTCCATGATAGCCTTGGGGAGAGCACTGATGACAGCCATCGCCAGCGCCCAGCCCAGTCTGCCGTAAATTCAATTAAGTCAAATTCCGGTCCAGATTATACTGGGGGGGAACTACGAGCCTGGGCTAACTTGTCCTAACTTGAAGGCTTGTTTCAGGGGTGGACGGGAGGAGGGAGGATGAGAGAAAGTGGGAGAGGATGAGGGAGAGGATGAGGGAGAGGATGAGGGAGGGTGGGAGGGAAGGATGAGGGAGGGGGGGTAAAGGAGTAGGGGTAAGGGAGGGAGGGAAGGAAGAAGAAGGAGGAGGAGACAGAGGAAGAGGAAGAAGAGAAAGAGGAAGAGGAGGACAAGGACGAGGATGAGGAAGACGAGGAGAACGAAGAGGAAGAGAAGAAGGAGAAAAAGAAAGAGAATAAGGAGGAGGAGGCAGAGAAAAAGGAGGGGGAGGGGGAGGAGGAGGAGCAGGAGCAGGAGGTAATGGAGCGGAGGAGGAGGATAATAAGAGAGGGGAAAAGAAGAAGAAGAAGAAGAATGGTTAAAAAGACCAAGCAGAAGTGAAAGAAGAAAAGGAAAAAGGGAAATCAGAACCTAGGATGGGGGTGGAGGGTAGGGGGGATAGAGAAGATGGAAAGGTCAGTCTTAGAATGATAGTTAATGAGAAATAAGAGCTAGTTAGGAAGGAGGGGGGTTGGGGGGAGGCGTATCTTCTGGAAGGAAAAAACGTTTCTAAACTCACTTTCAAGTCAAGCTCAATGTCAGTCTTCTTTCTCCCTTGCCTTTGAAATTCGTCTCCTAAGCAAACCGTCTTAAGAAACGCTAAAGTCACCCAACAGGAGTTCCTTGTAGGATGAAGGCCGCAGCCAGGTGCTAATTATGCGAGCCTTTCTTCCTTTCATAGGAGGAGGAGGGGGGGAGGAAGAGGAGGAGAAGGAGGTAGAGGTGGTGGAGGGGGATCAGGAGCAGGAGGAGGGGGGGAGGAAGAGGAGGAGGAGGTAGAGGTGGTGGAGGGGGATCAGGAGCAGGAGGAGGGGGGAGGAGGAGGAGGAGGAGGGGGGGAGGAGGAGGAGGAATAGGAGGAGGAGGAGGAGGAGAAGAATACGGAGAAGAAGAAGAAGAAGGAGGAGAATGAGAAGGAGGAGGAGGAGGAGGAGGAGAAGGAGGAGAAGAATACGGAGAAGAAGAAGAATGAGAAGAAGGAGGAGAATGAGAAGAAGGAGGAGGAGGAGGAGGAGGAGGAGAAAGAGAAAGGGAAAGGAAAAGAGAAGGAGGAGGAGAAGGAGAAGGAGGAGGAGGAGGAGTAGAAGAAAAAGAAGAATTAGAAGGAGGAGAAAGTCCAAATCATACGAGCTTCTTTTCCTCTCATATACGCTTTAGTGTTTATTTTTCAGTCGCCAAAACGTCGAGCAGCGAGACACTGGTGAAGAAGTTTTGTACACACCAGGGAAGAGATTAAGGATATATATGAAAATATAGCTGCGTCTAGTGCCTAAATATGTGCGTATGAAGATTTATTTAAATATCTACCTAATCTACCTATCTATACAATCATGTGTGTATTTGTCTATCTATTCATCTATCTGATCTGTCTATTTGTCTATTTATCTATCTGTCTGTCGTCTGTCTGTTTGTCTTTTTATTTGTATCTGTATCTTTATTTATGTTTATATCTGTATCTATATACATGTGTGTTTATATTTTCCTTTGTATCTAACGTGACGTTTTTTCTCTCTATCTCCCGCCGTCTCTTTCACTTTTCTCTTGTTTTCCCTTCCACTTATTCCCTTTCTTTCTACCTCTTCCTCTCATCTTCCTGCTTCTTTCGAATTTTCTCTCCCCTTCTGCCTTTTATTATTCTTACCCTTTCTTTGTAGCACGGTCTCTCTTTCTTTCTCTCTCTCTCTCTCTTTCATTCTCTATAGCACGGTCTCTTTCTCTCTCTCTGTCTCACACACACACACACACACACACACACACACACACACACACACACACACACACACACACACACACACACACACACACACACTCTCTCTCTCTCCCTCTCCCACTCCACTCCCTCTCAAGAACCAGATCCCTTTCCGTTTGATCAAAAGATTGAATTTGAAAACTAACTTTATACCATATCATTTTGGCTCACCGCAGAACGTGGCTTTTCAAAACCCTTGTGCAATGTACACGATTTAGGAAAACCTTTAGCAAAACATGCGTGTTATATTCATGTCAGTGGTGTTATTGTGAATGGTAAGTGAATTAAGGGTTGTCACGTTTCCAGAATAGTATGATTTGACGTCATTTCTTTGATTTACATGATTACATATATACCTGTAATTTCCTTAAAAAAAAAAAATGATTATATATATACCTGTAATTTCCTTTAAAAAAAAGAAAAAAAATCTGAACAAATACATTTCCACACATTGTTTCAATAAGAAATCAGTCTTTGAAAATAAAAGATTATGCGTTCACTTCCTTCACATGCAAAAGAGAACGCGTGACAACAAAGTCTTTAGTGTTGAGTATTCCATGGTCGTCTCTCAGGTACTGTTTTCACAACCGAACATAATGGATTACAGGACGACAGCTTATGTCGTGTTAAAGAGCTTGAGGGTGGAGAATGATGGTCCCGAATATAAAGTGTTAATGTGGCAGCAAAGGTAAGGAAAGTAGTCTGTGTGTGTGTGTGTGTGTGTGTGTGTGTGTGTGTGTGTGTGTGTGTGTGTGTGTGTGTGTGTGTGTGTGTGTGTGTGTGTGTGTGTGTGTGTGTGTGTGTGTGTGTGTGTGTGTGTGTGTGTGTGTGTGTGTGTGTTAACATAAGTTTGTATGGAAGTATACATATACTCATGTGAAAATATACACAATAATAATAAATACGCATACACAAACACGCGCGCGCGCACACACACACACAAACACATATATATGTATATTTATGTATATATATGTATGTATATGTATGTATATATATATATATATATATATACGTATATATATACATTTACACACACAAACAAACACACACACATATATATATACTGTACATATATATATAGATATAGACACATATGGAATCCATCTATCAGTTTTGGTAAACACGTGTCCTTTTTTGTGACTTTTTTCTGTTTTAATTTCATTTCCAAAGTTCACTCGCTCATCACCCTCCATTCAAGTCAGAACCAAAATTCCCGTATATTTTATTAAGTAATATATTGATATAACTCTTTGATGTACAAGTTTCATTATTTCTCTGAAGGAATTCTGACCGTTTTTCTAGCTTAGTTTTTTAATGATATATTTTTATCTGTATTAGTTAATTTACCTGGCTGTTTTAAGCCTATTGTGTTTCTGAATGCAGCTCGTATGAAAGTT
>NW_028234408.1:3308150-3310650 GCF_977035675.1 Penaeus japonicus | reverse complement strand
TATATATATATATATATATACATATACACATATAATTTCCACGTTCTTTTCCACGAATATACCATGCAGTACACACCCAGAAAACGAAATATCGCATGATGCATGAAATCCAAATTTAATGCATGCTAATAGGCGTAATTTTTACGGGGTCACCCTTTGCTCACAAGAAAAATAATTCATCTTGAACAGCAATAGAAACTGACATTGCAAGAGGAAAATGAACTCTGCAGAATGTCCATGTGCAAAAGAATGTTCAAAATAAATGGATGAATGAGAATTATAGATAAAGAGATAAAGAATTAGGTTATTGAATAAATTAATAATGAGGATGAATAGGATAAAGATAGATAGGTAGGTACATAAATAGATATATAGTGATAATAGTAATAGTTAGAGAGAGAGAGAGAGAGGGAGAGGGAGAGGGAGAGGGAGAGGGAGAGGGAGAGGGAGAGGGAGAGGGAGAGTGAGAGTGAGAGTGAGAGTGAGAGTGAGAGTGAGAGTGAGAGTGAGAGTGAGAGTGAGAGTGAGAGAGAGAGAGAGAGAGTGAGGGAGAGAGGGGAGAGGAGTAGGGAAAGAGGGAGATGGAGGGGAGAGGGAGAGGGAGATGGGTCAGAGGGAGAGAGAGAGGGAGAGGGAGAGGGAGAGGGAGAGGGAGAGGGAGAGGGAGAGGGAGAGAGAGAGGGAAGGAGAGAAAGAGAGAGAGAGAGAGATAGTAGGGCTGAAATAAATAAATTGTCCGTAGGTTACGCTCCAGATTTTCCCCAAAGAAGCTGAATCTCTCTCTCTCTCTCTCTCTCTCTCTCTTTCTCTCCTTCCCTCTCTCTCTTTCTCTCCTTCCCTCTCTTCCTTCTTCCCTCTCTCCCTTCTTCCCTCTCTCTCCTTCCCTCTTCCCTCTCTCTCTCCTTCCCTCTCCCTCCCCTCCTCCTCCTCCCCTCCTTCTTCCTCTCTCCCTCCCTCTCCTCTCCTCTCTCTCTCCCTCCCTTCCTCCCTCTATCCCTCCCTCCCTCCCTCTATCCCTCCCTCCTTTCTTCCTCTATCCTCCCTCCTTCCCTTCCCTTCCTTCCTCTCTCCTCCCTTCTTCCTCTCTCCTTCTCCTCTCCCTTCCTCCCTCCCTCCTTCCCTCCCTCCCTCCCTCCTTTCCCCTCCCTCTCCCTCCCTCTCTGCCACACAACCCAATAACACTTGTGACAATCCCCACTCTCTCACTGCTGAACAGAGCCCGTGCCTTAATAACCAGCTCATATGTTATAATCACCCGCATAATTACCAGCTCCCCCCCCTAACCCCTCCTCCCCCCCTCCCCTTAACCCTCCTCTCCCCCCTTCCCCCTCTCCCCCCCTCCCTGATGGCACTCGATGATCGCCATACCCGAGAGCCCGCGCTGTTGCCATAACTGATATATTAGTAACAGCACAGAGGCAATTACCGGTCTAAATTACCTGTCCACAGCGCCTAATTTGAAGCAGCGACCGGGACAGCGCGTTACGGGGGAGATTTGGGGAGAGGGGGAGGGGGGGAGAGGGGGTGGGGGGACGGATATGGGGATGGGGAGGGGGATGAGGGGGAAGGGGATGGGGGAGGGGTCGACGTCTTACGACATGGGGACGGCTTGTGGTACTGGCGTTATCGTTATGTCACGCTTGTGGACATATATTATACATGTGTGTGTGTGTGTTCAAACACAAACAAACACACACACACACACACACACACACACACACACATATATATATATATACATAGAGAGAGAGAGAGAGAGAGAGAGAGAGAGAGAGAGAGAGAGAGAGAGAGAGGGGGGGGGAGGGAGAGAATGAGAGAGAGAAATGAGGAGAGAATGAGAGAGAGAATGAGAGAGAGAGAGGAGAGAGAGAGAGACGAGGAGAAGAGGAGAGAGAGAGAGAGAGAGAGAGGAGAGAGAGAGGGAGAGAGATGAGAGAGAGGAGAGAGAGAGAGAGAGAGAGAGAGAGAGGAAGAGAGTGAGAGTGAGAATGAGAGGATGAGAGAGGAGGAGAGAGAGAGAGAGAGAGAGAGAGAGAGAGAGAGAGAGAGAAAGAGAGAAAGAAAGAAAGAGAAAGAGAGAGAAACAGAAAGAAAGAGAAAGAGAAAGAAAGCGAATATAACAGACATAACATATTCCAAACAAAGCTAATAACACACATCGAACACTAATAATAAAAATAACACGGAAAAGCAAAAGCTAGTCACCCACAAAATCAATATATCAAAAGCAAGATAATCAGATTCGCTGACGTCACACTACTAATAGAACTTTTATCTGCAACAACAGCAATAGCATTTAATTCAACACATGAAACATTTGCATCCATTATTACCGTTCTTATCATGAGTTTTAAAAAATGACATTGACTTCATCTCTAATTATGGTTGTCAGAATTATCATACAATGACACGCGTTTATCATCAGAACCCTGCAACCAACAGTAATAATGTTATCAACCAGTGAACCAGATATTACAAAAAAAAAAAAAAAAAAAAAAAA
>NW_028234408.1:3285650-3290650 GCF_977035675.1 Penaeus japonicus | reverse complement strand
CTTTCTTCTTTGAGGGGGGGGAGGGTTGAGGGATTGAGGGAGGGAGGGAAGGAGGAAGAATACGACATTAATAAGGAAAAAGAAAAAAAATAATAAGTAAGAGTTACTATAATCTTTCGAGATACATTAGTTTTTTTGTTGTTTTTTTTGGAAAAAAGTGGAGGGAAGGAGGAAAAATACGACATTAATAAGGAAAAAAAAGAAAAAAAATAAGTCAAAGTTACTATAATCTTTCGAGATACATTAGTTTTTTTTTCCAGAAAAAAGTGGAGCATATAAGAAAAGACAAAAAAAAGGGTACAGTTCTAAAAGGAAAGTGTCGATGATCCTAAAGTGTACAACACGTGACAGCAAAGCAAGATGCAGATATTGCAAGATGATGCAACCCAAGGAAGGGGAAGGGGAGGAGCAGGACGAAGTGCATAAAGGAGCTTGGCTGAGACGAGAGACGTCGAGGCGGTAAAAGCCAAGCCAAGGGAGAGAGGGGGGTTGGAGGGTATGGGTAGGAGGGGGGGTAGGGGTAGGAGGGGGAGAGGGATGAAGGGGGTAGGAGGGGGAGAGGGAGAGGGATGAAGGGGGTGGGAGGGGGAGAGGGAGGAGGGGAGTAGGACAGACAGAGGGAGGATAGAGAGAGGGAGCTAAGATAGGAGTAGGAGAGGGAAGAGAGGGGGAGAAGGAGAGGGACGACTGGGGGAGGAGAGGGAAGAGAGGGGTAGAAGGAGAGGGAAGAGAAGCAGAGAAAGAGAGAGAAGAGGAGAGGGAAGAAAGGGAAGAGATAGGAGAGAAGGATAGGTAGAGAACGTAGGATGATCATCTCCTTCCCTCCAATATCCACGGGGTCCTTCAGCTCGGCTTTGAGGGTGCAGATTACCGCTCGGTGGGTGGGCGACCCCATCCATGGCAGAAGAAGGGCTCTCAGGATCGAGCACGCGCCAGGAGAAAGGACAGCCTCGACACGTGTCAATAATCTGGATCCTTTCCTTAAATGCCCTACTGTCTACATTCACGAAGGTTGCGAAGTTGCAGAGACGAGCAACACGGGTAACCCAAACATTTTTTTTTATTTTTTTATAATGCATTCGACAAGCAGGTTCATTTGCATATCATCATATTTATATACATCAAATTTATATACGCACTGATGGGTATTAATAGCTTGTCCCTGTGAATAAATATGGAACAAATTGAATGCTTTAACGGAAGACAATAAACTTAATGGCGAAAACGTGTTTGTATGTGGAAGGGTGGAAGAGAGAGAGGATAATAAATGATAAGTGGAAGAGAGGTGGATAAAGGTGGAGGGAGGGAGTGTCTGATAGGGAGATGAGGTGTGGAGAGGAGTGGGAACGAGCGTTAGGAATGAGAAGGGAGAGAGGGAAAGAATAGGGAATCATGGTGATGATGATGGTGACGGTGATGATGAAGATGAAGATGATGAATTTTATTTATGGATTATATGAAGGTCGTGTTTATTTTAGTTATATTTTGAGTCTGTCAGTCTTTCTCTGTCTCGCTTGTCGCTGTTATCTCTCTCTCTCTCTCCACCTCTCTTTCTTTCTCTCTCTCTCTCCATCTCTCTTTCCATCTCTCTCCGATAATGCAACTTTTTCCGAGGGACTCGTTGAGTGACAGGGTGAAGAAATCAGCTAATCAAAAAATATTTTTTATTCTTCTTTTAAACTTTGTAACTTTTTTTATACCTAATCAAGTGTGTACATCATCGCCCGTATGTCTGCATTCGTTGGATTTGCCGATCATTTGAATAAAACTTAATTCCAAATTTTGTCGGCGATATCAAAGGCTCTTGGCCACGTTGGGTGTTTGGTTCTTTGTTATCAAATGCATTATTCTTTTATTTCTTTCCTTCCTTTTTTTCTCTCTCTGATTGTCTGTCTGTCTGTCTCTTTATCTTAACTGTTTCTTTTTGTCTTTCTCTTTTTTTTCTTTTTCACTTTTTTTTTCTGTGTGTATATATATATATATATATATATATATATATATATATATATATATATATATATATATATGATATATCATATATGATATATCATATAATATATATGTATATAATATATATATATAATATATATATAATATATATATTTATATATATATATATAATATATATATATATATATATATATATATATATATATATATATATATATTCTTGTCACACTTTATATATCTATTCATCTATATTCTTTTTATCTTTTTTTTTTTTATCTCCCCTGCTTCTCTTCATCTCTCTCTCTCCTTTCTCCTCCATTTTATTCCTCTCCCTCTTCTCTCCTCTGCTATCTTCTCTCCCTCTCTATTCCCTCTTCTCCCTTATCTCCTCTCTCCTCTTTCTTCCTCATTCTTCTCCTTCTCTCCCTCTCTCTCCTTCCTTCACAGATCTATTCTTCCCTTCGTCTAGAAACTTTTTTTTTTTTTTCAGTACCATGCGCGACCACGTGACCATAAAGCAGTCTGGCTGAACATTCATGGAGACTAATAGACGCAAGAATGCCGCAGGTGGTGTAAGTGAACCGAGGCAATAGCCCGCCAGCCAGCTCCCGCCCGCACCATCTGCCAGGTGGGTTCCCGTCCCGTCACCGCTACGAGTGAAGTGTGTCGCCTCAAAAAAAAAAAAAAAAAAAAAAAAAAGACATGTTCTCTCGTCTTGAATGCAACTTTCTCTGGAGGCGACACGGGCTGAAAATGGATCCAGATGGTTATCGGATTAATGTGAGAGAAATGAGCCAGAGAGAGAGAGAAGATTTATGGGTTGGATGCCTTCTATTGTGCAAGCAAAGGTAACAACAAAACCCTCAGCGTCAGATCACATTAGCATTAAAAATAGCTTAGTATTCTTTGTCAGTCACTTAAAAAAGTCTACGGGTAAGACACACCTATTTTCACCCCACGAAAAAAAACTCGACAGCGAAGAAAACAATATATCTCGATCCAAACAATATTCCTAGACAGAAAAATAAATATATAAGAAAAGAAAAAGATAAACGCCAGCATTAACGACAGAAATAATCCATCTCTTCTGTTGGCTACTTCGACAGGAGGAGAGGAGTAAAGCAACCAGTAATATCTTTAGTTCGTATTCTCGTTTATCCTTCGTTGCTTTTCCTCCGCGTATCGTCTCGGGTTTTCCTGCCAGTTCCTCCTGTCTTGTAGCTGTCACGTTGCTCGATGATAAGGACTGATAAGAACACTAAATGAATGTTCTTCGCGATAACTTGAACTGATAATGATGGACCAGAGGAGGAATTAAAAGACATTAGTTTTGTTTCTCTCTTTTTTTTTTATCTTCGTCTTGTTCTGGTTCTTGTTTGTTTGTTTTTTGTTTGTTTGTGTGTGTGTGTTTGTGTGTAAGTGTGTGTGAGTGTGTGTGTTTGAGTGAGTGAGAGTGAGAGTGAGTGTGAGTGTGTGTGTAAGTGTGTGTGTGAGAATGAGAGTGAGTGTGAGTGTGTGTGTGTGAGTGAATGAGTGCGAGTGAGTGTGTGAGTTTATGTCCCTTACTTCATGCGTGTCCTTGTGCGAAAGTGTTACCCATGCTGCGTTTTTATGTGCGAGAGAAGAAGGGACCAGAGACTTTAATAGTTAGAACGAAAAGCAATAGAGGGAGAAAGTGTAATATATGGGCAAAGTTATCTCATTCTGCTGGAAATTTATGAGGCAAATATCAGAGGTTTAAATCAAAGGCTTAGACGCTCACACAGGTTGGGTTTCTTTGAATAATGAATACAGGTGTATATTTATGAATACATTATATATATATATATATATATATATATATTATATACCTATATATATAAATATATATATACCTATATATATATATACCTATATATATAAATATATATATACCTATATATATATATACCTATATATATAAATATATATATACCTATATATATATATACCTATATATATATATACCTATATATATATCATATATATATATACCTATATATATATTATATATATATATACCCTATATATATATATATATATATATACCTATATATATATATATATATATATATATATATATATTATATATATACCTACATAAATACATATATATATACCTATATATATACCTATATATATATATATATATATATATATATATATATATATATATACCTATATATGTATATATATATACCTATACATACCTATATATATATACATAGATACACATAAATATACATACATACATATATACGCACACACAAACGCATATATATGTGTGTGTGTGTCTGTGTGTGTGTTTGTGTGTGTATAAATATATATACACATACATGATACCATGATAACCCCCTACCCCCCCCCCTACCCTTTCCCCATCCCGGGAGGTAAAAGCACAGAAACCCCAGTTTGACCCGACCCAGATGCTTGCGGGTTAATTGGGTTTAAAGTCTGCAACGAGGCATACCGGACTTACATTTATATATATACATTTCTTACACGAATTATCCTTCTTCCTAAAGTCCAGTCGAGTTTTCGGTTCAGTTAAGAGTAAAATAAAATAGTGGAGGCGAGTTAAGAAATGCAGGGCGGGTGGAATCGCACAGCGCGAGAGATGGGCGCGAGACAAAAGCCAGGGGGAGGGGGAGGAGGAGGGGGAGGAGGGGGAGATAACGCTACCGGGTTACCTGCTTAGATACTTCCCCCTTACCCCCCACACTCCTTCCTTTCTCATTTATCTTCTAATTCACCTCCTAATCGTCTATAACACCTCATTTAAAACCCTTTCTCAGCTTCCTCATACCTTATTTCCCCTCGTTTCACTCCCCCCTCCCGTTGCCACTGAGTTCCTTTCCCTCTACTAGGCTTCTCATTACTCACTTTCTCTCATTAAAATACTCTTGTCTATTCAATTTCTAACCTACTTCCTCATCATCTACCATACCCTCATACCTCACACATCTCATTCACCTGTCTGGTACCTCACCTTCTTCCCCTCACTTCTTCATCCCCTCATCTTTCCAGATAAC
>NW_028234408.1:3278150-3280650 GCF_977035675.1 Penaeus japonicus | reverse complement strand
CCCACTATTAACCCACAAATCACCTCCCAACACCCCCCCACCCATCCACCCACCCCACCACCACCACCCATCAGGCGACAAGAAACAACGACCCCTCAACCACAGAACCCATAAGGAAGCCCAGCCTATTGGAACCAAAGGAGAAAATAGAACTTAATGACAGCTCTACCATAGGTTCTTCAAATCCCATCTTCAACGACAGCGGCGATGACGGCAGGCAGGCAGGGAGGCAGGCAGAGAGGTCGTTCTGTGGTCGTGGATGCCAGCGGGAGATAAGGATGACTCGTGCCTATGTCGCGTTCGACCCGTCGCTTCCCATAAAGATATCACGCCTTTTTACGCCATTTTAATCCCTCGGTGCCGGCGGTAATGGCGTTTTTGGCGGATTCGGGGCGAGGAAAGGGTTAATATAATGGTCGGCGTTGTTGTGATTCGGGTTTTTTATTCTTGTCTTTGGTGTTGGTGTTGTTGTTGTTGATATGATGTTGTTAATGTTATATTATTGTTGTTGTTAATGTTATATTGTTGTTGTTGTTAATGTTATATTATTATTGTTGTTGTTGTTGTTATATTATTGTTGTTGTTGTTATATTATTGTTGTTGTTAATGTTATATTGTTGTTGTTATTAATGTTATATTATTATTGTTGTTGTTATATTATTGTTGTTGATGTTATATTATTGTTGTTGTTGATGTTATATTATTGTTGTTGTTGATGTTATGTTGTTGTTGTTGTTCCTATTATCGTCATTAATGTTATGATTATTATGATGTTATCATTATTGTCATCATTATTAGGATTATTACCATTATTATTATTACTATTATCATCATTGCAATTATCATTATCATTGTCATTATTATCACTAGTAGTACTGATAACGATACAATATCATTTCATCATTATTATTAATATCATAAATATAATCATTACCATTAACCTTTTATCTACCATTACTGTTGTTACTTTTGTCATCATTATCAGTCATTAATAACAAAAATATAATGACATAATAGCAATAACAGAAGTAACATTAGCAGTAACAACATTATCATAATAATTCCTATTACCATCTCCATTATAACAAGTATAATATCGCTATCACTTATATCTCACATATCAAATCAATAACATTACTATTACTATTCATACTATTACTATTACTACTAATGATAATAATAATATTACTAATAGCACTAATACTGATTTTAGCGGTATCGTCCTTACTACCAATTGCAATAACAATGATAAAAAAATAGTTGCAAAAATGATTGCACCGTGGCACAATATCTCAATATTATTTTCCTTCCATTAAATTCAAATAATAATAACTAACCAGCTATAACAATTAAGTAGTATCAACGACAGCCCTGCAAATTATCAACATCATCTGCATCATTATCATCACACAAGATCAACACAAGCCTCGTCATCATACTCAATTATCAAAATCATCTTCCGAGAAATTGATAACAAAAAAAAAATTAATCATAATTGTAATAAATATGATAAGAAAGCAGCGGCTCTATGGAAGCTCTTTACCTCACTGTACCCCCTCCCCACCCCACCCCCTACACCCCTACACCCCCTTTTGCCTTATCACCATACCGCAATCATTATGGTGAAGGGCGCTTCATCACCATCATCATTAATATCGTGAGCGCCGTCATTAGGTATAATAATTAGATGGGTGACAGGGAGGTCAATGGTGTCTGTTTGTCTTTGGATTTTTTTTTCTTTTTTTAAGGGGTGGGCGGTGGGTGGGTGGTGGTAGGGGGGAGGGGAGGGGGAGGAGGGGTGTAGGAATGATAGGAAGAATGTGTTAAATGAGTGTAAGATGATGATAGGAAGAAAAGGAAGAGAGGAAGGATGGATGGAAGAATGGATTATGTAGTGGTGGAAGAAGAGGAGGAGGAGGAGGAGGAGGTGGAGAAGGAGGAGGAGGAGGAGGTGGAGGTGGTGGAGGAGGTGGAGAAGGAGGAGGAGGAGGAAGAGGAGGAGGAGGAGGAGGAAGAGGAGGAGGAGGAGGAGGAGGAGGAGGAGAAGGAGGAGGAGGAGGAGGAGAAGGGGAGGGGGAGGGGGAGGAGGAGGAAGAAGAAGTAGATGGGAAGATAATAGGAAAGAAGAAAAGAACGAATAGGAAAAATAATATGAAGAAAAAGAGGAAAAAAACGAAGAGAAACAAAAGTACAGATGGAGGAAAGACCAAGGAGAAAAAGGGAAACACTTGATAAAGAAAAAAAATAAAGACACTTCATCCCTCCTCTTTCAACGAAGTCACACCGACCAACTAAATCACAAGAATGTTAATCGGACAGGCTCGACCGCCCTTCTCACCTCCCCCCCATCCCTCCCCTTCTCCCCCTCACCCCCTTTCTCCCAAGCCGCCCACGACAAAAAGACCCGATAAAAAAAAAATCCCCTTCTCCGTCAGGCATTGGGACTTAAGACCATGATCGGCGCTTTCCTTTCTTAGCGCCTAAATCCCCGGCGCAAAGT
>NW_028234408.1:3268150-3270650 GCF_977035675.1 Penaeus japonicus | reverse complement strand
TTTAATACTTCATCAAGTGTGACAGTGAGGGATTGCGGACGTATCTATGTGCGTGTATAGGTTTGTGTTTGTGAGAGAGAGGGAGGGAGGGAGAGAGAGGGAGGGGAAGAGAGAGAGAGAGAGAGAGATAGGAGAGAGAGAGAGAGAGAAATAGGAGAGAGAGAAGGGAGAGAGAGAGAGAGAGAGAGAGAGAGAGAGAGAGAGAGAGAGAGAGAGAGAGAGAGAGAGAGAGGGGAGAGAGAGAGGGAGACAGACAGTCAGAGAGGGTGGGGGGAAAGGTGGGGGAGAGGTAGAGAAGGAACAAGAGGAAGAGGAGAGGGGGGGGGAGGAAGGCAGAGGAAAAAGGCTGACAGGAGGAAGAAGAATGAGGGAGGCGGGAGAGGAGGAGGAGCAAGTAAAGAAAGAAGAGGAGGAGGAGCAAATAAAGAAGGAAGAGGAGGAAGAGGAGCAAGTAAAGAAGAAAGAGAAGGAAGATTCAGTGAGGCGGGACAGAAGAAGGAGCAAATATAGGAGGAAGAGGAAGAAGAAGAGAAAGAACAACAAGAACAAGAATCCAATGAGAAGAAAGTAGAAGAAGCATCACAAAGTCCTATCCGGTTCCATGACCCTCCAGAGAAAAACTTAATAAAACACCAAAATACGAATACGAATCATATCCTGGAACGTCAAGCAGGACCGGAGAGTCGTTGAGGTCAGACAGCAAAGTCAGGAGAGTCCGCATAGTCTTGTTTCACGCCCTGTGGAGTAACTTCCTTGCTTAGTTACCTTGTGAGTCCTTCGTTCAGTGGTCACGAGTCTTCAGAGGAGCACAATGTGGTTGCTTCTTGACTTGTGATTGCTTCTATTTCGTTCTTTTTCTTCTCTTTCTTTCTTCTTCTTTCTTCTTCCTTTTTTTTCTCTTTCTTTCTACTTCTTTATTCTTGTGTTTTTTTTCTCGTTCGTGGTCTCTTTCTTCTTTTTCTTCGCTTACTTCTGCTCTTCTTTTATTTCGTGGTCTTTTTTTTTTCTTCTTCTTTTTCTCTTTGCCTTCGATTTTTTTTCATCCTCTCTCCTTCTTCATATACTCTTCCTTCTTCTTCTTCTTCTTCTTCTCCTCCTCCTCCTCTTTTACCATGACCTCCTCCACCTCCAACCTCTACCTCTACCTCCCCTCCAACCTCCCACCCTTTTCTCCTTCTCTTATAACATACCGAACAAAGTGAATCATGTCTACCTTTCTTTTCGTCAAACAAAATCGATGGACGAATAAAAAAAAAAATCTTCCCGCTTTGGCCGAACTATTCTGAATTCGAAAATATTTACTTTGATCTGTATTCTTTCCCGGTTTGCAATCTCTGTCACTAATCTGGATTATATATCCTGGATGTATGTGTTTTCACAATGTGCGAGTGAGGGAGAGAGTAGGGAAGAGAGGGAGAGAGTAGGAGAGAGTAGGAGAGAGTAGGAGAGAGAGGGGGAGGGGGTAGGGAGGGAGAGAGAGGGGGAGGGGGGAGGGAGGGAGAGAGAGAGAGAGGGTGGGGGAGGGGAGAGAGGGGGAGAGGGAGGGAGAGAGAGAGGGAGAGAGAGAGGTTTAATTTAGTTATACTTCTGGAGTTGCGACAGACGGCAGAGGTTGCAAATGAAGTAGGAGGGATCCTGTTGATAAACCTTGCCACCGAAAATAAGGAGTTTATTTTAGCCTTGACAACTATGGATTGGTTTATTTTATAATCCTGAGGTTTTTGGTTAAATTTAGATATTATACTTCGTGAGTTGCGACAGACGGCAGAGATTGCAAAAGAGGTTGCAAATGAAGTAGGGGGGATCCTGTTGATAAACCTTGCCACCAAAAATCAAGGAGTTTATTTTAGCCTTGACAACTATGAATTGTTTGATTTTATAATCCCGAGGTTTTGGTTTAATTTAGTTATTATACTTCGTGAATTGCGACAGACGGCAGAGGTTGCAAAAGAAGTAGGAGGGATCCTGTTGATAAACCTTGCCACCAAAAATCAAGGAGTTTATTTCAGTCTTGACAACTATGAATTGGTTGATGTTATGATCCCGAGGTTTTGGTTTAATTTAGTTTAGGAAGTTGTGCTTCCTTGGCTCTTGTATTCATGTTAATCGTGCATTCGACATGATTAAATAAGAAACCCAAATATTGCAAGGAATTTGTCACAACGTATGAACAGAGCCAAATCTGTTGCCATTGGAAGGCAAAAGATTGTCCTGAAAAAGAGATAACACATCGAATGAAACAAGATTCGACTTTCTGGACGCGGGTCAAGAGAACCTTCGTTATCCTATTCTTCGAAGTTCCGGCAACTAGCCATCGGATATTAACATTACCGGTAATTCATTTACGAAGACTTAAAGATAGGGCGCCTTTTGAAAAGTATATATATATACATATATGTTTATATATGTATATATATATACATATATGTTTATATATGTATATATATATACATATATGTTTGTATATGTATATATATACAAATATGTGTATATATGTATA
>NW_028234408.1:3253150-3263150 GCF_977035675.1 Penaeus japonicus | reverse complement strand
AACACATATATATATATATATATATATTATATATATATATATATATATATATATATATATATATATATATATAAGAAGTAAAACGTGATGAAAGAGGAACACAAAATCGTGACGTTTCGAGTAAAGACCAGATTCCTCATCAGTCTATAAGGATTTTTAACGTTACTCGAAATCTCACAATTCATTATCCCTTTTGTGCTGTGTTGCATTTCATCTTTGTACACACGTCACTGTCTTTTTCTCTCTCTTTCTTTTTTTTTAAGACGTTAAGTGAATGACGCAACTAAACACAAAGGCGCAATTATGAATTTCTTGTGTATGAATATAACAAAAATATAAGTAAGTAAAAAAAAATGCTTGTAAAAGTACATATAAGTAAAACACGAAGTGCCCAAAATTGTATCTGTAATCCTCAATGTAAAAAAGATAAGTGATTATCTGGGTATGGATTTAATAATTTTTTATATCATCATCATATAAATCAACGTAAGAAAACCTGAAGCTCTATCCCTATTACTATGCAATATTGCATGGTTGTCTGGTATGAAAAAAAAACTAGGAGAAAGTTTTAGTTGTCTTCACCTTGAGATGGAAATGATGATAATAATAATAATAATGATGATAATAATAATAATGATAATAATAATAATAAAAATGATAATGATGATGATAATAATAATAATAATGATAATAATAAAAATGATGATAATGATAATAATAATAACAGTAATGATAACAATAAAAACAATAAAAATAACAGCATAGAAAACAACAACAACAATGACAACAACAACAACAATAGTCACGTAAATCAAAAGAAAATACAATAAGTCCAACGTGTCCTTTGAGTGACACCTCGACAACCACCTCCTCGGCACCACGAAGCAGGTGGTCTAAGCGGCGTGTGTAGGGGGGGGGGGGGGGGGGGGGGGGTGATGTGGGAGGGGGGGGAAGGGGGGTAGGGGGAGGAGGGGGATTGCAAGGTCGCGAGCGTCAGTACGAGGCCATGTCAACGGAGGGACATGTTTGTCTGTTTGTTTGTTTGTCTATTTCTTTTGTTTTATGTTTTTTTTTTTTTTTTTTTTTTTTTTTAGTTTTCTTTTCTTGTTATTTTGGTATGCTTTTGTTCTTTTTTTTTAAGTGTGTTGGTTTTATTATTTCTCTTTCTCTTCTCTCTCTCCCTCCTGTCTCTCTCTCCTATTTTTTCATCCTTCTTCTTCCTCTTTGTCTCCTCCTCCTCTTCCTCCTTTTCTCACTCCCTCTCCCTCTCCTCCTCCTCCTCTTCCTTTTCCCTCTTTTTCTTCTTCCTCCGTCTCCTTCCCCTCCTCTTCCTTCTTCCTCTCCTTCTCCTCCTCCTCCTCCTCTTCCTTCTTCCTCTTCTATTTTTCCTCCTCCTCCTCCTTTCTCTCCTCCCTTTCTCTTTCTCCTTCTTCTCCTTGTTCCTCTTCTTCTTCTTTTTCCTCCTCCTCATCTTCCTCCTCCTCTTCTTCCTCTCCTTCTCTTTCTCCTTTTCCGTCCTCCTCTTCTTTATGTTTTTTCCTCTTCCTTCTTCTCCTCTTCCTTTTCACACCTTCTCATCTTCATATTTATTCCTCTTCCTTCTTCTCCCCTTCCTTTTCACTCCTCTTCTTCATGTTTTTTTCTTCTTCCTTTCACTCCTCCTCTTCTTCATGTTTTTTTTCCTCTTCCTTCTTCTCCTCTTCCTTGTCACTCCTCCTCTTCTTCATCTTTTTTCCTCTTCCTTCTTCTTCTCCTCTTCCTTTTCACTCCTCCTCTTCTTCATGTTTTTTTTCCTCTTCCTTCTTCTCCTCTTCCTTTTCACTCCTCTTTTTCATGTTTTTCCTCTTCCTTCTTTTTCTCCTCTTCCTTTTCACTCTTCTTCATGTTTTTTCCTCTTCCTTCTTCTTCTCCTCTTCCTTTTCACTCCTCCTCTTCTTCATGTTTTTTCCTCTTCCTTCTTCTTCTCCTCTTCATTTTCACTCCTCTTCTTCATGTTTTTTCTTCTTCCTTCTTCTCCTCTTCCTTCTCACTCCTCCTCTTCTTCATGTTTTTTCCTCTTCCTTTTCACTCCTCCTCTTCTTCATGTTTTTTCCTCTTCCTTCTTCTCCTCTTCCTTTTCACTCCTCCTCTTCTTCATGTTTTTCCTCTTCCTTCTTCTCCTCTTCCTTTTCACTCCTCTTCTTCATGTTTTTTCCTCTTCCTTCTTCTTCTCCTCTTCTTCATGTTTTTTCCTCTGCCTTCTTCTTCTCCTCTTCCTTTTCACTCTTCTTCATGTTTTTTCCTCTTCCTTCTTCTTCTCCTCTTCCTTTTCACTCCTCCTCTTCTTCATGTTTTTTCCTCTTCCTTCTTCTTCTCCTCTTCATTTTCACTCCTCTTCTTCATGTTTTTTCTTCTTCCTTCTTCTCCTCTTCCTTCTCACTCCTCCTCTTCTTCATGTTTTTTCCTCTTCCTTTTCACTCCTCCTCTTCTTCATGTTTTTTCCTCTTCCTTCTTCTCCTCTTCCTTTTCACTCCTCCTCTTCTTCATGTTTTTCCTCTTCCTTCTTCTCCTCTTCCTTTTCACTCCTCTTCTTCATGTTTTTTCCTCTTCCTTCTTCTTCTCCTCTTCTTCATGTTTTTTCCTCTGCCTTCTTCTTCTCCTCTTCCTTTTCACTCCTTCTCTACTTCATGTTTTTTTTTTCTTCTAATCTCATTATCGATCGCTACTTCTCTTTTTTTACGTTTTTGTTTGTTTGTTAAGAACTGAGTGATGTACATGCGTATAGAAGATTCGGATAAAAAATAGGCATGTTGGAATAGATTACGAGGCCTTTTTCTTTTGACCTTGCCCACTGCTTCTTTCTCTTTCTATGTCTTTTTCTCTTTCTCTTTCGCTTCCTCTGTCTTTTTCTATTTCTCTCTCTATCTTCTCTTTCTGTTTCTTTTTCTCTTTCTCTCTCTATCTTCTCTTTCTGTTTACTTTTCTCTTTCTCTTTACTCTCTCTTTACTCTCTCTTTCGCTCTCTCTCTCTCTCTCCCTCCCTCCCTCCCTCCCTCCCTCCCTCCCTCCCTCCCTCCCTCCCTCCCTCCCTCCTTCCTTCCCTCCCTCCCTCCCTCTCCTACTCTCACTTTTTCACGCACACTTTGTGAAAGGAAATACGCAACCTCGAAGATAAAATCAAGATAGAGATAGCAAACCGAGAAAAAATAGGGATCAAAGTAAATATGTATATACATATATATGAATATATATATATTTATACACACACACACACGCACACACACACACACACACACACACACACACACACACATATATATATATATATATATATATATATATATATATATATACCTACACATACACACATGTGTGTGTGCACGATAGTCATAACGTAGAAGAAAAATATTTTCAAGAAGTGGAAGGAGAAGAGGAAGATACACAGACGATGCACCGAATGAGTGAGTCATAGAGAATGAGAGAGAGAGAGAGAGCTAAAGAGAGGGAGAGAGAGAGAAAGAAAAAAACAAACAAACACGTGCTCGAAAGATAACAAAAAACGAGTGTGCTTACGAAGGAGATATAAAACAAAAGAACGACATAGAGAAAAAAATATATATATATATAACCAAAAGAGAAAGAGATTATCGACAGAACAAACCCCCCCCCACCCCCCCCAAAAAGCGAAGTCAGCGGATCAAACGAGCTACAAAGAGTTTGCAAGGTAGTGACACATAATCACTCGACGACTCGTGTGTGCAACTTCCTTTGATCGTAAACAAAAGCGAGTCTTCGGGGGGGAATTCTATGCAGATTCGCGTATCGATTAGATATGAAAGAAACACGTGGATGACGCCATGCATTGGAGCTTCTCTTCTGAAACTGATGAGTTTGGAAATTGATGAGAGGGAGAGAGAGGGGGAGGAAGGAGGGAGAGAGAGGAGGAAGGAGGGAGGGGTAGAGAGGGATTGAGGGAGGGAAGGAAGGAGGGGGAGGGTGGTTGGGAGGCGGGAGGGAGTGATAGAGGAAGGGAGGGAGAGAGAGAGGGAGGAATAAAGTGAGAGGGATAGAGAGTGGAAGGGAGGGTAGGTGGGAGGCGGGAGGGAGAGGATCATGTGAGAGAGGGAGAGAGAGAGAGAGAAAATAAAAGTAAGAGAGATTAATGATAACAATAATGATAATGAAAGATCTCGAGAAAAGAGATGAACGAAAAATCAATCAAAATCCCTATAATTTTATCATCATTCTCTTTTTCAATTTTTATTTACTATTCTTTTTCTTATTTCTTATTATTTTTTGCCTTCGTACATTTGTTTGTTTGTTGCCTCGTCAACTAATTTAAACAGCTGTGATATATTTCATGTCACCTCCGTGATTCCACATTTGCCTACAATAGATTTAATGCCCATTGTTTATATGCACCGAACTTTGCACAAAAAAATACGGACTTTTCTTGGTCATTCGTGACGCGGTGGAAATATCTCATTTGCATACGTCATCTCTCGCTTGGACAAGGCAACGTGGTAGGAGTATAATGATAGCAACATGATAATGATGATGATGATAATGATGCTGAAGATGATGATGATAATGATGATTGTAATAGTGATAGTGATGATTATGATGATAATGATGCTGAAGATAATAATGATGATGATAATGATAAAGATAATGATGATAATGATGCTGAAGATGATGATGAAGATTAAGATGGTTGTAATAGTGATAGTAATGATTATGATGATGAAAATAGTGATAATGGTCATAATGATAATAATAATGATTGTAATAATGGTCATAATGATAATAATAATGATAGTAATAATGGTGATGATGATAATAACAATAATGATGATAATGATAATATCAGTAACAGTAATAAGGAAGATGATAATAATAACAATAATGCAAATAATGATAATAATAGCATTAGCGATGACAACGATAATGAAAATAACTATGATAATGTTAACAATAATGATAATAATGATAACAATAAAACAACAATAATAACAATAATAATAATAATAAGAAAAACAATAATAATAACAGTAATAATAATGATGGTGATGTTGATGATATTAATGAAATAATAATAACAATAATGATAATAAAATGATAACAATAATGATAGTGATGATAATTATAATGATAATAAAAACAATGAGGATAATAATAATAATAACATGAAAATAACAGTAATAATAACAATTATGATATCACTATCATTATCAATAATAACAATAATGATAGCAACACTAACAATGGTGATAACATTAACAAAAGCAACACAAAGAATAGCAAGAACAAGTGAAAGCAAACAAGAATGTTATCATAATTGGTGACAATAATTATTGTCATCATTTATGTTATCATGATTTCTTTTTCATCATTACCATTATTATTATCATTATCATTATTATAATAATAGTTATTATTATTACTATTAGTAGTAGTAGTAGTAGTATCATCATCATCATCATTATTATAATAATTATTATTATCATTATTATTATTATTATGATTATTACTATTATTGATATTATACTCATTGCTATTATAATTGTCATTATTATCACAATTATGATTACTATCATTTCTACTACTATTATTATTATTATTATCATTATTATCACTGATATTATACTAATTGTTATTATCATTACCATTATTATAATTACTATAATTACTATTATTATTATCATTATTATTATTATCATTATCATTATTATTGATATTACACTCATTGTTATTATCATTATCAAAATCATAAGATCTTCAACTATTTGAAGCAACTTCGACCTCGTTTTCTAATTACGTCCTCTAATTACGCCTTCTTATTACGATCTTCGGGTTTCACACTTTTACATGGCGTTTTTGAACTGTTACCTATTTCAAAAACACGGTCGTCGATAAAAAAAAATCTTTCTTTCCCCTTCCTTTTTGTGATATTTGGTACGTAATGATACCTTTATCTCTCCCAGAGGATTTAGTTTATGAAATATGTAAACAAACATGTTATGAAAAGAAATGTAATTGATTAAAGTGTTGTTCAGTCACTGGATATCAGCCCATCTATCTATATCTATCTATTTATCTATCTATTTCTCGCTCTCGCTCTTTTTATCTCTCTCTTTCTCTCTTTCTCTTTCTCTCTCTTTATCCCTTTCTCTCTCTCTCTCTCTCTCTCTCTCTCTCTCTCTCTCTCTCTCTCTCTATATATATATATATATATATATATATATATATATATATATACACATATATATATATTTATATATATATACATATATTTACATAAATATACATATGTATATATGTATATACATATATGTATGTATGTATGTATATATGTATGTATATATGTATGTATGTATGTATGCATCTATGTATGTATGTATGTATGTATGTATGTATGTATGTATGTATGTATGTACGTATAACATTAGAGTATGAAAACGACTGTTGCAAAGAGCAGTGTCCTATCAAGCTTCAATTGAGCGCGTTTTCTATTCGGATACAGAATAAGAAGAAAACGAAATTTGTTAATAGGTAGACTTCGATATCTCGACACTTGACATCATACAATAAGGAAATATATAGAACCAAAATAATATCGTTTAAGAAATTGTACTTCATTCTAGATGTATTTCATTTGATAGAAATGTGTCTGGATGAGGGATAATAGATGCGAACTTCTTAAGAAAATATGTGTGGTTAATAATGAAACGAGGTTAACACGGGTGATTGAGGAAAAATAACGGTTATTAATTATTACATTAAATAAGCTCCACAAAGTATAACGATAAATCTACAGAAATATGATATAAAGTGACAATCAGTCATCATGTCCGAACGTTAGCATGCAGCTATTTGCACAACTGCATTAACAGCAATATATTTATTAATATATTCCATGAAAAGGCTTAGAAGAACCCATTTTATGATATTTTTTATTTATCTTTCACTTTTTTTTTTTCTTTCTGTTATGAGTTATGATTTTTTTTAATTATTTATCTATTCTTTCTTTTTTTGAGTCAGGCAAGGATTCGAACCCAATATTTATATATTCTTTTTAATGTTTCCGCAAATGTAATCAGTGAGATGTGGGCGGTGTTAGTGATTGGTTCATTGGGATATTACTCTGCATAATCAGGATTGCAATAAGGTATGTATTAGTCTGCACATTATTATTATTATCATTATCATTATTATTTTTATTATTATCATCATTTTTTTTTTTTTTTTTTTTTTTTTTATAGCGTAGCCAATAGATTCATTCTCGTAAATTACCGAAATAAATATTACGAAATAACCATATAGCGGGCACACTGGCGAGAGAATACTATATTTTTTAATAGATTTTGAAGTACGTTTAGTTTAAGGTTAGGAGTTTGACGGGGGGAAAAAGAGAAAAAATATATATATGAGGTCTGAGGAATATTCATATGAACTATGTTTTTTTTTTTTTTTTTCTTTCTTTCTTTCTTTCTTTCTTTATCAAATCATAACGTTTCCTTCGTTACTTAAAAGGCTATTCTTTCCGTATTTCCAAGCCGGTGAATTATCATATAAGTGATACATACGTGTTTGAAAGCACGTGCGTATATGATAGATTGCTGCGTTAGAAAGTTGACCGAGCCAGTAAGTAGACTTTCATATTTGTGTGGCCAAAGGTTACATCCGATCTGATGATTAATGAGAGCCTAAATATTCTATCTTGAGTCTGGGATGTAAGTGAAAGTGAGTGAGTGAGTGAGAGTGTGAGTTGGAGTGTGATTATCATATATACGTTGTTAGAGTACGATCAAAATTGAGAATATTTTTAGTCGTGTTAAATCTTGAGCCGTGACGTCACGTGTAAATAAACAAAATGGCTGCCTTGATGTGTCTCAGGCCTTTCGAATTTATTTCAATTCTCTTTTGGAAAACAGAGGACTAATATTAGTTGGTTATCATTAGAATTGATGCTGTATTTATGGCACACTTTATTTTGTACTAGACATTCGTTAAGATTGCAAAACGAACATGTAGGCAATAGGTAGATATTGTTAAGGGGTTGCAGATGTACGCACTACTTATTTATTTAATTATTTTTTTTTAGTACTTTCAAATGGTCTATCATAAAGTAGAGATGAGATAACATAAAGTCGTATTGTGTTCTAAAGACTTTTACACACGTATGACGTCACAAGCCATAGTTGAACAAGTTTTTTTTTATGAAAAGCCAACCAGGCTTGAGTTTTACCGTCTTATCGGCTTGATCGATTTTACAACAAAAATGCGGCTTAACGAAGCGGACATTCGCACTATAACGACGAACGTAAGCGATTATGTATGGGTATGTATCTGATAATCACACTCACACTCACTCTCACACTCACACTCACTCTCACTCTCACTCTCACTTTCACACACTCACTCTCACACTCACACTCATTCTCACTCTCACTTTCACACACTCACTCTCACACTCACACTCACTCTCATACTCACACTCACTCTCACTCACACTCACTCTCACACTCACACTCTCACACTCACTCTCACTCTCACACTCTCTCACACTCACACTCACGCTCACACACTCACACTCACACTCTCTCACACTCACACTTACACTCTCTCACACTCACAATCACTCTCAACCTCACTCTCACTTTCACTCTCACTCTCACACTCACTCACACTCTCACACTCACTCTCACACTCACACTCACACTCTCTCACACTCTCCCTCTCCCTCTCCCTCTTCCTCTCCCTCTCCCTCTCACACTCACACTCACCCTCACTCTCACCCTCTTTCTCGCTTTCACTCACTTTCACTCTCATTCTCGCTCTCCCTCTTCCTCTTCCTCTCCCTCTCCCTCTCCCTCTCCCTCTCCCTCTCCCTCTCCCTCTCACACTCACACTCACCCTCACTCTCACTTTCACTCTCATTCTCACTCTCCCTCTCCCTCTTCCTCTCCCTCTCCCTCTCACACTCACTCTCAAACTCACACTCACTCTCACTCTCACACTCACACTCACTCTCACACTCACTCTCCCTCTCCCTCTCACACTCACACTCACTCTCACACTCACTCTCGCTTTCACTCACTTTCACTCTCATTCTCACTCACTTTCACTGACTGTCACACGAAAACAAAAGTTCGATCTGTCCAGCTGGTAAAACTTTTACCCACACAATCATCAGAGTTCAAGTTTACAAGCACGATCAACTTTCTATCACTCCTGAGCGTACCCAGTCAGTGCCCGTCGCTTACGATGCCACAATTTAACAGGTAATAAAAGAATTTACATGAATTTAAAGAAGATTCACCATCATCAGGTCATGTTTACTTAAGGAATTCGTGTTTCGGCAAACTAGTTAAGCCGAGAAATCGACCATCGATAAAAAAAAAATATATAAAAATGGTGTTGAAGAACAGAAGAAAACAGATGTAAAAAAAATAAAATTTTGAACCCGATGCTAAAGAATACGAGTAGAATAGAAGACTTTTGAATAAGAGTAATAACAGTACCCAAAGAATAACATTTTGAAGCTAATACTCAAAGAATAAGGTTGTGAGGATACGGACTGTCTATGAGATATTGCATGCAACTGAATATTCGCTATCGAGAGAGAGATATGCAAAGTGTCTTGTGCTTGGTTGCACGAAAAGGTTCAACGATTCAAGAATACGCGAAAAGAACAGGGAAAAACATTTGCAAGATGGGGATCAAAGGATAATTTATGGGAATAGGAAGGCGAGACAGTGAGTTGGAATCCTGGAATGATTCTAAACGGGAATGATTCTATATGGGTCTTCTATAATAATTAAAGAATATGAGAGCTACTGTACTGCTTGGGTTTGTGTGTGTGTGTGTGCGTGTGTGTGCGTGCGTGTGTGTGTGTGTGTGTGTATGTGTGTGTGTGTGTCTGTGCTATATTTTGATCACAAACAACTGGAACACAGCATAGAAAAAAATCAAATCAATTCACTAAGACACTACACAACATTAAATCACATAATTTCTT
>NW_028234408.1:3233150-3235650 GCF_977035675.1 Penaeus japonicus | reverse complement strand
CTCTCCTTCTCTCTTCTCTCCTCTCTCTTTCCCCTCATCTCTCTCCTTCCCCTCTCCCCTCTCTTCACTCCTCTTCCCCTCTCCCTCTCTCTACCTCTCTTCCCCTCTCCCTCTCTTCCCCTCTCCCTCTCTTCCCCTCTCCCTCTCTTCCCCTCTCCCTCTCTTCCCCTCTCCCTCTCTTCCCCTCTCCCTCTCTTCCCCTCTCCCTCTCTTCCCCTCTCCCTCTCTTCCCCTCTCCCTCTCTTCCCCTCTCCCTCTCTTCCCCTCTCCCTCTCTTCCCCTCCCCCTCTCTTCCCCTCCCCACCCTCTCCCCTTCCCCTCTTCCCCTCTCCCTCCCTCTTCCCCTCTCCCTCTCTTCCCTCCCTCTCTTTCTCTCCCTCTCCCCTCTCCCTCTCTTCCCCTCTCCCTCTCTTCCCCTCTCCCTCTCTTCCCCTCTCCCTCTCTTCCCCTCTCCCTCTCTTCCCCTCTCCCTCTCTTCCCCTCTCCCTCTCTTCCCCTCTCCCTCTCTTCCCCTCTCCCTCTCTTCCCCTCTCCCTCTCTTCCCCTCTCCCTCTCCCTCTCCCTCTCTTCCCCTCTCCCTCTCTTCCCCTCTCCCTCTCTTCCTCTCTTCCCTCTCCTCTCTTCCCCTCTCCCTCTCTTCCCTCTCTTCCTCCTTCCCCTCTCCCTCTCCACTCTCCCCTCTCCTCCCTCTCCCCTCTCTTTCCCCTCTCCCTCTCTTCCCCTCTCCCCTCTTCCCTTCTCCCTCTCCCTCCTCTCCCCTCTCTCTCTCTCCCTTTCCCTCTCTCCCTCTCTTCCCCTCTCCTCTCTTCCCCTCTCCCTCTCTTCCCCTCTCTCTTCCCCTCTCCCTCTCTTCCCCTCTCCCTCTCTTCCCCTCTCTCTCTCTCTCTCTCCCCTCTCCCTCTCTTCCCTCTCCCTCTCTCCCTCTCCCTCTCTTCCCTCTCCCTCTCTTCCCTCTCCCTCTCTTCCCTCTCCCTCTCTTCCCCCTCTCCCCTCTCCCCCTCCCCTCGCCCTCTCTCCCCTCCCCTCTCCCCTCTCTTCCCCTCTCTCCCCTTCCCTCTCTTTCCCCTCTCCCTCTCTTTCCCTCTCCCTCTCTTCCCCTCTCCTCTCTCTTCCCCTCTCCCTCTCTTCCCCTCTCCCTCTCTTTCCCCTCTCCCTCTCTTCCCCCTCCCTCTCTCCCTCTCTTCCCCTCTTCCCTCTCTTCCCCTCCCTCTCTTTCCCCTCTCCCTCTCCCTCCACCTCTATGCCCACCCTTTCATCCCCCGCCCTCTCTTTCTTCCCCCTCTCTCCCCCTCTCTTTCCCCTCTTCCCTTCCCTCTCCCTCTCTTCCCCTCTCCCTCTCTTTCCCCTCCCTCTCTTCACCGATCCCACTCTCCCCCCCCTCTCTCTTCCCTCTTCCCCCTCTCCCTCTCTCCCCCTCTCCCTCTCTCCCCCTCTCCCTCTCTCCCCTCTCCCTCTCTTCCCCTCTCCCTCTCCCCCCCTCTCCCTCTCCCCCCTCTCCCTCTCTCCCCCTCTCCCTCTCTTCCCCTCTCCCTCTCTTCCCCTCTCCCTCTCCCTCTCTTCCCCTCTCCCTCTCTTTCCTTCTCCCTCTCTTCCCCCTCTCCCTCTCCTCCCTCTTCCCCCTCTCCCTCTCTTCCCCTCTCCCTCTTTTCCCCTCTCCCTCTCCCCTCTCCCCTTTCTCCTCCCCTCTCCCTTATTCTTCTTCCCACTCCCCTCTCTCCCCCTCTCCCTTTTTTCCCCTCCCCTCTCTTCCCCTCTCCCTCTCTTCCCCTCTCCCTCTCTTCCCCTCTCCCTCTCTTCCCCTCTCCCTCTCTTCCCCTCTCCCTCTCCTCCCCCCTCCCTCTCCTCCCCTCTCCCTCTCTTCCCCTCTCTTCCCACTCTCTCCCTCTCCCCTCTCTCTCCCTCTCTTCACCTCTCTCGCTTCTCTCCTCTCTTCCCCTCCCTCTCTTCCCCAATACCTTATCACCCTCTCTTCCCCTCGTCTCTTACCTCCCTCACCTCTCCCTCTCTTCCCCTCCCCTCTCTCCCCCTCCCTCTCTTTCCCCTCTCCCTCTCTTGCCCTCTTCTCCCTTTCTTCCCCTCTCCCCCCTCTCCCTCTCTTCCCCTCTCCGCCCTCTCCCTCTCTTCCCCTCTCCTCCCTCTCCCTCTCTTCCCCTCTCCCTCTCTTCCCCTCTCCCTCTCTTCCCCTCTCCCTCTCTTCCCCTCTCCCTCTCTTCCCCTCTCCCTCTCTTCCCCTCTCCCTCTCTTCCCCTCTCCCTCTCTTCCCCTCTCCCTCTCCCTCTCTTCCCCTCTCCCTCTCTTCCCCTCTCCCTCTCTTCCCCTCTCCCTCTCCTCTCTTCCCCTCTCTTTCCCCTCTTCTCTCCATCAATTCCCCTTTCCCCTCTCTTTCCCTCTCCCTCTCTTCCCCTCTCCCTCTCATCCCCCTCACCCTCTCCCTCTCCCTCTTGCACTCCCTCCCATCCCCCCCACCCTCACCCTCACCCTCTCGCTCTCCCTCTCTCCC
>NW_028234408.1:3220650-3225650 GCF_977035675.1 Penaeus japonicus | reverse complement strand
AATAAGTGATGGAGTTGATACATTATTATTTTTTTCTTCTTCTTCTTTCATGATAATATGCGGATGATAAAGTGATCACATAATGTCAGGAGATTGGTAGATTACAATTCAAAATCCAATCGTCGGTACACCATTTCAAGAGTTCATTGACCCCTGTCCTCTGAGCACCACAGTGTTGCCACGTCCCCTAGAAGATTTCCTTTTTTTCCACATAACTTTGAGTATATCAATACGTACATCACTTAGAGCCCGTAAAACTTGACTCGTAAGCTCAGCATACCAACCTGTCATTAATACGAACGGAAGATTCGAACTTTCAACGAGTAAGATCTCAACATTACGAGTACAAACGCACAATCAGTGAAAGCGACGACCGTTTTCAAGGCGGGAAATCTCGTAGATAAATACTCCCGTTGTAACCTTTCGTCGGTTTAAATGATATATGACACGGCGGAGAGAGTTATTGTCATGAGCATGTCAAGGAGCCATCCATATGTCACCTTCTTTAAGTAAGAGAGAAAAAGAGGGGGTCCTTCTCCTGTCGCTCCCCGTTCTTCAGGACTCGAACGCGCTCATCACTAAATCTCATCACTAAATCACTAAATCATCACTAAATGTTCTACTGTATCCCCGGCAATTGTCTACACATCTCGCCGGAGTTAATACTTGCAGACAATGCCATTGAATGCAAAGGAGTCGCTCAGTAGAAAAAAAAAGTAAAAAGAAGAAAAAAAAGAACATAAAAATACCCCTTTCCCCCCCTCCCCCTCTTGATATTTGCGCATGCGCGAATGCCGGCTGTCTTGAGGGCAACAGAAATCGTCAGAAACATTATGTGTCGGTTGTGAGTACGTGTGTGCATGTGCGTCTCCTGGGATGTTTATGTCGAGTGCTGCCATCTAGTAACAAGAGCTGTCACAAGTATCCCGTCGAGTGTTGTTTATCGTTCCTTCCATATTATGAAGACGATTGTCGTGACCCACATGACGCTCGGAGCTCCCATGCGTGTGCCACTGTACGCCGCCCGCCTCAGTGTTCATCCAAACCCGGTGAGTCGTGCATCCCCACCCGCTGTCCTCACCTATACGTTGTCCTCTTCCTCAGCCGCCCGTCACCCACCCATCCACCTATCCACCCATCCATCCATCCATCTATCCACCCACCCGGCCCTCACCCCCGCACCCTTGTCCTCTCTCTCACCCAGTTTCTTAATCCGTCACACGAACGAACGGACCATCCGTTTCGTGTGTCTCTCATCCACCAGTCGTTCTTTTTGCCTAGCTTGCCTCATTCATCCACCTCATGACATGTTGGATGAGCTGGTTACATCCGTCTTTTTTTTTTTCTTTTCGTCTTTATCAGAGTATCCCCATCCATCTCTTTCTTCACATGTCGGCGGGCCTCATCCATACATGTCTGAACTTGTCTACGTTTTGAATATATCTTCGTCTGCTAACTATAGATACTCATCCACTGCCGAATGTTGATAGCATTATGCATCCATATAGGAGGTACCCATGTCGACAATCAATCTTCCTGCAACACCTTCCAATGACTCTCAATACAAGCTGTTGCAATGCATCGCAAATCTCCTAATTCATTTCCTGTCATCAGCTATCAATTCAATATCCTTCTCTACTGTCTGAATTATCCTTAATCCTTCCTCGCCTGACATTATCCTTATCCTTATCCTTATCCTTATCCCATATGTTGCAATCAGTCCGGAAGACGCGGCCCTAAGCTTGCAATCTCGATCGTGCACAGAAAAGTATCAACATTGAACGGAAAGCGCACGGAGAAAATGTTTCGCAAGAGCATGTTTGACAGTCTGTGTGCGTTTGTTTGTGAATGTGAATATGTATATTTACATAAGTTTATAGATACATACACATGTGTGACTGTATTTGTGTGTATGTGTACTGTATGTGCCCGCATAACTTTGTATGCGTGTGTGTTCGTGGATTTGGCGTGGAAGAGAGAGGGAGAGAAAGAGACGGAGAAAGAGGGTGAGAGAGGGAAGGAGAGGAAAAGGGAGAGGGGGAGGGAGTGGGAGAGGCAGAGGGAAAGGGAGTGGGAGGGGAAGGGAGAGTGGGAGTGGGAGTGGGAGTGGGAGAGGGAGTGGGAGAGGGAGGGAGAGAGGGAGTGGGAAGGAGAGAGAGAGAGAGAGAGAGAGAGAGAGAGAGAGAGAGAGAGAGAGAGAGAGAGAGAGAGAGAAAGAGAGAGAGAGTGAGAGAGAGAGAGAGATAGAGAGAGAGAGAGGGGGGGGCGTGTGTGTGAGAGAGAGAGAGAGAGGGGGGGGGAGAGAGGGAGAGAGAAAGAGAAAGAGAAAGAAAGAAAGAGAAAGAAAGACCAAAAAAAAAAAAAGAGAGAGAGAACATACCCACACCCACAACATCCACCCAGAAGCTCCACAACCACATAGCACACAAACAACCCCCACACCCCACACCCACGCCCTCCAACCCACCCTCAAAGCTGACAAAGCAAGCACTCATCCTCACTCAAAGATCTCAAGCCTTTCTTCTCCTCCCGCCCACCAGAGCGAGCACCGTGCCGCCCTCCCGTAATGGACATCGAAGCCGGCAGTCATCTGCTTATCAAGAGTGTCGAGGACATCACAGACTCCTGGGTGAGGGAGCTCCTATTGCACAGGTGTGACTTGCCAGGTGAGAGACACACGTGCCGCCCGCACTGTCGTTATGCCACAGAATGACGGTCTTGGTTGGTTGTGGTTGGGGTTGTGGTTGGTTGGGTTGGGGTTGTGGTAGGTGGGGTGGTTGGTTGGTTGTGGTGGGTGGGGTTGTGGTGGGTGGGGTTGTGGTAGGTGGGGTTGTGTTGGGGTAGGTGGGGTTGTGTGTGGTTGGGTGTGGTGGTTGGGTGTTGGGTTGGGGTTTGTGGTGGTTGTGGGGGTTGTTGTTGTGGTTGTGGTAGTTGGGTGTGTGGGTTGGTGGTGTGGTGGTGGGGTTGCTTTGGTTGGTGTGGTTGTTGGGGTTGTGGTGGTTGGGGTGGTGGTGGGGTTGGTGGTGGTTGGGGTGGTGGTTGGTGTGGGGTGGTGGGGGGTGGGGTAGTGGTGGTTGGGGTTGCGTTGGTTGGTCGTGGTAGATGTGGTTGCGCTGGTTGGTCGTGTTGGTTGGTCTTGGGTGGTTGTGGTGGTTGGTTGTGGTGGTTGGTCGTGGTGGTTGGTCGTGGTAGGTGGGGTTGCTTTGGTTGGTCGTGGTAGCTGTGGTTGCGTTGGTTGGTCGTGTTGGTTGGTCGTGGTAGCTGTGGTTGCGTTGGTTGGTCGTGTTGGTTGGTCGTGGTAGCTGTGGTTGCGTTGGTTGGTCGTGTTGGTTGGTCGTGGTAGCTGTGGTTGCGTTGGTTGGTCGTGTTGGTTGGTCGTGGTAGCTGTGGTTGCGTTGGTTGGTCGTGGTTGTTGGGGTTGCGTTGGTTGGTCGTGGTGGTTGGGTTGTAGTGGTTGGTCGTGGTAGCTGTGATTGCGTTGGTTGGTCGTGGTGGTTGGGTTGTAGTGGTTGGTCGTGGTAGCTGTGATTGCGTTGGTTGGTCGTGTTGGTTGGTCGTGGTAGCTGTGGTTGCGTTGGTTGGTCGTGTTGGTTGGTCGTGGTAGCTGTGGTTGTGTTGGTTGGTCGTGTTGGTTGGTCGTGGTAGCTGGGATTGCGTTGGTTGGTCGTGTTGGTTGGTCGTGGTAGCTGTGATTGCGTTGGTTGGTCGTGTTGGTTGGGGTTGTGGTAGGTGGGGTTGCGTTGGTTGGTCGTGTTGGTTGGTTGTGGTAGCTGTGGTTGCATTGGTTGGTTGTGTTGGTTGGTCGTGGTAGCTGGGGTTGCATTGGTTGGTCGTGGTAGCTGGGGTTGCATTGGTTGGTCGTGGTAGCTGTGATTGCGTTGGTTGATCGTGGTGGCTGGGGTTGTGGTAGGTGGGGTTGCGTTGGTTGGTCGTGTTGGTTGGTCGTGGTAGCTGTTATTTCCCTGGTTGCTCATGGCACAATGGTGAATGTCCGGCGCTAAGTTCACCAAACGGAGTCTGTTCTTCCGTGTGATAAGATGTCAGTCACGTGACATGACAGCCGAATTCCTCATGCGTGGTGATTCATTCATGACATATCAATTGACATGACTTAAATCGCTTGAATCATTCTTATCTTATTTCGTGTATCTCATTTCGAAGGTATTTCGCGATTAAATTCTCGTGTAGACATGCGCTAAGTATCTTGAAAAAACGTACATGTATGTGCACATGTCTGTTTACTTTTTCATGTACATACTAACAAGATTTCAGATTGTTATGCACTAAGAATGTCATCCTACATTGCAATATCTCAAGGTTTACTTTTTTTTTTTCTTTTTTTTTCTGTCATCGTTGTTCGATACTACATTGCCATATGCGAGACTTATTCATGTTCACTTTGACTTATTCATGTTCACTTTGACTTATTCATGTTCACTTTCAAGCGCGTTTAGTTATAGACCACTTTTTTTTTTTCTTTTTTTTACATTCTTCGATGGAATGTAAATTGACGGATTTTTTTTTTTCTTTTTTTCTTTTTTTGTACATGGGGGTGTGCTTGGTGTCTACTTTTAAAGATTTATATATTCTGCGTGTCCTTATATTTACAAATGGTCATTTATGTGTTTAGTTATGTAATGGTGTCTCGGGTTTTCTTCGTAGGGCTAGTGTCCGAAGACAATTGCATATCAAGTTACATTGCAGACAAAACTTTTTTCTATCTTGGAGCCGAATCTTCAACACATACGCACACACACACACATACACACACACACACGCACGCACTAACGCACGCGCACACACACACACACACACACACATACACACACACACACACACGCACGCACGCTCACACGCACGCACGCTCGTTTATGTGTGTGTGTGTGTTTGTGCGTGCATGTATGTATGTATGTATACACAACACACACAGACACACCTTTTTTTCTCCTTTTTTCTATTTTTGTGAACAGCTTTATCCGACTCCTAAACATTAATTCATT
>NW_028234408.1:3200650-3205650 GCF_977035675.1 Penaeus japonicus | reverse complement strand
GTGTACATATCTTATCGTTCTTATAATGAAACACAGCGTTCGTGTGTGCGAGTGTTTTTTTTTTCTTCTTCATAAACACTCATGAATTACTGTACATCTGGGTCTTCTGTTTTTATCTCGTCATACAAAACAATTACCAAAGTGTCTCTCTCTCTCTGTGAACCATTTTTGTACATTCATCCTCGTAATTATTTTTGCTTAAACGATATTTTCCAACCCGGAGTCGCATCTCAAATACAGAAGCCATGAAGGGGTAGAACGAACAAAAAGGACACGAAACGCTACGACCCAAAGGCTTTTATTTTCATCCTACTCTGAATTTTGCTGAGGCAGTAAATACGGAGCCATTAATATTCCAGAAGCATTGAAGCTACAAAACAAGTCGGAATGCCATTGTTTGGGGGGGAAAAAATATCTATTCACATATTCTTTATCATATATTTCTCTTCGTTTACGTGAGCATCGCACCAATAACATCCACCAACACAAACAAAAACAAAGAAAGTAAACAAACAAACAAGAACACACTCAAAAATGTTCTTTGCAGATGATTTGCAACAACAAAGACACGTTGAGAGAGATGGTGACCTCAGTTCATTGATTCTCTTTGACCTCGGTACTTCAACAAGGACAATGAAGCTCGTTAGAGATACTTGAACTTTGACCTCTCGTCCCCTTTAACCTCTGTGCTTGATTTACGGTGTTTGTGTTTTGCGTCTTTTTACTGAGTCAATGTCTCCGTTTTCTGTTGCTGGGGATTCTGTTTCTGTTTTCTGTTGTTGTTGTTTATTTCCTTCTGTTTTCTGTTGCTTGATTTCTTATCATCGTTTCCTGTTGCTGGGGTTTCTGTTTCTATTTTATGTTTGTTTGTTTTTTAATCTTTGTTTTCATTTGTTTTCTGTGGATGGGGTTTCTGTCATTGTTATCTGTTGTTGAATTGCCTATTCCCGTTTTCTGTTGCTTAGTTTCCATACCTGGGGATTCTATTTCTGTTTTCTGCCGTTTGTCCGTTTTTCTGTTGCTGGGTTTCCTATCTCCGTTTTTGTTGTTGTTGTTTTAATGTCTCTGTTTTCTGTTGTTGAGATTTCTGTCCCTGTTTTATGGCGCTGGAGTTTTTTCTCCGTTTTCTGCTGTTGGTCCCTGTTTTCTGTTGTTTAGTTTTTATCTCCGTTTTCTGTTACTGGATTATCTATCTCCGTCAGTTGTTAGGGTTTCTATTTTAGTTTTCCGTTGCTGGGTTTTCTATCTCCGTTTTCTGTTGCTGGATGTTCTATCTCCGTTTTCTGTTGCTGCAATCTTAATCCCGTTTTCTTTCACAATGCCTCTGTCTCCAATTTCGTTTGCTGTTTTTTACAGTCGCTCGATCACTATTTACTGTTCTTTCGTTTTTCTCTTTCTCTCTTAAGTTCTCTTTCTCTTCTTCTGTCTCCTTTTTTACTTCTTTCTCTCTGTCTGACTCTTTTACTTCTTTCTCTCTGTCTCTTTCAATCAGCATCTCTCTTTCCCTCTTTCTCTCTCTTTCTTTCTTTCTTTCTCTCTCTCTCTCTCTCTCTCTCTCTCTCTCTCTCTCTCTCTCTCTCTCTCCCTCTATCTCTCTCTCCTCTCATCCTTCTTTTTTGTTTGTAAAACCTGGTTATTCTTTCGTTTCTTTAACATAAAACAAACTTCTCGATTTTAAATCTAGTAAGAGAAAAATAGATCAATTAAACTTTTAATTAAAGTTATTTGTCTGTTATTTTTCAACACTGTTGACGCAGGAGGATGTAAACAAATACATGAATTGTTATATTCGTGCGTTTCCTTGTTTTCTTTTGTATTATTTTTTCGTTGTTATATTCATAATGCAAAAAGAACAGTAACAGTTTGACGTCTTAAGTCCGCGTGGTCGAAATATTTTCCGATCCCTCTCTCCTTTCCTTCATCTACCCTTTAACCTTCTCCTTTCTTCCATCGCTCCCTTCTTCCCTCCCTCTTTCCCTCCCTTCCACACTCCATCTATCTCTCTCTCCATCCACTTATCCCTCTCCTCCTCCCTCCCTCCCGGTCTTCCCTTTTCCTTTCCTCTCTCCCTCCCTTCCTTTCTTCCTCTTTCCCTCACTCATTCTATCCATCCGTTTATCCTTTCCTCCCTCCCTTCCTCCCTCCCACCCTCCCTACTTCCCTCCCTCCCTTCACTCCATCTATCTATCAACCTTCCCTCCCTCTCTATCTCCCTCCTCCCCCTTCTCCTCCCCCCTATCCTCCCCTCCCTCTTCCCTCTTCTCCTTCCCTCCCTCCTCCCCTTTCTCCTCCCCTCCCTCCATCTCTCCCTCCTTCCCTCCTATTCTCCTTCCCTCCTTTCTTCCTTTTCTTCCTCATTTATATCTTGGTGATGATTCATTAAGGTGAAACACCAGGGTCTAGTCTATTTTTTTATAGTATCCTATTATTAATAATTGATTTAGAAAAAATGTCCATTTTAGATAGACACCTGTTGATCTAATTTGATCTATTTAATTTCTAAAATCCAACAGTTCTATCCTTTTAGATATACGGTCTAGAATCATATAGGCAGATAAAATTCTTTTCCGCAGTTTAGTTATACAAGAGAAAGTTAAACACATGTTTGCTATTTCGGAACAAAGGCTGTATGAAACCACTTGATGATATGCATTGGTATATTTAGACATGGGACAAGACTGAAAAAACGACTGACTGAGAGATAAATCCATCTTGACAGGTGGATGGGCTCCTTACTGTCCACTTGTCCACCTCAAGTCTGTCGTCCACACTTCAGTCTTATCCACTTTTTGTCTCTTCTATATGTATTGGATGTGCTCTTTACCATCCACTTATCCACTTCAAGCCTGTTGTCCACACTTCAGTCTTATCCACTTTCTGTCTCTTCTATATGTATTGGAAGTGCTCTTTACCATCCACTTGTCCACCTCAAGGCTGTTATCCACACTTCAGTCTTATCCACTTTTCGTCTCTTCTATATGGATTGGATGTTCTTTTTACCGTCCACTTGTCCACCGCAAGCCTGTTATCCACACTTCAATCCCATCCACTTTCTGTCTCTTCTATATGTATTGGAAGTGCTCTTTACCATCCACTTATCCACCGCAAGCCTGTTATCCACACTTCAATCCCATCCACTCGCTGTCACTTCTATACGTATTGTTAATCAATTTCTCTGCAAACACGAGAATTCCTATACCAATATTTGTACAGGATCGATTTATCTTTCTTTTCTTTTTTTCTTTCCCACTTCCTTCGTGTTCCTTCCCTTCCCGTGGCTTCCTACTTGTCCAGAGACCCGTGTCCAATTGAATGGATTGTTGAAAGGGGAGCTTGGCAACTTGCACATCATGTCACCTTAGATTTGAAAAGTATTCTGACGGATTCTAAGCAATTACGTGAACCAGAGAATCATGATATCGGTTCGTCATTGGTAATTCTCGCATGTGATTGCTTTTTATATATAATTATCTCGGAGACTGACACTTCATCGTATTCATCACATACACGATCGAAACCAGTTACGTATATACCTGTCACGGGGGCGCTGACATGAGAACGAAAATCATTTCAAAAGTATAGTTACAACCGTGTCTAAGAATATAGTATAATTGATGGTTACAAAAAAAAAAAAAAAAAAAAAAAAAAATATAAATATATATATATAATATATATATAATATATATATATATATATAATAATATATATATAAATATATATATACGATAACAAATAATAAAATTTCAATTAATTTTCTTAACATTTTATTCCCCTTTAAGCAGTTATCATCATTAAACAGCACCAAATTCCCTACTTCAGTTTTGCGGCACTGTCAAACATATCCTACTCAGAAAAAAAAAATATATATATATTAATATATATATATATATATATATATATATATATATATATATATATATATATATATATATATATTCTTACGTATTTCTTTCTGTGTCTTTGGATAGATCCTTCAGTTCTTTCAACCTTAACATGATTCCACTTAGATAAGTACCCTTTTCTCAAGACGCTCAAAGGTCCTTCTTTAAGAAACGTAAAAGAGGAAACGTTATTGCTAGCTTTTAAAAACAAAACTAAAAACGTTATTACGGAAAACGTTATTACTAGATAGTTCATGAGACTATTTTTTTTTTTTTTTTTTTTTTTTTTTACAGGAAATGAATGTAATTGCAGGAAACGTTATTACAAACGTTTTTGCTAGATCTGTTATTACAGGAATCTTTATTGCTTAGGAAATTCCAAAGCAATACAAGAAACGTTATTACAGGGAACATTACGTTAAGAAATGTTATGACTACATTCTAAAGCCAACTGATTTTCTACATAGGAAAAACAAAATATTGATTCAGATAGTTTTAATTAATTAAGAATGATGCTACATCTTTTATCTCGATGGCTTTCAAACCGATTAACCACCGATTCTCCAATAAATGTCCAGAAAATGGATAATCGTTTATACATTTATACATATACATGATTTATACATTCTAGAGACGGAAAGTCACTGTTGCAATACTTTTCACCTTCTGTTGCAATACTTCAATTAGAATTCCTATAACTGGTTTGGCTTTTGTTATGTTGCACATGTGACCCCCCCCCTCCCCCCCCAACAAAGGAGCAGGTCTGAGTTTTATTCACTTTCCTATGATTAAAAATGCGAATAAATGAGACTGAATAATTTCCACAGCGCAAGATATATAATTTATGCATTTTGGATTCTTTCGTCATCGGAATTACATCTCTAGCTTTGAGAAAACTATTTCATTCTTATCCTTATATATATTTGTCATAAGGAACTCTATTACTTACTTTCCTGTCAGTTAGGACAGAGGGAGGCATTTTGTGAGGAAAAGGGGGGGGGGGGGTACACGTCCATTGGAAATATGTTTTCTTTTCATCATATGTGACACTCCGTTTCCGTTTTTTGTATTATCTTCTTTTATTTCTTCTTCTTCTTCTTCTTCTTTCTATTTTTTTTC
>NW_028234408.1:3178150-3180650 GCF_977035675.1 Penaeus japonicus | reverse complement strand
CACACACAGACACACATATATACTTACACACACATATATACGTACACACAGACACGCATATATACTTACACACAGACACACATATATACGTACAAACACACACATATACGTACACACAGACACACATATATACTTACACACAGACACACATATATACGTACACACAGACACGCATATATACTTACACACAGACACACATATATACGTACAAACACACACATATACGTACACACAGACACACACATATACTTACACACAGACACACATATATACTTACACACAGACACACATATATACGTACACACAGACACACATATATACTTACACACAGACACACACATATACTTACACACAGACACACATATATACTTACACACAGACACACATATATACGTACACACAGACACACACATATACGTACACACAGACACACATATATACGTACACACAGACACACATATATACGTACACACAGACACACATATATACGTACACACAGACACACATATATACGTACACACACACAAACATATATACGTAGAAACACACAAATACGGAAACAAACACCAATCCATCCATAGTCACGTGACCACACACCTCTAAAAAAAGAAAGACAGTCACATACAGAGAAGCACCGAGGAGCAATACACATACGCACAAGTCTATTTACCTCTTTATTCTTCCTACCTCACGTCGGACGAATAATGACAAGTCAGCTTTGTCACAATGGATCAAAACGAACCCGAAGGATACGAGGGATATAATTCGGACGACGACTACGACTTCGACTCGCACATGGGTGAGCCTGATGACTCCCACGTTGTCATTCACCCTGGCATGGACACCGATGCTGAATCAGGTGAGAATAGCTACGATGGGGACGAGGAGGAGGAAGACCACGAGCTCTGCGTGAGTCCTGACGATGAGTTCATCCACGACAACGAAGTGGAAGAGCCGGAGGAAGATCCCGAGCAAGGGCAGGAGCCTGGGGAGGACTTCAGCAGTCTAAGCAGGCAGCAGAGGATCCGTCTGCTCAAGAAGCAGGAGGAGAAGGTGGAGCAGCTGGTTCAGAAGATTATCGAGCTCCGTCGTACGAAGATGCTGGGTAAGGATGGTTACATCAGGCAGCGGATCGTAGGCCGCCCGACGGGGCAGTGTGGGCGTTCGGTACTCACCGTGACGGACATTCCCCTGGACCACATTGCCATCCCCATGAGATTCGCCAAATCCCTTCGCAAGAGCATTGTCGTCGACGAGGACAACATAAGTGACCTTCAGGCTCTCGTTGACAATTACCCCAAGTACCCGTGCGTCCATGCTATCCATTGCTCGTCGGGGAAGACCATCTTCAACAAGAAGGGCATGAGCGTGAAACTGCGGAAGGGCGACAAGGTTCTGCGCTCTGTCATCGACGGCGATTACGTCTTCGCTAATCGTCAGCCAACTCTCTGCCGATCCAGCATCATGATCCACAAGGTAATCGTCAAATACGAAAGCAACAACAGGACCATAAGCATCAACCCACTGATGCTGGGCTTGTACTCCGGTGACTGTGACGGAGACGAAATTAACATCTATGTTCCTATTACCAATGATATTGGCGAGGGGGGTCACGTCAAGGATTCTGTGACCTCAGAGAAGAGTGGCAAAGCTGCCATCATCTTCACGAATGACACCTCGCGAGCGGGTTTCACTCTGACTTACGACTGTTATTTCACATTAGAGGAGATGCAGTTCCTGACAGAGCATCTCCACGTCAAGCAGCCTCCCATCCCCTGTATAGTAAAGCCAAAGGCACTTTACTCCGGTAAGCAGATTTTCTCTCTAGCATTACCAAAGTGCCTGTGTATAGAAGAGGAACACCTAGTTATAGAACGCGGCCAACTTCTGAAGGGCGCCGTGGATAAACAAAGCATGAACTTAATCTTCAATTTGGCTACGTCTTTTCTCGGACCGGAAAAGTACTTATCATTCGTCAGGAAACTACAGGTCTTGCTCCATAAATACATCGAAAGATTTGGAACTTCAGGCCATACAATTTCGCTCGAAGATTATCAAATTCGTCCTGACCAAAAGGAGAAGATGCTGTCAGTCAGGAAACAAAAGTTTCAGGAGAAGAAGCGTCGTAAGATGGTTACAGAACTGCACCGGTATCTTACAGAGGGCGTGGCCAACTTCCCCAAGGCTTTGCGGGAACAGTTCAAACGAACCTTGGAGAAGGGCGACGCGGACGTTTTCGGAGCGATTCTCTCCACTGCAGTACAGTGCAACGAGCAATGTGGATCCCATTTTTGCCAACAGACGCTAATCGAAATACAGCAAGATTATGCCGCCTCTGACGACCGCAAAGCTTTCGTGGAACAAGAGATGCTGGAGCCAGTAGAGAAGAGTTATGACTTTTATGCCGACGAAGTGAAAGCCTTTAAGGGAACACTGAGAAGGAGTAATAATCTCTGGGCCATCGACACCTCAGGTTCCAAAAACGAGACGGAGAAGGTCA
>NW_028234408.1:3163753-3170550 GCF_977035675.1 Penaeus japonicus | reverse complement strand
TATTTTTGTTAATCTATCCGCTTCATCAGCAGGAAATAACAACAATAACATCACATATCAACTCACAATCCAATGTCCCTTCCACACAAGCCATTCTGCCAACATGACAAACGGAAGGCTAAATAAAGGAAAAAACAGAAACACAAAGCTATCATTTATTGCAAAAAAAAAAAAAAAAAAAGTGAAAACCGTCCAAGATTAGCTTGAGACAAGCTAGTGATAGGAAAGGATAGTCAAGACGGGAACAGGTCAATGGGTTCAAGGTTGAGAGGTAAGCTCAGGTTGATGGAGGTGAATTGGCAGGCGTAGCAAGGATGACTTAGGAGTACTTCGCAAGGAACCTCTGCAAGTAAAATGTAATTAGATCAATACATCTAACGCGTTGCAAAGGTAATCTTGCATAGTCGGGAATAACAAATATGAAATGCAAATGCCATGAACTTGTATTTGTATGTTGTATATAATAATAATATAAATATAATATATATAATATATATAAATATATATATATATATAATATATATTCAATACATATCGATATATATTTATATATATTTATATATATAAAATATATGTTATATCTATATCTATCTATATCTATAATACTACACATACTCTCTCTCTCTCTCTCTCTCTCACATCACAACACACACACACACTACATCACACACACACACACACACACACACACACACACACACACACACACAATCAAACACACACACACATACATTAATACACATACGCGCGAGTGCATGTATGTCCCTGCAATACAATAAACGAACATAGGAAACCCAAACTAGGGAAATGACATTTTTCTTATCTGTTCCTCTAGCTAGACTTCCCCCCCCCCCCCCCATCCTCCCACCCCCCAACACCCCAACCCCAACCCCAACCACCAAAACAAACAAAACACAAACCAAAAACAAACACCTATTCATTTCCCAACAAACAGTGTCTCAAGCAAGACCGAACGAACACCAAAGCATATTGATATTTCGAAGTGATTGGATACGAAGTGATTGGATACGAAATGATTGGATACGAATCTCTTTGTATCGCCAGAGCTCTCGCCTCGCCTTACCTCGCCTACGAGATGCTGTACTCCGTATAAGAGGTAATTTCCCTACGAGTGGCTTACCAGCTGAGTGGCTTTGAGGTGGATTTCAGGCGGAAACAAGGGGGGTTATTTCCATAGGTACGGATGAAGATTCGGTTGCGTCATGGTGTTATTCGTATTTTGCGATGGGGAGGGGGGTAGGAAGGGTAGGAGGGGGGGAGGGGGCTGGAATTGATTTTCTTATTCTGTGGTTTGTTTCCGGTGGTTGTTTAAATAATTAAATGATAATAGAGAACAATAACTAATACAAGTTTGCATGTTTCTTTTTTTTTATTACGCGGAAACACACATACATACAAATAAACCTGTAAAACCATATTAAGATAAACATATAAAGATCGAAAGGTATAAATGTATATACATATATATCTAAACCTATGTATGTGTACATATATCCCATATATAAATATATAAATATATATATATATATTATAATATATATATATAATATAATAAATATATATATATATATATATATATATATATATATACACACACACTCAGGTGTGTACACAACACATACATACATATGCATATATACAAATACACACCCTACGTAAAACATAACCAGGGAGTTCAACATTAACCTCATAGAAATACCATACTCCGGCCAAACACCATCACCTACGACAGGCCAGCATCCCACCCCGTACCTGCAAGACAAAAAAATAAATAAAAATAAAAAACATGTCACCATCTACTATGTTTTTCCCTTGACAAAATTAGCATTGTTTAGTCTTAAACTTGACGCATTTTTATCACCATGTTTACTTAGGTCACTATTTTATACAACTGTCCTACGAATAGAAGACTTTTCGAACAGGAAAATAATATTTCATAATGTCCAAATGAAACTGTTGTAAATATACGATATTGTGAGTATGAAAAATATATATCTTTCTCATGGGTCTAGAAATCAATTATATCAAACTCTATGACAATAATTTTCTTCTGTGAATATGTACAGTACTTAATTACTATAAATAGTAATGCATGTAAATAAAAACGTACATAATATTACAATGTATGCAGGAATGGTTATAGTAAAATGTAGAGATAATTTACATGTGTGCATACATACTGAGGGAGGAGCAGAGAGGAGAGAGAGAAGAGAGAGAGAGAAAGAGAGAGAGAGAAAGAGAAAAAGAAAGAGAGAGAGAGAGAAGAGAGAGAGAGAGAGAGAAGGAGGGAGGGAGGGAGGGAGGGAGGGAGGGAGGGAGGGAGGGAGGGAGACAGAGAGGAAGAGAAAGAAAAAGAGAGAGAGAGGGAGACGAGAGAAGAGAAGAGAAGAGAGAGAGGGAGAGAGAAGAGAGAGTGAAAGAGAGAGAGAGAGAGAGAGAGAGAGAGAGAGAGAGAGAGAGAGAGAGAGATGAAGATAAAGAGAAAGAGAGAGAGAGAGAGAGAGAGAGAGAGAGAGAGAGAGAGAGAGAGAGAGAGAGAGAGAGAAAGATAGAAAGATAGAAAGAGAAAGAGAGATAGAGAGAGAGTGAGAATGAATGATCACAACCTTAAGTGCACGAGCGTACCATGCCCTAAATTTCCCCTAAGGAGAAACTCACGACGTATTCCTGACTCGTGCCTAATTCCCCTTCTTCCCCTCCTTAAAAAAAAGGGTTCAAGCTAAAATTCGCAAAAAATAACAGCATCTACATAAGACTCTCCTTTCTCGATTACCTACGACCTCTGCTGCTAGAGATAATGGCTATTCATTCGACAAATTACATGGTACTATCTTCATGCATGTTTTATTTCACTGAAAAAAAGAAAAAAATACGCAACATTTATGAACTTTTTTACATTTATGTTCATGGAAATCCGTTCACCAGGTGAGATTGGTTGCATATTGGGATTTCTTATGCTCCCTAAATTATTTTCCCTTCACTCCCTAACACTCCTATACTTTCCTTAAATCTCTCTTTCTCTTTCTCTTTCTCTCTCTCTCTCCCTCCCTCCCTCCCTCCCTCTCCCCCCCCCCTCTCTCTCTCTCTCTCTCTCTCTCTCTCTCTCTCTCTCTCTCTCTCTCTCTCTCTCTCTCTCTCTCCCTCCCTCCCTCCCTCCCTCCCTCCCTCCCTCCCTCCCTCCCTCCCTCCCTCCCTCCCTCCCTCCCTCCCTCCCTCCCTCCCTCTCCCTCTCTCTCTATATATATATATATATATATATAATATATATATATATATAATATATATATATATTATATATATAATATATATATATATAATATATATATATATATATTATATATATAATATATATATATATATTATATATATAATATATATATATATAATATATATATATATAATATATATATATATATTGTTGAGAGCGATTGCAAGATCGAATCAAAGTCCTGCTTTAATAAACACGACACGATGCAACCAAGAACAGAAAAATACACGTTCAAAGAATCATAATACGGCACAGAGCGGCGTTGCAAGTAATTAAGCATCGTGCAATGCAGTTTGTGGTACCCGGATGAGCATCAAACACTTAAAACCGTTTTAATGAGACATCCCCCCCCCAAAAAAAAAAAAAATAGTCAAACAATTTCTAGATAAACTCTTTCTATCAATCATTCTCCAAAACTAGACTAATCTTAATACCTTTATGAGAAGACCTCGGGGAGGGGTTAAATTTGTGAAAGCACTTTTCAATTCGGAAGGGGAAGGAGAGGGAAAGGGAGAGGGGGGGGGGCAAAAAAAAAAAAAAATCTTAGGACTCCGCGGTTTCAAAAATGCGCCTAAACTTCCACACCGGAACTCCTCACTAATCTCCTTAAGCTCTCTGGACGCCCATCTCTCACCTGGAGCTCCCTGTCGCAGCCGCTTTAAGTGTGGGCGGCGAGTTCAGAGTTGCCACTGGCGAGTTTGAGTTGCCATTGGCGAGTTAAGAGTTGCCACTAGTCTTTAATGCGGGATTAATGTTTTGTTTACCTTTATACAAAAACCATGGGGACAAATTAATAGTTTTGATTCATATCTGTCGTAGTGTGAGTTTTATGAAGCCTGTTGTGTGTTAAATATTCATTCCAATGGCTTGGTATTCTTGAATCATGTTAACTGGACTTTTAATTGTCTTTTCAAACAGCTGCAAGAAAGTTATCATCATAATTATTATCAATATCAATGATATAGTCATCCACATTAAGATTTTCATCATAGTTATTAATAACACTACCGTAATCGTAATTAGTATCACCGTAATTTAATAAGTAACGTGACATAATCATCCCCATTTTAGCATAACTATTACAAAAGAATCATTATCATCCTAATCATAATCATCACTACCATCATTGATAATCCCCAATTCGTAATAGCAACATAATCAAAGATTCATTCGCAAGGCCGCCCCCTAATTTCAGCATAACTATTACACAAGAATCATCATTATCCTAATCATAATCATCACTACCACCATCATCAAAGATTCGCAAGCCCCCCCCCCCCTCCCAGCCCCGAGCAGAAAAGTCTTCTTCTTCAGGCGTCTAACGAGAGGAAACAAAGAGGAGTCGAAGGGGAACATTCACTTTAGCGAATACGACGCCACAGCAAGACAGGGAGTCTGTGGCGTTGACGTCACATTTCGCGCCGTCACATTTCGCACCGTCGTCATAGGGTTAAGGATGCGGAATTTTTACGAATGTTCTTTATTTTATTTTATTATTATTTTTTTTAACATCGAGAGCTACAGAAATAAAGGAGAATGTCTGGTTTCCAATGCTATGAAATGTAATCCCTCATGGAGTATATACATATGTATATACAAATTTCTATATATGTACACACACACGCACACACATACAGGGCAACAAAACTCCTCATTCTAGAATTGTGTCACTGTTTACATGACTTAGGAGTAGTTGATGGTCTATTTGACTGATATCTAATATTATTGCATTGCAATTAAGCAGGATGGACATGTTTCTAATAATGATAAATTGCTATTTTTTCCATAACAAAAATCTCAAATCTCAAAATTTCCTACCGAGTTCAGTTCAGTTCGCTAAACTGAAATGCAACATTATGTTGTTTGATACTTCCTTAAGGATTATATGAGCTATCCACCGTTAAACCACATCCCACAAAAGGAAGGCCAGACTAAACAAATACATAAGCCTATGAATACAAAACCAACTTCCCGTGGCAGATCCGAAACAAGCGCTTCCCGAAGATCCTCCCAACGGCAAATTCGCACAAACTACCATCAATATTCACACCAAACCATTCCGCAAACCACATTCTCAACACAAAAGCTTCACCTCAAACGCCATTCCGTATTAATTAATTGAGAACACTGGAACCTCCCGAACGGCCTTTCGATTAAGAAGCTGCTTCGAATTAAGCTTCGAAGCGCGTTCCCGCCTAAACTGAAACGGAAGACACAGCTCCTCCCGGCAGCTGATTACTTGCACGCCCTCGTAGCACAAGCCACTCAATTATCTCAAGAGATGCTTGCTAATAAGACGCCCTTAGACGACGGGACGGGGCGTGAAGTATTGTCCTCGACTCGACTTGAAATTGGGGCCACAACGCGTCCTCCATTTTCCGTAACGAATCTGGGATTTTCGAATCGCCTTCGATCACTTTCTAGACGATTCGATCACTGGAAACTTTCGGTAATAATGTTATTTGTATCTGTCTCGATCATTCGGCTGGCTAGTGCGCTCGGTTAATAAATTGTTAAGAAACCTCCGGAAGAGTCAATTTCTCTTATCTTAAAGAGTCTAGAGAAATGTCTTCCTCTGTCAACTATTGAACAAAACTATAAAAATTATTAATCAGACGGTTTTGCGAAATAAGGCTATCGAGAATGAATGGATCATACTAAAGATATCAAGCAATTTTTTTTCTTATAAATGTTTTGGGTTTTATTACGCTTATATTCTGTAGTAGTGGCCTCTTACACACAAACCGTGTGTACACCACACTACAAACATCTATTTACCTAATCATCTGGTCTATTGTATATATTTTAGATATATATATATATTTACTTTTTATATTAGATATTATATACACATTTTCTAAAGTAAAATTTTCAACAAATGTGTATAAAATGCGAAAGCTCGAGGAAAAACTACAATGAACGTACTCTATAACAAATCTACTGATGTTCTTTTTGGGGTTATCTCGGTTGCGGAAAGCTTTTTTTCCATTGAATTATAATAACGTCATAATACATATATGATAGGTAGATATATGCATATTTATTATATATATAATTATTTATTTATATATTATATTTATATTTACATATGTTTATACATTATTTCTAGACATATTATATTTTCTTATTTCTATGTACTGATATACATATATTTTTTTTTTATATTCTTATTTACATTATATATATATTTTAATCTTTTATTTTTATTTATACATATACCACAATCTATATCTCATATTTTTATCTAGCATCTACAATCTATCTTATATATATGGTATATATATATGTATATATAAGAGGGATTTATTTTGATATATATGATAGATATTTATATGTAGATCTTTTTTATATAATGTTTACACAGTGGAAAAAAAAAATGATTATATATACAAATTATATATAGATATTTATATATATAGATACTATAATTATAAAGTTCATAGATACACTAGATATATATTTAGATTATATATATATATATATATATTTTTATATTTAATATATGTGT
>NW_028234408.1:3148753-3151253 GCF_977035675.1 Penaeus japonicus | reverse complement strand
AAAAATTATAATAAAACAATGAAAATAACAAGAACAACAACAACAATGATAATAATAACAATAATGATAATAAAAATATAATAATAACAACAATAATAACCGCAGCAAAAATAACATCAGCAAGAACAACAATCATAATGATGATGATGATGATGATAATAAAATAATATTAATAACGATAATAATAACATTAGAATAATAATTATAACAACAATAACGATAACAAAAACAAAACACTGCAGATGATCTTTCAATTGCAAAGAGAGAAAATGAGACAAAATATGAAAATCAGGTGTGGTTATATCTCTCCCGTTTTCTTTCTCTTCCGGACTTACCTGATAAAGAAAATGGGGGTCACTTAGGTTAACCAATTAGCATTAAAGATAGGAGGAGAAAGTATGGGGAAGGAGGGAGAGAGGGTGAGAGAGAGAGAGGGAGGGAGATAGGGTGGGTGGGTGGGTGGGAGAGAGGGGGTGGGAGAGAGGGGGAGGGAGGGAGAGGGAGGGAGGGAGAGGATGGGAGAGAGGGAGGGAGAGAGGGAGGGGGAGAGGGTGGGAGAGAGGATGGGAGAGGGAGGGGGAGAGGGAGGGGGAGAGAGGGTGGGAGAGAGGGAGGGAGAGAGGGAGGGAGAGAAGGAGAGAGGATGGGAGAGGGAGGGGGAGAGAGGGTGGGAGAGGGAGGGAGGGAGAGAGGGAGGGAGAGAGGGAGGGAGAGAGGGAGGGAGAGAGGGTGGGAGAGAGGATGGGAGAGGGAGGGGGAGAGTGTGAGAGGGAGGGAGAGTGTGAGAGGGAGGGGGGGGGGGGGGAGAGGGGGAGGGAAGGAAAGATGGAGAGAAGATGAAAGGGGGAGAGGGAACTAGAGGGGGTGGAAGGGAGGGAAGGAGGAAGAGCGATAAAGATGAGACAGGGAGAAAAAGAAAGAGTGAAAGGATGGGAGGATGAGAAGTGAAGAGAGAGAGAGAAAGGGTGGCGTAGAAAAGAAGAAAGAGGAAAAACTGAGAGGCGAGGGCTCGAGAGAGTGAGAGAGGAGATGAGCTAATGACACTAACATGTATGAGAGTATAAGAGAGAGGATCTTGGGAGAGAGAGAGAGAGAGAGAAGAGAGAGAGAGAGAGAGGGGAGAGAGAGCGGGGGCAGAGAGAGAGATGGAGAGAGAGAGAGAGAGACAGAGAGAGAGACCGAGACAGAGAGACGCCTCGACAGAGACGAGCTTCGCTCGCGGCTCGCGGTCGATGGGGCGTGGGCAGAGGGAGAGAGAGAGAGAGAGAGAGAGAGAGAGAGAGAGAGAGAGAGAGAGAGAGAGAGAGAGAGAGAGAGAGAGAGAGAGAGAGAAAGAAAGAGAGAGAAAGAAATAGAGAAAGAAAGAGAGAAAGAGAAGAGAAGAGAAGAGAAGAGAAGAGAAGAAAAGAAAAGAGAAGAGAGAAAGAAACAGACAGACAAAGAAATAAAAAAGACAAGACACAGAAACAAGAAGACCAAGAAAAAAAGAAACCAAATACCGAGACAAGACAAGACATAAACGCAATGCCCACCATATCTGTCACGGGTTATTGGCCACTGAAACGGTTAGTGCTGAAGTGGTTCATAGACTGCCTGAAAGGGTCATGAAAGCTGTAAGGAAACTGCGATCTCTTTACATTAAAGTGATATTTACTTGGTAATGATCGTGATAGAGTGTCCCTGAGAGGACGCCTGTATTTTCTAAATAAGGAAAATTGCAGAGGGATATGAGAAAAGTCTAAGGATCTACACATACAATTCTGGGAAAAGGGTCTAATCATACGGATGTATATGCAATAATAATGTTATTATTATAATTATTAGCCTTATAATCATCATTATTGTTAATATCCCTATTATAATTATTGTCATTATCATTACGACCATCTTCGTTATTATCATTATAAGTATTATTATCATCATCATCATTATCATGATCATCCCCATTATCATCATTATCCTTATTATCTTTTTTGAGTATCATAATTATTATCATCGTTATCTTTATAATTTTTCATCATCATCACTATCATTATCAGCCTCATTGTCATTACCATTATTTGCATTATCATAAATTTCATTATCATTATAATCATCGTTGTCCTTATCATTATTATTAGTACTAATAGTAGTGATGATGATGATGATGATGATGATGATGATGATGATGATGATGACGATAATGAAAATAATAAATAATAATAACTATCATTATGATAATGAAAATGCAAATAAAGCAAATATATATATATAAACTGCCGTCATAAGTCCAAGAAAGTCCAATTTATGACACATCTTTATGGCCTCATACATCAAATTGCAATGGTGAGCAGAAATCAAACTCAAAATTGATAAAATTCGGATAAAATGTGAATCGGATATAAACCAGAGACGGATATCGCATTTAAGCCACTCGCTTGCATGACAGACGCAATCGAATGCAAACTTAATAAAAGAATATAAAAATACTAATAAAGAAATAACTAACATACAACCAGGC
>NW_028234408.1:3133974-3146474 GCF_977035675.1 Penaeus japonicus | reverse complement strand
TACAAATACATAGAACCTTCCCCGCTGTCCTTATTTCATAATCAAACACACATCAATGAAGTATAGCACTATAATTTTCTCCCTCCTATATTTGGATACGTGACCGGTGCTTCGCACCTGCTACGAGTGACTTTAATCCTCTAACACATTACAAGGGATCCCACTTAAGGATTATAATGGGGTTGCATTTTTTCCTTCGAGGTAATATATCAACCTCCACTCTCTAGTCTTGCAACCGCCCGTTCGGTTGGCCCTGCAGAGGTGCCGCGGCCAGGGTTAAAGTTGTACTATCGCTGGGCCCGCCCGCACGCACGCCCGCACGCCCACCCACCCACCCGCACCGCGCTCTTCAGGTAATCGCAGGAAGCACGTTGCAATCTGCAAGGCTCTTCTTCTTTCTATCGTCAGTGGAAGGCGTTGCATATTGTTTTTGTTGTTGTTGTTGTTGTTGTTTTTGAGGTTGAGTTACTTTTGAAGGCGTTTAAAGTTAGGTTGATGTTGTCTCTGTTATTGTGATTCGGGTGTAGGAATTAATGATTGTCTGTCTGTTAAGATAAAGATTTATGGTGGGTTTGGCACCATCCGTTTGATTATAGCAGATCGATCTACCTGATTTGTATACGCACACACACACAAACACAAATACAAACACACAAACACACGCACACACAAACACACAAAACATATACAATAACACACGATTACCCCCCCCCCCCCCCCCCCCCCCCCCCCCCCCACACAAACACACAAACAACACAACACAACACAAACACACACACACATACACACACAAACACACACACACCCTCACACACATATCCACACACAGAACATCTCTCCCTGAAAACATCCCAATTTCCCCAAATAAGGCATTCGGTAGTAGAGACCCCATTCATAACCTGGTAATGACGCTACACTAATGAATACACTCGCTCAGGAAATCACGACATTTCCTCTTTTCTGTTGACAGTTCTCGGAGCTATGAGACATTGTCTCTGGAAACGCAAAAATATTTCGGACATGAGGGTGTGTTTGTTTGTGACTGTTTGTTGGGATGTTTTTTTTGTTGGGTTTTTTGATTTTGGATGGTTAAAAAATGAATTTTGTTTGGGATGTAGACTCGACTCGCCATAGAATCCGTTCGGAAGAATTACAACTCGTTTGGAAAATACGGGCGGGGTTTTTTTGTTTTTTTGTTTTTTTGACCGGAGGGGGTGATGGGTGGAAGTGGGGGGTGGGGGGGGGTCGTGGAGTGTCTGATTACAGCGATGTCTATTATGAGTGTAGGTGGGCGCAGCACGGTCATCGAAATTGGTGTATCTGATGTAAGGGGATTATAATGATAATGATAGTGATAATGGTTAGTGATGATAAATGATAATGATTCGAAACTAATAATAAATAATTAAATATAATATTAATAATTAGATATATAACAATAATAATAATGATTATAATAAATAAATAAAATAATAATTTTAAATATTAATAATGATAACAATAAAATGTAATTATTTATTAGTGATAATAATAATAATAATAATACATAAATATATAATAATCATACATAGTTAATGATAATAATAATAATAATAATAATAATAATAATAATAATAATAATAATAATAATGATAATAATGATAATAATGATAATAATGATAATGATAATAATAATAATGGTATTAATAATAATGATAATAATAACAATGATAATGATAATGATAATAATGGTATTAATAATAATAATAATAATAATAATAATAACAATAACAATAATAATAATAATAATAATAACAATAATAATAATAATAATAATAACAATAATAACAATAACAATAATAATTTTAATAACAATAATCATAATAACGATAACTATAAAAACAAATACAACAACAACAACAATAAAAACAATAACGAATAAATAAAATAAAAATAACAGCTAAACAAACAGGACAAAACCGTAAACATAACAGACTGACTGGCAACTCGAATCCAGTTTATCTGTTAAAACAAAGCAGTCATCAATGTTTTTCTACCGGTTCTTTTTCAAGTTGCTTTAGTGAATCAGGTATTTTCTGTTACTTTTTGTGTATGTTAAAGGAGGGGAATGGAAGGAGAAGAGAGTAGGAAACAAATCGGAGAGAGAATATGAAAAGAAAAGAGGGACTGAATGAGAAAGGGAGAGAGGGAAGGTGGGAGGGAGGGAGGGAGGGAGAGAGGGAGGGAAGAAAGGAGAGGGGGAGGAGAGGAGAGAGAGAGAGAGAGAGAGAGAGAGAGAGAGAGAGAGAGAGAGATGTGAGAGGGAGGTGGAGAGATGGAGAGAGAGAGTGAGAGATGAGTGAGGAGAGAGGAGGAGAGAGAGAGAGAGGGAGTGAGAGGGCGAGAGGGAGAGAGAGAAGAGAGAAGATGTGTGAGAGAGAGAAGGAGAGGAGAGATGGAGAGGGGAAGTGAGAGAGAGTACGAGCAGAGGATGTGAAGAGACAGAGACAGAGACAGAGACAGAGACAGAGACAGAGAGAGGGGAGAGGGAGAGGGAGAGGGAGAGAGAGAGAGAGACAGAGACAGAGACAGAGACAGAGACAGAGACAGAGACAGAGACAGAGACAGAGACAGAGACAGAGACAGAGACAGAGACAGAGACAGAGACAGAGACAGAGAGAGAAAACAAGAGAGAGAGAGAAAAAACAAAGAAAGAGAGAAAGAGACAACCAGAATGACAAACATAGCTACACAAAAGTCAAGACAATTCGGCACAACCAATATGAAATCGAAAAAGAATGCAATCATTGTCTTTTCCTCTGAACCTGGACATGTCGAGATTACAGCGAAAAAGGTCTGAAACATGCAGGACGATACTCGGTCAAAAATATGCAGATGTTATGTAGCTCTTGCAATTGCGCCCGTGTATGCAACCCCGCTGAATTTTGAATATTTTGACATAATAAAACGCTGCGGTTTTCGAATGTATTGATATTCAAAAATAGCAGAAGAAACAATTATTAACAATCAGTGACGTAACAATTTTCATAAAATGCTCACAGCAATAAGACAAACGGCAACGGTAACAAAAATTCAGTAATATCAATCTGTATTCATATAAACATCTTTTTAATTACTTCCATGATCATAATGATAATAAAAAAAACAATGATAATGATAGTAATAATGATAATAATGATAGTGATAATAATAGTAATAAAAATAATAATAATAATAATAATGATAATAATAATAATAATAATAATAATAATAATAAAATGATAATAATAACAATGGTAACAATAATGAGGAAGATGATAATAATAACAGTAATGATGATATAATAATAATGATAATAATAATGATAATAACAATAACAATAATAATTCGCAAGAATGAAAACTATCCTATTCAGACAAAAATGCTAAGCGAACATACTCATCTCCTCAGTGAGTTTAGGCGAAAGGAAGGTACCATTTCCTCTAAAGCTGTTATGTTGGCGACACACTTCCATTAATAAAAAATAAAAAAATAATAAAAAAAATCGTAATCATCTTGCTGACACTCGCAATTGCAAGGTGTTCAAGCCGGTTAAGTATCCAGCTCAAAGCCTTACCAAAAATAATCATTTTGTAATTCAAATCTGGGTTGTAAACCCCTAGATTTTCTGGGGTTCTTTCACTAATGTTTCCCTGATTATCATTTTTATTATCATTATAACTATTATCGTTATTATTGTCATTATTTTTTTTCACTTTTTGTTTATCATTATGTTATGATCATTGTGATTATATTATTATCATATTATTTTTTTTTCATTGTTTTCATATTATCTTTTATTATTTTCATTATAATTATTTTCTTATTCGGTATCCTTTTCTATATCCTTATTAGTATCAAACAATTAGTATCATTTTATTTTCATCCTTATCAATGGCAGATGCCAGGTTGTTGCAGGTTTATTGTAGTTGATACAATTAAAAAAAAAACCATACTATGTAATTAGAATGAGGCGGGGATGTAGGCCCATACTTAGAAAGATCATACTCATCATCATCACTGTCATAATCATAATCATTACCTTTACTACTATTATCATTATCATAATAATCATCTTTATCATTATCTTTATTATCACTACTATTATTATTATCATTATCATTATCATTATTATCACTATCATAATCATTATTATCATCATTATCATTATCACTATTATGACTGTAATCATTATCATCATTAGTATTGTTCTGGGTCATCATGCTCCACTCCCTTTCAATTTCTATCCTTCTATCCATCTGGTCTTTGTAGAAGGATAGAAGTATATTAAAGACGGCGTTTCTTTCGATAATCAGCTTTCTTTCACTTTTTGTTTCGTTATCTTTATGATGATAATGAGGATAGTGATGATGATAATAGGAATAATAATACTGGTAGTGATAAGGATAGGAATAATGATAAAAAACAATGATAATGGTAATGATAATGAAGATAATGATGATAATGTAAAGATAATGATGATAGTAATACAACTAATAATGATACTAATGATAATGATAATAATAATCATAATAATGATAATGATAATAATAATGTAATAACGATAATAGTGAAAATGATGATAACAACGATAATGATAATAATAGTAATGATAATAGAAAATGATAATAACAATAATAACAGTGATACTAACAACAACAATAATACATCAATCAAACACAGATAAGAATAGTGTATACAGAACATTCAAAACCTAAGTGAATGAGCAACGTTCCACCTCATTAACAATTGCAAACTGCAATCCAGCCCAGATTTTTCTTTCAGCTTACTTCATTAAGATACTCGATACTTAATGATCTGAAACTCTGTAACCCTTGATTTTTTTTTTTTTTTTTTTGGGGGGGAGGGGGTAGGAGAGGTAGGTCCTATTTTAAACTCTAATCGCTGATGGGAACTTGATTGAACGATCCTCTCTTTCTCTTTCTCTTTCTCTTTCTCTTTCTCTTTCTCTTTCTCTCTCTCTCTCTCTCTATCTATCTATCTATCTCTCTCTCTCTATCTCTCTCTTTCCTCTTTATCTCTATCTCTCTCTCTCTCTCTCTCTCTATCACTCACATTACATACACATACCACAATCACTTTCACAATCACAAACTCAAACTCAATATCTCACTCACACTCATACTCTCTCACTACTATCTCTTTCACTTTCTCTTATCTCATTCTCTTTCTCTTTCTCAATAAAACAACATAACAACAAAACACAACAAACAAACACAACACACAAACACTCACAACAACCCACACAACACACACAACACAACACAACAAAAAAAAAACAAACACAAACACAAAACAAAAAAAACAAAACACAAAAAAACACAAAACAAACACAAACACAAACACAAACACTATCACAAAACACACCTCTCACAAACACATTTCACTTTCTCTTTCTCACTTACTCTCTCTCATTTCTCACTCTCTCTTCCCTTCTCTCTCTCTCTCCTTCTCTCTTCCCTCTTCTCTCTTTTCTCTTCTTCTTTCTCTCTCTCTATTTCTCTCATTCTCTTTCTCTTACTCTTTCTCATTCTCTTTCTCTTTCTTTCTCTTTCACTTTCTCTCTCTCTCTCGCTCTCTTTCTCTCTCTCTTTTTCTCTCTCTCTCTCTCTCTCTCTCTCTCTCTCTCTCTCTCTCCTTCTCTTTCGCTCTCTCTCTCTCTCTCTCTCTGTCTCTCTGTCTCTCTGTCTCTCTGTCTCTCTGTCTCTCTGTCTGTCTATCCTTCTATCTATCTTTCTATCTATCTATCTATCTATCTATCTCTCTCTCTCTCTCACTCTCTCTCTCTATCTATCTATCTATCTATCTATCTACCTCTCTCGTTATATCTATCTATCTATCTATCTATCTATCTATCTATCTCTCTCTCTCTCTCTCTCTCTCTTTCTCTCTCTCTCTCTCTCTATATTATTTTAATATATATATATATTAGTTTATATATATATATTATTATATTTATAATTATATATTATATTATTAATAATTATGTATGTGTGTTTGTATTTGGATATTATATATTTTGATATATTTTTATATATAGTGTTATAAGATTTTTATATATTTCTATTATATATATATGTATATGTGTGTGTTGTTGTGTTGTGTGTGTGGTGTGTGTGTGTGTGTGTGTGTGTGTGTGAGTGTGGGGTGTGTGTGTGTGTGGTGTGTGTTGTGTGTTGTGTGTTGTGTGTGTGTGTGGGTGTGTGTGTGTGTGTGTGTGTGTGTGTGTGTGTGTGTGTGTGTGTGTGTGTGTGTGTGTGTGTGCGTTTGGTAGCAGAGTAGTAACAGTTGTAGTCGTAATAATAGTAATAGTAGCAGATGTAGCTGTTGCCCCTGGTGTTGCTACTGGCCATGACGACGGCGATGATAAATATAAGAAAGAAAAAAATAGTAATAAAATAAAAAAAATAATAAAAAAAATCGTAATCATCTTCTGACACTCCGCAATGCAAGGTGTCAAGCCGTTAAGGTAGCCCAGCTCAAAGCCTTACCAAAAATAATCATTTTGTAATTCAAATCTGGGTTGTAAACCCCTAGATTTTCTGGGGTTCTTTCACTAATGTTTCCCTGATTATCATTTTTATTATCATTATAACTATTATCGTTATTATTGTCATTATTTTCATTTTCACTGTTTTGATATCATTACTGTTATGATCATTGTGATTATTATTATTATCATCATTATTTTTATTATCATTGTTTTCATTATTATCTTTATTATTATTATCATTATCATTATTTTCATTATCGTTATCATTATCAATATCATTATTAGTATCAACAATTAGTATCATTATCATTATCATCCTTATCAAAGGCAGATGCAGGTTATTAGTAAGTTTGTACAATTAAAAAAACATACTATGTAATTAGAATGACGGGGGATGTAGGCCTACTTAGAAAGATCATACTCATCATCATCACTGTCATAATCATAATCATTACCTTTACTACTATTATCATTATCATAATAATCATCATTATCATTATCATTATTATCACTACTATTATTATTATCATTATCATTATCATTATTATCACTATCATAATCATTATTATCATCATTATCATTATCACTATTATGACTGTAATCATTATCATCATTAGTATTGTTCTGGGTCATCATGCTCCACTCCCTTTCAATTTCTATCCTTCTATCCATCTGGTCTTTGTAGAAGGATAGAAGTATATTAAAGACGGCGTTTCTTTCGATAATCAGCTTTCTTTCACTTTTTGTTTCGTTATCTTTATGATGATAATGAGGATAGTGATGATGATAATAGGAATAATAATACTGGTAGTGATAAGGATAGGAATAATGATAAAAAACAATGATAATGGTAATGATAATGAAGATAATGATGATAATGTAAAGATAATGATGATAGTAATACAACTAATAATGATACTAATGATAATGATAATAATAATCATAATAATGATAATGATAATAATAATGTAATAACGATAATAGTGAAAATGATGATAACAACGATAATGATAATAATAGTAATGATAATAGAAAATGATAATAACAATAATAACAGTGATACTAACAACAACAATAATACATCAATCAAACACAGATAAGAATAGTGTATACAGAACATTCAAAACCTAAGTGAATGAGCAACGTTCCACCTCATTAGCAATTGCAACCTGCAATCCAGCCCAGACTTTTCTTTCAGCTTACTTCATTAAGATACTCGATACTTAATGATCTGAAACTCTGTAACCCTTGATTTTTTTTTTTTTTTTTTTTTTTTGAGGGGGGGGGGGGGGGGTAGGACGCGTAGGTCCTATTTTAAACTCTAATCGCTGATGGGAACTTGATTGAACGATCCTCTCTTTCTCTTTCTCTTTCTCTTTCTCTCTCTCTCTCTCTCTCTCTCTCTCTCTCCAGCTCCCTCTACTGTGTGTAAAAGAGAGAGAGAGTTATATATAATAAGAGATATAGAGAGAAGAGAGAGAGAGGGAGAGGGAGAGGAGGGAGAGTGAAAAGATTGGAGATGATAAAGAGGAGAGAGAGAGAATAGAGAGAGAGATAGATATGTTAGAGTGAATGAGAGGGAGATTTGAAATATAGATGGAGGGGTGAAATAGGGATAAGTTATTTAGATTGATATTCATATCTCCTATATAGAAGAACTCTAACATCATATTTCTCCGAATATAGATATTATTAATATTTATCTGTATCTTTATATTTCAATATTTCCTATTTCTATGATTGTTATAGTACTCTCTCTCTCTAACGCTCCCGCACCTCCGACCTCATTTCTATCCCTCTTCTCTCTTCTTCCTTCTCTCTTTCTCTCTTTCATCTCCCTTTCTCTTTGCTTTCTCCTCCTCACTCTCTCTTCATCTCGCTCTCTCTCCTCCATTTCCTCTTTCTTCTCCTTCCTCTCGCTTCTCTAGCGAGCTCGTCTTTCCCTCTTTCCCTCTTCTTTCCCTCTCTTTCTTCTCTCATCTACCTTCTCTCACCTTCCCTTCTCTCTTTCTCTCTTTCCTCTTTCTCTTTTCCTCTTTCCTCTTTCTCCTCTATCTTTTATCTCCTTTCCCTCTTCCTCTTCTCTTCTTCTTTGTCCTCTTTCTCTCTCTTCTCCTCCTCTCTCTCTCTTTCTCTTCTTTCTCTCATCTCTCTCTCTCTCATCTCAAATCACTCTCTCTTCTCCTCTTCTCCTCTCTTTCCCTCTCTTTTCTCTTTCTCTTTTCCACTTTCTTCTTCCTCTTTCTCTTCCCCCTTTCTTTCTCTTTCCCCCCTCTTTCTCTCTTTCACCATCCCCTACCTCCTCTTTTCTCATTCCCCCTCCTCTTTCATCTTCCTCTATTCTCTTTCTTCTCACTCTCTCTCTTTCTCTCATTCCCCTACTTTCATCTTTCTCGTCTTTCTCTCTTCTCTCTTCACGCTTCTCTCTCTCAGCTCTCTCTCTCCTCATCTCTCTCGTCCTACTTCTCATCCTTCTCATCTCTCCTCGCTCCTCTCTCTTTCTTCTCTTTCCTCTCTCCCACCTCCCTCCTTACCTCCCTCTTTCTCACATTTTCAATACTCTTTCTTTCTCTCTTTCTTGCCTCTTCTCTTACTCTTTCTCTCATCTCTCCTCTCTCTCTCTCTTCTCTCATCTCTCCATCTCTCCGTCTCTTTCGCTTTCATCCTCTTCTCATCCTCTCGCCCTCTCTCTCTCCTCTCTTCATCTCATCTCTCTTCATCGTGATCTTCTCATCTCCGTTTCTCTCTCTCATCTCTCTCGCCATCTTTCTTCTCTCTCATCTCTCTCCTTCTCCTTCTGTCCTCTCTGTCTCTCTGTCTCTCTGTCTCTCTCTCGTCTCTCTGTCTGTCTACATATCTTCTATCTATCTCTTCGATATCTAGCTCTCTCTAGCTATCTATCTCTCTCTCTCTCTCACCTCTCCTCTCTATCTAATCTATCTATCTATCTATCGACCTCTCCCGTTATATAATCTATCTATCTATCTATCTATCTATCTATCTATCTCCTCTCTCTCTAGTCATCTCTTCTCGTCCACCTCTCTCTCTCCTCTCCTCTCTCTATTATATATATATTATAATTATATATATATTCTATATATATATTATATATATATATATATTGAAATATATTTTTTAATAAATATTCTGTATGTATGTATGTATATGTATATATATATATATCCAATATATATAATATATTATATAATATATTGATATATATATAGATATATATATGTATATATGGTGAATTATAATATGTGTGTGAGTGTTGTGTGTGTTGTGTGTTAGTGTCGCCTAGTGTGGGGTGTGTGTGTGTGTGTGTGGTGTGTGTTGGATGTGTGTGTGTCGTGTCGTGTTGGAAAGTCGTGTTTCCTGGTGTGTGTGTTTTTGCTCGTGGAGTTGTGTTGTGTAGATGTGTTGGGTGTGACCGTGGTGGTGTTGTGGGGTGTGTGTGTGTGTGGGTGTTTGTGTGTGTGTTGTGTGTCTCGTTTTGGTCGCAGTGGTCACGTAAGTGACGTAGGGTAAGTACAGTTGTATCCTGGTAACGCAATAGTAATAGTAGCAGATGTAGCTGTTGCCCCTGGTGTTGCTACTGGCCATGACGACGGCGATGATAAATATAAGAAAGAAAAAAATAGTAACAAAATAAAAAAAATAATAAAAAACAAGAAAAAAAATAAGAGAAAAAAAATATAAGAACGCAAAAAAAACACTCACGAAAAAAAAATAATCACATGACACCCCCTCCCATCTCCACATCACTAAAAATCATATCAATCGAATAGGAAAACTTATCCGTAAGAGCAAGCAGTCGAATCCATGCAAGACGATCCACCAGAATTCTGTGCCGTTGTCGGTCGTCATTGCTTGTGCAACGTGCAACCATTTCTGTTCCTCAGAACTGAAATTGAATTTGTGGGCGGTCGAGGGCGGTCGAGTGCTAGAGGGCTATGGAGCCTCGACACATACCTTAGAGATTGCCTATTTTAGTAACCTACTGGATATAGAACGTTTTTAGACCACATACCTATAGAAATTTATATATATTCGTTTTCAAATATGGACATATAAATTCGTTATAAAGTCAGGGTATAAGAATCTTCATCATTAGTGATTAGGAAGTAGTTGGAAATATCAAGGCTTAATTCGGATGTGATTCGACTAAACTAAACAAGACTTTAACCTAAAATTAGACTTTAAAAAAATAATAATAATGAATAAATAAGAATCATAGCCTCTATAACAATTTGCTACAGTAACTTGTGCCTGCCGCTTCCAACTCGCTGGTTTACACAAGGATATGTGACTGTTAACGAGTGTAATTCTATTCCTGACCGGAGTTCACACGTTCGATAGCAGTGACCCGATAAAATTCTGTCGGGGCTTTTCAATATTCTTTTGAACAGAAAATCCAATAACCCCCAGCCTAGATTTGTTTTTAAAAATGAATAAATATGGAGTGTTTGTAGATTTTTTTTTTTTTTTTTTTTTTACATTTGTACCAATACTAAGTTCCCTTGCTCACCCGTGTTGCAGTCTGCAATATTATACTTAAGACCCATGAAACTATATTCTGAGACCAAAACAATTTCACGGGTATTTATTCATCTCGAAATAGTATTACTCATGCGAGTAAACACTTATTACCCATTCAGTTGCACTGACTATCTCCATATTTCCACATCCCTAAGGAATCTTGCGTTTCTTAATTCTATCAATAAATAAATATGAGACTTAGGTTTATTAATCTAAACATGAAATTCATTCTTTCTCTCTCCCTCCCTCTCTTATGCAAATATACATAAATAAAATATAAGAACGCGCTACTTGAATACAGCACCACTGAAAACGAACTATGCTGACAGGACATAAACAAGAATCAGTATGCTGTTCCGCGCACGAAATCCTTCACATGTGCAGACTGTGAAGCTGAGAGAATCAGAAATGCTGAGGTGTGACCTAGTCTTCACTCAATATGCAGCGTCATAGAAGAAATATTTTCCTTACTTTCCAGAACCAGGAAAAAAAAACTGATGACGTGTGAAGTAAAATTTTGCTCATCATGTCTTTTGCATAAACTATCTAATTATGCAGATGTGGGTAAGAAAAAAAAAATAAAGGGAAAAAAAAAAAAAAAAAACAAAAACAAGAAAAAAACCAACAAAAAAAAAAAAACTAAAAGAACAGAAAAAAAAAACATCCATTTCTTCAAGCAGAGGAGGTGTTAAATTCACAAATGTGATTAATCATAATGCTCATTTAGAAAATAAAAGACAGGATTCAAAGTCAATTCCTTAATTTCACTCAAAAACGAAAGAAGACGAAAGATCACCTCTTGACCACTAAAACAAACACAGACATGATATTGGAAACTATTCTACTGAATATCCCAACTCCAATAGTAGCTTATGGTTTAGAGCAAATGGTTCCCGAGTATTAAAAATATATCTATTCTAGATGCTAAAGCTGGTCCGTACAGTACAGAATTATTTCCCAAGCTATAAACCATTCGACTTGGGAAATAAAAGCATCTGTGTGGTTTTCTAAATCATGTACGTAAAACTGGCACACCCGATGTTGTATATGGATCTCATCAGCTTCCGTATTTGGTAATTAGAAAGCTATATGTTACACGTATCACAAATATCAAATTTTGTTTCCTAATGAACGAAAACTGAATGATGTTCTTAAGGACACAAGACGCATGTTATTCAGTAAGAGATGAATAAAACATTGCACGGAAAGTAACAGCTTCGATAATCATAAATCTGTTTTTATTTTTTCTTTCTTTCTTTTCTTTTCTTTCTTTCTTTTGTTGCATCATTAAGAGTAGAATTCATTTTTAAAACATATTCAAGAAAAAAATAACATAAAGTATAGCTACAACAACATCAAAAAAAAAATCTAGTACATTACATAGCATCAGGTAATCATCGGACACAATTTCTAAAACATTTCCTATAAA
>NW_028234408.1:3113974-3116474 GCF_977035675.1 Penaeus japonicus | reverse complement strand
GTCGTCTTTTGTTTGCATGGATGTTTATGCGGAGCACTGGAGATTATAAATAGAAACAGAGAATCATAAAATATCCTTTATAACTAATGTGGTTATTTTTTTTTTCTCTCTCTCTCTCTCTCTCTCTCTCTCTCTCTCTCTCTCTCTCTCTCTCTCTCTCTCTCTCTCTCTCTCTTTCACTCTCTCTCTCTCTCTCTCTAGCTATCTATCTCTCATGGAATATCTTATATAACTCTCCCTCTGTCTCTCTCTCCCTATCTCTATGCCTCTCCCATCCTCTTCCTCTCCTTATATCACACACAGTAAATAACCGAATATCTCATACGGTTTCAGCGATCACATTTTCCGTTATTCTCGCTGACGTTCGAGATTTCCGTCCGATCTGCTTTTCCTCTGAACTGTATTCGAAAGGTTTGGACGAACGGTACACGCTTGGCACACGCACTCACATACACAAAAGACACCTACACTACCTCCTCGGTCAGTAAACTTGGAAACAGACACGCCCATAAACACACACACATGCCCCATCGCTCCGTAAACACTCAAAAGTTTTACGATCTCCCGCCTGCCATGTGCTCTCGTAACTTTCATGTGCGTTCGCGAATCAACGCCTCACCTCACTTCCTCGCGACCATAAACAAAAGAACTTTTCCCATCGAATATCCGTCTCTTTGACTTTTATATTCACGTATAAGACAGGCATATCTATTCCTCAGCTTTTCAAAGGGTTTTCTCTCGTGTACACACTCGGCACAGTCTATGTACATTGTAGGTGTGCAAAGAGCAGACGGACAAGCAATGGGCCGGACGAGTGAGTGCAGATGAGACCCACAGTGGCCCTCGCCTCAACAGACCTAAACAAGCCCACGCTATGCACCCCCGCCCACCTCTCCCCCCTCCCCCGCCGCCCCTCCCTCTCCTCTTTCTCTCTCTCCTGTGGAGGATGTCAGCCATTTTGTTTTCAGCTTTACCCTTCCACTTTCAACAACCGGCGGATCCTGTTAATACCGTCGCCTATTATGCTTCAGTATTTAGATCACTGCTCCACTAGGCTGTGTATCCGGGGTAGGGAGAAGCTGATGAGGGGGTGGGGGGAAGGGGGGATTAAGAGGGGCTTGAAATTACTGGGTTTAAACGGTGATCGTAATTACCTCTTGAATAGATGGAGGATTTTTTTTTTCTTTTCTTTTCTTGCATGCTGCTCTGTTGCAAGTCGTTATGTGGGGAGATCTCTTCTCAAACCGTATTGTTCACTCTCATTGCCTTAGCCTAAGCTGCTCATTGTCCTTTCCTTGGCTTAATTGCACAATCCTCTAGCGTTGCCACTTCCAAATCAAACAGCTTAGGACACGCAATACTCACCTATTTTACCACAAATCCGCCTTTTACGACACATATCACCATCATCATCACTACAAAGCCTTCACAGGGCTCATCATTTTTGCTCATTATTTGTTCCCTCACTACCTGACAGACGTTAAAGCGAAGGAAAAAAAAATCCTTCAACATCTACAACGTGTGATTTTATTTTTCCCTGATGTTGCAACTTGCCCGAATCGTATTTGCAATGCACAGCAACTCCCTCCGATCTTTTCTATAGTCCCCCATTGTCATCCCTGCAATTTGTCATTCTAAAATACATTTTGTTCGCTTCGACCTCTCATTCTCCCCCTCCCTTCCTCTTCACTGTCGCTCTGAATGCAGTTCTGTAAAGCAATGACTTAATTCTGAAACGGTATCTTGATTTCTGTAACATTAACTTTTAGATACATTTTTTTCCCTAGCGTCCTTCCTCTCAATTCCATAATGATTATTCTCCATCTAAGATATTCGCACTCTACATCCTCTTCTCATCACGAGGAATAAATGAAACCGTCGTACTATGTCCGTAGAGTATGAAAAAAATTGGTTTGGATTCGCAAGAAAAAAAATCTGCATAGTTACGTTTTTCAATATTCAAGAAAATGGGTTCTTTCTTTCTCGAAAAAAAGAAGCAAATTAGCGTCCCTGTGTGCACATGCCTGCACGCACTCCCACCCAAGAAGTCTTTCTGTTTACGATGGTATGAAGAATATTTTCTTGCGGAGCCCCCTGCGCCTGTCCTGAGAGCTTCATGTATTGGGTCGCTTAATCTCGAGTCCACGAGACCGTTAGAGCGAGGCCTCCGCGAAGACCTCATACATCTCCCGCCCGCCGTCTCAACGCCCGCCCACCGTCTCAACGCAAGCAATTTTCGAAAATGTCCCTGGGAGGAGGATGCGATGGGCGTGATGTCACAGCTGGAGGATGCTACCTGATTATAGGTATTCGATTCCTAGCTTTGCCGACGATGCTTTGTTCTTCGTGAGTTCGAAGTGAGATGACTCGAGGTATTCCCGTTATAGGTAAGCACTTTGTTCGTGTGTGTGTGTACGTGTGTGTGTACGTGTGTGTGTGTACGTGTGTGTGTGTGTGTGTGTGTGTGTGTATGTGTGTGTTTGTACGTGTGTGTGTGTGT
>NW_028234408.1:3088974-3093974 GCF_977035675.1 Penaeus japonicus | reverse complement strand
ACAATCAAGAAATAAAAGGACAAAGGATATAAAAAAAAAAAAAAAAAAAAAAAAAAAAAAAAAAAAAAAAAAAAAAAACACCGGAAGAGAAGATGAGACTCTATTGAGAAGGGAGAAGGATATACTAAAGAGATGGAAGGAATATCTTGAGAAACGAATAAATGAAGAAAATGAGCGGCTATTAAGCGAAGATACGAAATACAGAATAGTCTTAAGCGTCAGGAAGAAAGAGGTAGATGAACGTGTAAAGAAAATTAAGAATAGGAAGGTTCGTGGACCTGATAACATAACTACAGAAAGAAGAGAGACATACAGAGATCAAGTTAATGACATACATAATGAAAGTCCTTTCAAGAAGTTTAATAACGAGAAAGAGAGAGAGAGGGTGGGGGGGGGGGGCAGAGAGAGAGAGAGAGAGAGAGAGAAAGAAAGAAAGAGAGAGAGAGAGAGAAAGAAAGAGAGAGAGGGGGGGGCGGAGACAGAGAGAGAGGGGGGGGGGAGACAGAGAGAGAGAGTGAGAGGCAGAGAGAGAGAGAGAGAGAGAGAGAGATAGAGAGAGATAGAGAGAGAGAGAGAGAAAGAAAGAAAGAAAGAAAGAGAGAGGGGGGGGCAGAGAGAAAGAGAAAGAAAGAAAGAGAGAGAGAGAGAAAGAAAGAAAGAGAAAGACAGAGAGGGAAAGAGAGAGAGAGAGAGAAAGAAAGAGAGAGAAAGAAAGAAAGAAAGAAAGATACACAGCGGAAACGACAGAGATCTTTGGAGAACGAGCTGGACTGCCTAAGGGTATAGCACTAAGCCCCTTTCTATTTAATATTGTGTGATGCGATCAGGGCTGCCCGAGCCGAGAATTCTTGGTGCAAGTGGTATGCAGATTGTGCTATGGGATGAAACCAGAGATCAGCTGGAAGTGAGTTTAGAAGGATGGAGAGAATAGGATTGAGATATAGTAGATCCTTGAGGGAACACGTGACATATGGCATAGACGATCGAGATGCCACTGTAAAAAGCCTGACAGGAGGGATTCAAGAAGGAGGGATTAAGGATTAATTGGGGATCATATCGGATTAAGGAAGGCAACATCACCAAGGAAATTTGCAATGGAATTCTGGAAATATGGACTAAGTGGTGGAAGGCATTTGATTAGGAGTGCGGCATGGAGGGTTGGGGGTGGGGGTGGGGGGGGAAGGTTACTTATGGAGCTCAAGAGAACATTCTACGGGACAGCAGTTAGTGATGTAATGGAAGCTGCGTCTCTAAATAAGACGGATGAGATGAGGATGTTGTTACCATGGATGCGTGTAGGATAACCAGAATGATCAGAATTAGGCACGAGCATATCAGGCATCACCGAGAGCATAGGGAGCATAGGCTGAGATGATATGGGCACATGAGGAGAGGAGATAAAGATGACCACACAACGATACGTGATAATAATGATGAAGAAGTGGAAGAACGAAAGAAAAGGGGGAGACACGACGATATGTGATAATAATGATGAAGAAGTGCAAGGACGAAGGAAAAAGGGGGAGACTGAAGGATCTGTGAAGAGACTCTCTATCAAGGAGGACATGCTTTTGGGAAAGGGATACTCGAGGGGCAGTATACAGAGCAGAAGATGGAGGAGGAGGAGGAGGAGGCTTATGCAAAACAACGACCCAGTGTGATGGGGGAAAGGCTTGAAGAACGGGGTGCCGGCCGTCGGGGATTTGCATGCATGCCCTCTAGAGAGTGACTTACGACAATATAGCATACGCATAGATACCCCACGATGCACATAGAACGAATAGAGATAGATAGATAGATAGATAGATAGATAGATAGATAGATAGATAGGTAGGTAGATAGATAGATATTTTATATATATATATAAATATATTTATACATCTACATCTACATCTATATAAATGTGTGTGTGTGTGCGTGTGCATGTGCGTGTGCGTGTGCGTGTGTGTGTTTATCTGCTTTCCATTCCATAGACACCGAATCACGCCCCACTCTCCTCCAAACGCTGCAACTCGTTTCATACAAGGAAAAGAAAGCAGGAAAAAAAAAAAAAAAAAAAAAAAAAAGTCAAAGGAACCGGTCGCATTATTATTGGACGATGGAGAGGAATCCTTCGCGCGGGGGGGGGGGGGATTTTATGGGGGGAGGGGTAAGGGGGAGGGGGGAGGGGGAGAGTACGCAAGATAAAGAACCAAAGTATATATATATATATATTAAAATTATATCTATAGTATATATAATATATTATATTATATATGTAATATATATGTATATGTAATATATGTATATATGGTATATATGTATATTTGTTTATATTATGTATATGTGTATATATGGTTATGTGTATAATGTATTTGTATGTTTATGTGGAGTTGTGTGTGTGTGTGTGTGTGTGTTGTGTGTGTTGTGGTGGTGGTGGTGGTGTGTGTGTGTGGTGTGGGTTGTGTTGTGTGGGTGTGTGTGTGTGTGTGTTTTCATTTATATAAATTTGTATAAGATACATATATACATATATACATACATACATATATATATATATATATATATATATATATATATATATATATATATATATAGAGAGAGAGAGAGAGAGAGAGAGAGAGAGAGAGAGAGAGAGAGAGAGAGAGAGAGAGAGAGAGGGAGAGAGAGAGAGAGAGAGGGAGAGAGAGATAACCAGATAATATTTGTTATGGTTTAGCTTATGTTGCATGGATTGAGCAGCTTACTATTCACACTGAGTGGAGGTTCAGCTAAGCGAAGTTACCCACCATAAAAAAATACATATATACAGAATTCATTTCCCATAAAAAAATAAACAGAATTTATTTCCCATTTAACCAAGTATCTCTCCCATGGCCGCCATGACGAGCAAGTAGCAACAAAGACATGACTCTCATGTCTTCGCACCTTCACAAGAATGGTATCAAGGAGACGGCAGATCTCAAGCCTTTCCTTTGATCATTAAATGCCCAAATTAGCGCAAGTCACGTCCGTCTTTCATATTGCAGTTTGGATGTATTTCATTGCGTGTTGCACTCGATCTCAACACCAGCCTGTTATAGACATCCTGTAACTTGGTCAGACGAGGATTCTATTCAAGGACATTTCGTAGGTAATCAAGTTAAGTACGGTGGCCTAATTAACGTACATTTCCTAGGTTTTAATTAGCGTTTATTTCCTAGGTTTTAATAAGCGTTTATTTTCTAAATTTCTATAAGAGATCTGAGTAGAATAACTTTTATTTGTTCTCTCACTGTGGACGCGAGAGCGATATATGAACCATTATGAATTAAATTTCCTTACTTGCTACGGTCACTTGAACAAATAATATATTTTCCACCAGTCTTTTTATTTTTACCACCAGTCTTTTCATTAGTTTATATCATCCTCAAACTATCGCACTCTTCATAAGACTTTCAGATCCACTTCGCTTTAAATGAAAGTCTTAGTCTGCAAACATCTTGAAGTTTTTTTTTTCTCTTTCTTTTTTTTCTTTTTTGCAATCGAGGCTTTTACGGAGGCCGCGACAGAGAGAGGAAGAGAAAATCAGTGAAGCGAAGATCCGAATGGACATGAAGGCACAAATAACGATGCAGTTAATCGTGTGCTTTGATGTGACGATTATTAATCATCTCTTCACTGAAAAGCCAGGTCTGACCGCATCTGACCGCATACGACGGTGGCGAAAGAAGAACCCGGAGTGACCATCTACTCATATACAGAAGACGGGAGTTACTGGCCATCAAGAATTACAGGAGACAAAGTGGCTACGCAGCGACCAAGGAAATCAGAGCCAGAGAGAGAGAGAGACCGGGAGGGAATAAAAGGGATCAAACAAAAGGAGGGAAGATCTGTGGCCACGGTTCTTGGAGAGGGTCCTGGAGTTAACATCACAGGAGGAGTTCAGTCCCGCGAATGCATGACGGAAACGCGGCGCTGATACCACGAGGAAGTGTGGAAAGGAAGGGCCTGGGGAGAGCAAAGGGAAGATGAATAAAAGTGCCGGTGGAAGAAAGACGCGAGAGAAACGGAGGCAAGGAAGAAATGGGATGAGACTGGTAATCAAGATTCATATCAGTAGAGGAAGAGCGAAGTGAAAAGGGCAGTTGCAAAAGCCAAATCCAAGACGTATGAGGAGGACCTTCATGAAGAACGTGAATGTGAAGAAGGACAAAATAAAAAAAATATTCAGTAACAATCACGAAATAAAAGGACAAAGGATATAAAACAAACAAAAAAAACACACCGGAAGAGAAGATGAGACTGTATTGAGGAGGGAGAAGGATATACTAAAGATCTGGAAGGAATATCTTGAGAAACGAATATATGAAGAAAATGAGCGGCTATTAAGCGAAGATAAGAAATACAAAATAGGCTTACGCGTCGGGAAGAAAGAGGTAGATGAACGTGTAAAGAAAATGAAGAGTAAGAAGGTTCGTGGACCAGATAACATACCGGTTGAAGAATGTATACCTTTGGAGGAAGATTTGAAATATTGCTGAAAGTATAACCTACAGAAAGAAGAGACACAGACAGAGATCAAGTTAATGGCATACATGATGAAAATCCTTTCAAGAATTATGGAAGACTGAAAGCAGAAGCAAAGACAGGGACAGCAACAATTTTGATTCAAGAGAGGAGAGGGCATGGCAGAATGCATATTTTGTCTTCGCCTTATGATGGAAAAGCAGAGGTCTCTACAAATTGTCCTGATAGACCATGAAAAGGCCTATGACAGAGCACCAAGATAAGGAATTCGGAGGATATAAGACAAAGGATAGTACCAGAGAAAGTGTTCGTATGGCTGAGGAAATTTCAAGAAGTTTAATAACGAGAGGGATAGAGAGAGAGAGGGGGGGAGGAGGAGAGGGGGGGAGGGAGGGAGGGAGGGAGAGAGAGAGAGAGAGAGAGAGAGAGAGAGAGAGAGAGAGAGAGAGAGAGAGAGAGAGAGAGAGAGAGAGAGAGAAAGAAAGAGAGAGAAAGAAAGAAAGAGAGAGAGA
>NW_028234408.1:3041474-3046474 GCF_977035675.1 Penaeus japonicus | reverse complement strand
GAGAGAAAGAAAGAGTGGAGTAGAGAAGATGAAAGAGGAAAAACTGAGAGAGAGAGAGAGAGAGAGAGAGAGAGAGAGAGAGAGAGAGAGAGAGAGAGAGAGAGAGAGAGAGAGAGAGAGAGAGAGAGAGAGAGAGAGAAAGAGAGAAAGATAGAGAGAGAAAGAAAGAGAGAGAAAGAAAGAGAGAGAAAGAAAGAGAAAGAGAAGAGAAGAGAAAAGAAAAGAAACGATTAGAGAAGAGAAGAGAAGAAAGAGACAGAAGAGAAGAAAGACAAACACAGACAGACAAAGAAATAAAAAAGACAAGACACAGAAACAAGAAAAAACAAACAAAAAGAAACCAAATACGGAGACGACAAGACAAGACATAAACGCAATGCCCACCATATCTGTCACGGGTTATTGGCCACTGAAACGGTTAGAGCTGAAGTGGTTCATAGACTGCCTGAAAGGGTCATGAAAGCTGTAAGGAAACTGCGATCTCTTTACATTAAAGTGATATTTACTTTGTAATGATCGTGATAGAGTGTCCCTGAGAGGACGCCTGTATTTTCTAAATAAGGAAAATTGAAAAGGAAGATTAGAAAAGTCTAAGGATCTACACATATAATTCTGGGAAAAGGGTGTACTTATTCGGATATACATGTAATAATAATGTTATTATTATAATTATTATCTTTATAATCATCATTATTGTTATTATCCCTATTATAATTATTGTCATTATCATTACGATTATCTTCGTTATTATCATTATAAGTATTATTATCATCATCATCATTATCATTATCATCATTCCCATTATCATCATTATCCTTATTATCTCTTTTGAGTATCGTAATTATTATCATCATTATCTTTATCATTTTTAATCATCATCACCATCATTATCAGCCTCATCGTCATTACCATTATTTGCATTATTATACATTTCATTATCATTATAATCATCGTTGTCATTATCATTATCATTAGTACTATTAGTAGTGATGATGATGATGATGATGATGATGATGGGAATAATAAAAAATAATAACTATCATGATGGTAATGAAAATGCAAATAAAGCAAAAAAAAATATATAAACTGCCGTCATAAGTCCAAGAAAGTCAAATTTATGACACATCTTTATGGCCACATACATCAAATTGCATTGGTGAGCAGAAATCAAACTCCAAGCTTATAAAGTTCGGATAAAATGCGAGTCGGATATAAAACCAGAGACGGATATCGCATTTAAGCCACTCGCTTGCATGGCAGATGCAATCGAATGCAAACTTAATAGAAGAATATAAATGCTTATCAAGAAATAACTGACAAACAACCAGGCTGTACAGAGCGACCACACATACAACCAACCTATGACGAATTCCCCAAAGTTCTATAATCTTTCCATCAATCTATAAGAACCCATTCCGCCGTAAATGCGGAAGATTTTGCGTGCGTGATTCGACAAGTTTCCCTCGGGAACGGTAAACGCAATAGACTGTGAGCTCACGCATGGTCGCAGCTGACGAGATAAGCCAGAAATTTTCGGAAAATCAGGGAGAGAGGACACGTAAATAGCGTGCGAGTGCGAGTGCGAGAGAGAGAGGGAGAGAGCGGGAGAGAGAGGGAGAGAGAGAGAGAGAGAGAGAGAGGGAGAGAGAGGAAAATAGGGAAAAGCTTTTCCTCATGCCCTGGCAAATATGTCACGTCCTTTTTCCTTTTTTCTTTTTTTTCTGACGCTTTTCCTCATGTCCTGGTAAATATGTCACGTCCCCTTTTTTCTTTTTCTTTTTTCTTTTTTTTCTGTCTTCTCTCGTGATGTGTTTATTTCCGTCCGCGTTGGCCGGCCGCATAGGAGATTAAGCGAACGTTTAATCTCCCGTTTAGAAGCTCGTTACGTCGCTCCGATCGGATAATAAACGCGCCCGTTACGACACCGATACGTCTAAAGTGTTCACGAAACGCGTAAGGAGGAGTAAGTAAGTAAATACGACCACCATCATTTGCATACGACTAGACTTTCCCTCGCGATGATTAAACTTGAAAACATGATAGGATAAGTGAGTGACCTCGATCTTAATTGCTAATCAATTTCTTATCAATTCGATGCATATATTAGACTAGCATAGCAAAGGATGAGGAGTGTACTAGATCTATATGTCTTCCTTCGGAGGCGAACTTTTTCTCCCGCTGTAATGAGATGTATAATAACACACCTCAGGCTGGAGCAGACGGGAACGATATCAAATATGACATCCAAAAGGGGTTGATGAATATTAACTTCCACCCTACCAACCAACCATCCATCCATCCATCCCTTCCTCCCTCCCTCCTTCCTTCCCTCTCTCCTCCCTCCCTCCCTCCTTCCCTCTCTCCCTCCTTTCATCCCTCTCTCCTTCCCTCTCACCCTCCCTCCCTCCCTCCCTCTCTCCCTCCTTCCTTCCCTCCCTCCCTCCCTCCCTCCCTCTCTCCCTCTCTCCCTCTCTCCTTCCCTCCTTCCCTCTCTCCCTCCCTCCCTCCCTCCCTCCCTCCTTCCCTCTCTCCCTCCTTCCTCCCTCCCGTCGCCTACCTATTCCACCAGACACAACCTCACCTGATAAACCCAACCCCTTTGACTGCCTTTGTCATCACCCAGGCGGCGAACGAGGCATTAGCGCCCCGCACCAAAGTTACCTTTAACGACATTAAGCCCGCGTCACCCGCCGAAACTTGTTCCAGACACGCTCCGCGGCACGGACAACACGGAGCGAGGTCACGGGTGGGGTTGGGAGGTGGTGTCGGGATAGGGTGGGTGAGGGGAGGGGGGAGGGGGAGGACCACACCGAGAAAATTACTTCACGGTCGGGACTCCTGACTTCCTGATAGACCTATTACCTGCCTTACCTTCCTCCCCCCCTACCCTATCCTCCTATTCCTGTTCTCTGTCCCTCCCTCTCCCCCTCCCCCTCCCCCTCCCCCTCCCCTTCCCCTTCCCCTTCCCCTTCCCCCGCCCTCCAGTCCCATTGTCCCCTTCCTCCTTACTCTCGCTGTCCTAAAACAACTCTAATTCCTTTTTGCGTCCCTATTCCTCCTGCCCCTATCCCCTTCCTCCCTCCTCCCTATCCCCCCCCTCCTTGCCCCCTCTATCCCCCCAGCCCCCCTCCTCCCCCTTTTCCCCGTCAACTGCCTACCGTCCCTTGCTTCCACGAGCCCCCCTCCCCCTCCCCCCTTCCTCTCCCTCCCCTCCGCCACTGCCACGTTCGATAACCCAACAGCCAGATGGCGGAGCTTCCACTACAGCTGCTAAAGCTTCCACGCCCACACGACCAGGTGAAAGAAAGGGGAAATGAGGGGAACACGATGGGTACGATGGGGATGGGGATGGGGATGGGGATGGGGAGGGAGAGGGAGGAGGAGGAGGGGAGAGGGATGGGGTTGGGGAGGGAGGAGGAGGGGAGATAGGGAGATCTTCTCGTGTGAGGGGAAGCGTCAGAGGGGACCGGCTGTCTGGAATGAAGGATGGGGAAACGAGGGGAATGGCGAATAGGATCGGGAGATGTCACATGATGGGAAGGGGGGGGGGGAGGAGGGGGAGGGGGGGGATTACGACGAGAGCTATGGTAACGAGACAAGGTGTAGCCCTGCAATGTACTATAATAATATTCTATACCATTAAAGCTGAAGCGAAACTGCAAAGTGGGAGGACGTAGAGGAAAAGAAAAAGAAAAAGAAAGAAAGAAAATAAGCGCAGAGAATCTGACAGGTATACAGCACGAATGGAAATTGCAACGTGGAAAATGAAGGAGAGAGAGAAAGATTTAAAAAAAAGAAAGATAAAGAAAGAGAGAGAGAGAGAACGTGGAGTTGGAAGATGAGGTTAAAAGAAAAAGAAGAAAAATGAGAGGAGGGTTTCAAGATAAAAGAAGCAAGCACGGTGAGAGATGAAGAGCGAGGAGGTAAAAGAGGGACAGAAGGCTGAATGAAGATTGCACGAATCTTAGCAAACGAAGGGATAGAGAAAGAGAGGGAGGAAGGAGGGAGGGAGGGAGGGAGAAGAAGGGATAATGAGAGGGAAGGAGGGAGGGAGAGAGAGGAAGGAAGGAGGGAGGGAGGGAGGGAGAAGAAGGGATAATGAGAGGGAAGGAGGGAGAGAGAGAGAGGGAGAAGGAGGGAGGGAGGGAGGGAGAGGAAGGAGGGAGAGAGGGAGAGGAGGGAAGGAGGGAGGGAGGGAGAGAGGGAGAGGAGGGAGAGAGAGAGGAAGGGAGGGAGGGAAGGAGATAGAGAGGAAGGGATGGAGAGAGGGAAGGAGGGAGAGAAGGGGGAGGGATGGGGAGGGAGGGAGGGAGAGAGGGAGAGAGGGAGAGAGGGAGAGGGGGAGAGGGAGAGAGAGAGAGAGAGAGAGAGAGAGAGAGAGAGAGAGAGAGAGAGAGAGAGAGAGAGAGAGAGAGAGAGAGAGAGGAAGGGATGGAGAGAGGGAAGGAGAGAGAGAGAGAAGGAGGGAGGGAGGGAGGCAGGGATGGAGAGAGGAAAGGAGGGAGAGAGGGGGGAGGGATGGAGGGGTGAAGGGAGGGAGAGAGGAAGGGATGGATGGATGGATGGATGGATGGATGGATGGATGGAGAGAGAGGGAGATAATGAGGGAGAAGAGAGATGAAAAGAGAAGAGAAGAGAAAGAGAGAAAGTAGCGAGAAGCACTAAGAAAGAAGGCGCGGGAGATGAAAGATAGAAGGAAGGAAAGGAAAGAAAGAAAATAAATAAAAATGAAAAAAGAAAAAAAGAAATCCTCCGAGGCTTTCGAGAGGAAAACTCGAAGGTAGGTTTGACGTCGACACGGAAGAGGAAAGCGATGAAGAGACGAAGAGAAATATTTACGGCGAAGCACTTGAGCGTGTGAAAGGGGGAGCGAAAGAGAGAGAGAGAGAGAGAGAGAGAGAGAGAGAGAGAGAGAGAGAGAGAGAGAAGCCAGAGTGATGGAAGGGGGAGGTGGGGGGGGAGGGAAGGAGGGGGGAAGGGGGGGAGAGGAGGGAAGGGGG